>NC_092600.1:23020000-23340000 GCF_047663525.1 Anas platyrhynchos
GGTCCAAACCCCCCTGGTGCAAGCTCTTAAGCATGCATGTCACATCCCAGGATGCTGCCAGTGGAGTGTTTGGACTTTCTGTATGGATCTTATGTTATTTAATGGGTGCTTAGAAATCCAACAAGGTCTAAACACAGCCTGTACTTTTAAATAATCTTGGAAGCTCAGAGATACTGGAATGGCTATCAACACGCAGCGTGATCCGTCAGAATATGTTTGCAGTTGATGTTTTTGTTTTATTTTCCCTGTTTTGACAATCTAGCTTATGATGATAAAGGGCAGCTTGATGATAAATAACAAGCTTGGAATTCTAGGAGCTCTACACAAAATGTAAATATTCGAGATGAATTGAAATGTCTTTTAACATCTCATTATAAAGCTTTCTGCTGTCTAGACATTTGATCAGTGTAATGAAAACGTCACCATTTTTTATTCTATATCAATTTTTCCTTTCAGATTGGCAATGGGAAAAACACAAAAAACAACCAGAAGAATATCACGGAATCCTACGATGCTTTCTCGACAGGAAGGCTTGCTGTTATTCAATCCACCAGATGGGTAAGAACAAACATAAACTTTCAGGTTTTTTCCACTGAAATTTCTACTGTGTTGAATCACTAATTTGCAGTATGTTAATTCATAATTTTAAAAAGTGGATGTGAAGACAAGGTGTATGCTTATACAAAAATAAAAAGGTATGCAGATGGGCGCAAAGACTAGTAGTACAGAAACATTCCCTGAGACCTAAATAAAGCCATGTACTAGAATGTAGCTCTTGATAAACTCTGTAAGCCTTGGGTACCAGAGTCAGTAATGTTAGAATAGACAGTCTTGTAGCTTATTGCTGTAATTTGTAATAAAGGGCACTAACATTTGTTAACTTGTAATTCTCATTGTAGTTTAGAAGCCTTTTGTTTATTAAAGAAACTGGCACTCCCTAAGTTTTGAAAAGAGCATAGATTGAGAAAATAATTGTTATTGCTAACTACAGATTGCAGTTACTCTAGAATGTTTGACAGTCACAGTATTTACTGTATATTGTTCCCACATTCTTTATGGTCTCATTTTTCTTTGATTTTGTGTACGTGTGTCTTTTTTTCACTGTGAAAACAGCACAGGTGGGTGTTGGAGAGGGGAAGTCAATTGGAGAATGGTTTGGACCAAATACAGTTGCTCAAGTACTAAAGTAAGTGAGATCATACCAGTCTCATTCAGAACGTACTCCCCTGGGGCAGCCAAGAGAAGGCCCAGGCAGAGTTTTGAAGGCTGCATCTCCCCCTGTCCCACAGTCAGGAATGTACTTGCCATCTATTTACAAGTGCAGCATGGAATGTCATGCCACAGCTCGGTGTGCAGGTACTGAGTTGGGAATGGGTGACCTCTAAATTTTAATAAAGGAAGAGCCTGAGGAGAAGAAACTGCAGGAAAGTCTCCTGCTATGCCGTCTGCATGCCCTCACCAGTCACACCACAGATGTATATTCCTTTCTGCACAGTGGCACAGCTCTGGCAGGTCGAGAGTGCCACCGTGTAGGTCGGAGTGGTGGTGTGAAACATCAGAGAGAAGCCATCTCGGCTGGGGAGGGAACTGAGCTGCAATTCCTCCCTTTCTGAGCAGCAGTTCTGCCAGCAAGGCTACTGGATAAAGATGGGCAGCTCCTCATAGTCTGGGAGCCACACTGAAAGGAACTGAGGCTGCTCAGTTCTCCAGGGGTACGTGGAGGTGTCTTACCTCAGGCAGGGGCTAGGCTACAGGTCCTGCGAGCTCAGCAGCAAGTCTTTGACACCCTGGAACAGGCACATGATCTGAAGAGGGAGGGGAGCTGAAGCATGCCCTGGACTCCAGATCTTTCATGGCCAAGTTTTTCATGGTGAAACGCTCACCCCCATTTCTTTCTGGCTTATTTGAAACAGCTAATTCTGCCAGTGCAGCTTAAGAGTGTAGCTCCCTTCCCCAAAGGTTTGGATTTTGCAGAAGTGGACATAAAACTGTGTGCTGCTGTCTCCCACTGAAGTTTTGGTGCCCCAAACCCTTAGCTGATTTAGCTTTTAACGCCCCATTTCTGCTGTGCACGCAGGCTCAGGCAGAAGTAATTCCACTGAATTCAGTGGAATTTCTTAAGCAAAAAGTAATCTGCAAAACTGGCATAGGAATTTTTTTCTTTTCCAGATGAGAAAAGACACAATTGGGCAAGAACCCAGTGCAGAGACTGTCGAGTGCAATAAAAAGTAATAAACTTGATGTAGTTGAACTGTTACTGTCACTGCACTTAGCAGTAAGACAAAACAGTTTGCACATGGTGCAGCGCATATGTTTTTCCTGGTACCACTCAGTACCTATTTTTCTAAAGATATGAAACATTTAATGTTTAAAGTTTTCTTTTTCTTACATGGAGACTTTAAAAAATGCAGAAAGGATGTTTTTTCTTAAGAAAAAAAGAATAAATAAATGGTTCTGAGTGTAAAGCTACCCTTTTGATCCAACTAGTTTATATTAATTAGTACCTTAATGTTTTCTAGGAAGCTTGCTTTATTTGATGAATGGAATTCATTAGCAGTTTATGTATCTATGGGCAATACGGTGGTCATTGAAGACATCAGGAAGTGACACCTCATCAGTTTTCTGGTAACAGTTTCTGATTTGACTCCATTTGCCAGCATGTATCTAAACATGAACAAATACTTGGGGGGGCATGGGTTTGTCTTGCAAGGGTAAGAAGAGGGAAGAAGGACATACAAACTCAGTTGTGTTTTTTTGATCCCTGATGCCAACTTCGTGCTCACATCACTGGATGTGAAGAGCTCCTTGAAGAATTTCTACTGTCATCATTGCTGCCATTTCATTTCTCTGGCGTTTTATAGGCAAAGCTTGACACTATTAATAACATTAATAGGACATGTCACTGCAGTCTTAAATTGTCATCCCCCAATCATTGATCTAACGTCTCACTTGGACGTGCCAGCACATACTGTCTGCTAGAATTACTTCTACTAAATAGCTGTAATTGCCATGCCCGGCTCGTTTTGTCTTGGGTGCCCTATAAAGATCCCTGGCAAACTAGCTTAATTCACTACTGAGAGGAAGATCTGCTTTGTGTTCCTCTGTGCGTTGACTGATTTCTAGTTTTATTCCCGCAGAAAAAATGTGCTGGTCCCCTCCTCAGAGCAGCAGCGCGTCCCACAGCAGTGCACATTTGCACAGAAGTGCTCTTGGCCGAAGCAAGAAGGCAGGAGGACTCTGCACAGGCTGGAAAGCCCTCTTGCTTATTATACCTCTACGACTAGGGATAAATCACATAAATCCCGTATATATTGATGCATTTAAAGTAAGGTTTTCTTTCAATTCATTGCTCGTTACTGTCAAATAAGTTTGGGTATCTGTGATGTCAGTAAAGAAATGAATGACAATTTCCTTTATTCCGTTTGAACTCCTAGGAATGCTTTAAGATGCCACAGTCTTTGGGAGCATTAGGAGGGAAACCAAATAATGCCTTTTATTTCATAGGATTTTTAGGTAAGGAAAAAAGAAACTTATTCCAAATGTGCAGATGATCAAAAGAGAACATTTTTTGAAGGGGAAATAGTAAGGGGTCTAAGCGTGAACCTCTAGAAGTAAAGAAAGATGAGAATAGAATAAAATAAATGAAGAAGCATATCTAAAAGAGTTTAGAAACAGTATGAGATGATCCTTAACAGGAGCAGAAAGTTAACCGCAAAGCTAGGTGTAAAAATAAGTGATGACATCAACAAGAGCAACATACTGAGAATAGCTGATAGCATTTGACAAGTGTATTGGTCAAATGTCACTTTTATTTTCTTGTATTTCAAAACTGTTTCTGATAGCAGTATCTTTTTCATCTTTTGCATACCTTCTGTTATTAAGTATTGCTCTAATTAATTTAAAATGCATTCCTTCAGATTTCACCCCACTTTGGGCCAGAATTTTGCAACCCTATTTTGTCCTTTTGTAAAACCTAACCTGTTTTAGTTAGGCTTTTTTGTTCCAATTTCTGAATGAATGCCTAATGGGATTACAGATTGCATCTGTGAACATCCTGTACCTTTTAATCTGTCAAATGTTAGTGTTTACAACACTTGAGATTTAAAAAAAAAAAAAAAAAAGTACTGGATCTCACATGGAAAAATAAAAGTATGTGACAAAGATAGAACATAACCAACCAAAAAATTACAGTAATAGGTGACAATAGGAAGTTATACTAAATACCCTGTGGGAAACGCTGTGTCTAAACCTTCTGATTCTCTTAAAGAATCCCTAGCTGGAAAGTCTAGATTATACTGACTGCAATGGCAATCTAATTTCTATTTTACAGTTCTGGACCAAGTGCTTATTAATGTCACTTGCTTATTTTTAACATACGGCTTTTACCCATCCAGGCAATGAGCTGATCTATCTGGACCCTCACACCACTCAAAGCTTTGTAGATTCAGAAGAAAATGGCACGGTTGACGATGAGAGTTTCCACTGCCAGGAAGCCCCACATAGAATGAAGATCATGAATTTGGACCCTTCAGTAGCTTTAGTAAGTGTCAGGAAATCTTGAATGCATGTACTTTATCTCAAAGTAATGTCTCTCTACATTGGTAAGGGCAGCAATGCATCTCCTTGAACAGAACCAAGATCACAAAGCTGTCTTCTGTGATCAACACATAGTAGTTTGTACATAACTACATGGAGAATCTTAGGGCAAGTGGGGAGCTGTCTGTACTGTAGGGAGCTCGCTTTGTTTTCTTTACTGAGCAGCTTTTACTTCTTTCAAGAGGCATTATAATGGTCAGAGCAAGGAACTGAAACAGGTTTATGTGTTTTATTCTATCACTACTTTATGTTTGGTCACCTCTAGACAAGTTACTTAAACTTACTTTCTATCATAAGTTGAAAATGTTTAAGTGGAATTATTGTATTTCACCCCAAATTACAAATACAAATGT
Organism: Anas platyrhynchos; assembly: GCF_047663525.1. Lineage (NCBI taxonomy): Eukaryota > Metazoa > Chordata > Aves > Anseriformes > Anatidae > Anas > Anas platyrhynchos. The sequence goes on from NC_092600.1 coordinate 23,024,950, forward strand.
ATTATTTGTAATTCACCCAAAATGTCATGGGGGACTGTGGTATTTGAAAAAATTGGATCTGATCCCATGCCAGTATCCTGTGATTGGGTGATTGGCAGTTGTCACCAGTGGGATGTGTTTCTAAAGCTTTAAACAATCTGTAAAGATACCGGTATCTGTCATTCATTCACATACCTGTTTTTTAATACTGCTGCTTTTTAGAAAGTTTTTTTGTTTTGTTTTGTTTTAATACTTAACTACGTAACTGTGCAAAATGTGGCATGATGCAACGAGACAGACAAAATCATAATGAAGAGCAAATATTTTCAGTATAGATACCAGAATGGAAATGTTCCTTAGGTGGTCCATCATCTACAAGTTTTCAGCTTCTGCTGATACCTGGACTGTAGGAACTGGGTGGCGCTCCATGGAGGAGCACACAGGAGCTGCTGCTATTTTTTGCTTGACTATTTCGTTAGGGGTTTGCAGGGCCTTGTTCTCCCCGTGGGTTCTCTCCCTAGAGCTGCCACATATTTGGAGTCTTATATCTACTGATCGTACAGGGCATTACTGTATCAGAGGTCAAACCGCCTTACCTGCTGGTACCACATACCTACCATCTGCAAAGGTAAAACTCTGTGTGTTTGTTTTTTCCCCTAAGGGCTTCTTTTGCAAAGAAGAATGTGATTTTGATAACCGGTGTAGTCTTGTACAAAAGGTAAGAGTGGGAACTTAGCATCTCGATTTGTTCTTTATAAAGTCTGGTTTTTATTGTCTGTTTTTTGTAAAATTTTCCTTTGCATTTTCCTTTGTATACAAATTGTATGAGCCATGGAGAAGAATGCATTAAAGCATCAGGGTAAGGCAATACTACTGAATTGCTAATTGGAAATTGTTCAGCACTTTACCAGCCACAAACCCTGCCAGTTGGAAAATGGGTGTAAACATCCACACTTGAAGGTGTTACTGGGTGACACTTGCTTTTAACTTCTAATTCTCACTAAATGACTAAGGTTTAACTGCCATATTGTAGTGATGTATCAATGATTTGCTTCCTGATCCTTTTTTATTGTTTGACATAGTAGATTGCGTGTTCTAATTATGACTGTTAGTCCCTGCTATCTTAAAGATCTGATTCTGTAAGCGCTGCAGGCCTCTAGCTCCTGCTGATCTAGGGAGAACAGAAGGTGCTGGCTGCCACAGGAAACAGACTTGAGGATGTTTCTGCATGCAGCTGTTAAGCTAAGCACCAGACGTCTGAATGTAAAGTACCATCAACCTCTAAGGGCATTTATTAAAAAAAAAAAAATCATCTAAGGAAAACAGTTTGTAAATAACTGAAATACAGGAAAGAAGGTAACTTCTCTTTGAAGAGGAATAGCGTTTGGCTTCAGGAACACCTTTTTTCCTGACCAAAACCTGTCCTTCAAAATCTGATGCGTTTTTTTTTTTTTTTCCCCTTTGGAGGAGCTGATAGATCTGTCTTTTGTGCTATTGATCAACAGAAAACTTGAGGAGAGTTCTATGCAAGCAACTTTCTTTTAAAAAGCAGAAAATATTGTACATTCCTAGTGTGCTTGCTACCTGTAAACAAAATTACAGGTTTGCAGATATCAAAGCTGATATCAAAAGATGATAAGACTGATAATTTGTAGTACAGTTCAAGAGATCTGTCTTCCAGATGTGTTTTAACTAGGGATGTATTACAGAGACCATGGTGCTTGGATTTCACAGTATGTCTGTATAAAGACTTTTTTTTCCTGATGGACATGCGTAATTAAAAAACACTTTCAATTAAGCAGACACGTTTTGTGTTTGAAGCGTCTCCCGAGCCAGCTTTTAAAATGAAAGCATTCTGTCCTCAGGAGATTCTAAAGCAGCAGAGTCTACGGATGTTTGAGCTGGTCCAGAAGCACCCGCCACACTGGCCTCCTTTCATACCTCCAACAAAACCAGAAGTGACAACCACAGGAGCAGGTAAGGCACCGATTAAAAGCCTAATTGTGCAATGTTATGTTCCTCGTTAGCAAATAAAAGAATAATCACAGGTAGAATAACTATCCTTTGTGAGTGTCAAGCAATATATAGCAGGCATGTATCCAAACAAGCCATACAATTGCTAGCACAGATTTTTTTTTTTCACTCTTACAAAGTACTTTTCTGGAATGCGTCTTTCAAAGTTTTTTTTTTTAAGTGAACAAAATCAGGCATGTCTTTAGAAGCATTTTTTTCTTTATCTTTTTTTACAGAACTCATTGAATCTACTGACAAGCTATTTGAATTGGAAGAAGAATTTGAAATCCTGAGTGTGTGAAGGAAACTGTGGTGACTCTTCTGAGTGTTGAATATATTGGTAATATTATTGCATTGACTTAAACAGCCATGTTAGCCCCGAAGTGCCTGAAATTATGGATAACAGAGCACAGAAATCTAGTAGCATCCAAAACTCCAAGGGCAGTTTAACACACAAGCTTCCCCGGATGGAAAGGCAGTAAGAGATCTTGTGATAAGATGCTTAAAGGGAATCTCTTTTTAACGTACCTTACCTGGAGACAAACGGGCCTTTGAGATTAAGGCAAAAATACATGTATCACTGGGCACCATGTTTGGAGAAAGGGATAACCCAAATGGATATTTCTTGCTCTCATATAATAATGCAATAGTTTAGTTCTTCAAGCAAAACAGTCTTCAGTTCAGGAGGATGTTTACTTCTGTTCCCTCCTGTGGGCTGCGTCATAGGAAAAATACATTGTCTTGTTTAAAAGATTGACTGGATCAGGAGAAAATTGTTTCCTTGTTAAATATTTTAACATGTATTTGAGCAACCAGACTTTATTACAAAAATGTTTCTGTAAAAGGAACTATGTCTAATGGACACATTTTGCAATAGCCTTCCTGTTTCTGGGAGACCTCAAGAGGAACAGGAGCCTCAAATAGTTGATACAGATCACAACCACTGTTATAGTTATGGTATTGTCGTGGTTTAACCCGGCCGGCAGCTAAACACCACGCAGCCGTTCGCTCACCCTCCCCCCTCCCTCTCTGGGACGGGGGAGAGAAATGGAAAGTGAAGCCCGTGAGTTGAGATAAAGACAGTTTAATAAGACAGGAAAATAATAATAACAAAATAATAATAACAATAATAACAATAATAATAATATGGTGATAATAGGGAAATAATAATAATATGTACAAACAAGTGATGCACAATGCAATTGCTCACCACCCGCTGACCGATGCCCAGCCTAACCCCGAGCAGTCCGGCCCCCTTCCCCCGGCTAGCCACCCCTATATATTGTTTAGCATGACGTCAGATGGTATGGAATACCCCTTTGGCTAGTTTGGGTCACCTGTCCGGGGTCTGTCCCCTCCCAGCTCTTACTGCACCCCCAGCCTGCCCGTTGGCAGGACAGAGCAAAAGGCTGAGATGTCCTTGGCTTAGTATAAGCACTGCTCTGCAACAATTAAAGCATCGGGGTGTTATCAGCACTCTTCTCATCCTAAGCCAAAACACAGCATTCCACCAGCTACTAGGAAGAAAATTAATTCTGTGCTAACTGAAACCAGGACATCTATCCACCCCTTATTCCATACCATTTATGTCATGCTCAGGTTACACTCTTTTCCATACATTCTAATTAGTCACCTATAGTAATCATGGTAGTGATAACATACAGTGTAATATACTAATTAACATGGTACAATTCAGTTTATGGGCTATTCTCACCCAGTATTAAATCTCCTTGAGGTACACACCGGACCTCTCCGTTCTTTTGCATCACCCACCAAGTGTATCCAGGTCCCTGAGCGAAAACAATTCCACGAATAGGTTTGCCTTTTCCTGAGGCAGGAGTAGCCCAGACTGTTTTACCCAGCATATTTTTTACATGCACTACAGGAACCTTATCCCCATCTACAGTACGTAACAGGTTTGATTGGGCAGGTCCAGCTCAGTTGGTAGATCCCCTAGTATTGACTAACCAGGTGGCCTTTGCCAAATGCGTATCCCAGTTTTTGAACGTCCCAGCGCCCATTGCTTTCAAGGTAGTCTTTAACAGGCCGTTGTATCGTTCAACTTTCCCGGAGGCTGGTGCATGATAGGGGATGTGATACACCCATTCAATACCATGTTCTTTGGCCCAAGTGTCTATAAGGTTGTTTCGGAAGTGAGTCCCATTGTCTGATTCTATTCTTTCTGGGGTGCCATGTCGCCATAGGACTTGCTTTTCAAGGCCCAGGATGGTGTTCCGGGCGGTGGCATGAGGCACAGGATATGTTTCCAGCCATCCAGTGGTTGCTTCCACCATTGTAAGTACGTGGCGCTTGCCATTGCGAGTTTGAGGGAGTGTGATGTAATCAATCTGCCAGGCCTCTCCATATTTATATTTCAGCCATCGTCCTCCATACCAAAGAGGCTTTGACCGTTTGGCTTGCTTGATTGCAGCACATGTTTCACAGTCATGAATAACCTGTGCTATAGCGTCCATGGTCAAGTCCACCCCTCGATCACGAGCCCATCTGTATGTTGCGTCTCTACCTTGATGGCCTGAGGTGTCATGGGCCCATCGGGCTATAAATAATTCACCTTTATGCTGCCAATCCAGGTCCACCTGAGCTACTTCAATCTTAGCAGCCTGATCCACCTGCTGGTTGTTTTGATGTTCTTCAGTAGCCCAATTCTTGGGCACATGAGCATCTACGTGGCGTACTTTCACAGCCAGGTTCTCTACCCGAGCAGCAATATCTTGCCACAATGCAGCAGCCCAGATGGGTTTGCCCCTGCGCTGCCAGTTGTTTTGCTTCCATTGCTGTAACCATCCCCACAGGGCATTTGCTACCATCCATGAATCGGTGTAGAGATAGAGAACTGGCCATTTTTCTCGTTCAGCAATGTCTAAAGCCAGCTGAATGGCTTTCACTTCTGCAAACTGACTCGATTCACCTTCTCCCTCAGCAGCTTCTGCAACTCGTCGCGTAGGACTCCATACAGCAGCCTTCCATCTCCGATGCTTCCCCACAATACGACAGGACCCATCAGTGAACAGGGCATATTTCTTTTCATTCTCTGGCAACTGGTTGTACAGTGGGGCTTCTTCAGCACGACCCACCTCCTCCTCTGATGATATCCCAAAGTATTTGCCTTCTGGCCAGTCCATGATCACTTCCAATATTCCTGGGCGACTGGGGTTTCCTATTCGAGCCCGCTGAGTAATCAGTGCAACCCACTTGCTCCATGTAGCATCAGTTGCATGATGCGTAGAGGGGACCCTTCCCTTGAACATCCAGCCTAGTACCGGCAATCGGGGTGCTAGGAGGAGCTGCGCTTCAGTACCGACCACCTCCGAAGCAGATCGAACTCCTTCATATGCTGCCAATATCTCCTTTTCAGTTGGAGTATAGCGGGCCTCAGATCCTCTGTATCCCCGACTCCAAAACCCCAGGGGCCGACCTCGAGTTTCCCCAGGTTCTTTCTGCCAGAGGCTCCAGGTGGGGCCGTTCTCCCCGGCTGCAGTGTAGAGCACATTCTTTACATCTGGTCCTGTTCGAACTGGCCCAAGGGCTACTGCATGGACTATTTCCTGCTTGATTTGTTCAAAGGCTTGTCGTTGTTCAGGGCCCCACTCAAACTCATTCTTCTTACGGGTTACTTGGTAGAGTGGGTTTACAATCAGACTGTAATTTGGGATGTGCATTCTCCAAAACCCCACAACACCTAGGAAAGTCTGTGTTTCTTTTTTGTTAGTTGGTGGAGACATAGCTGTTATTTTGTTGATCACATCCATTGGGATTTGACGACGTCCATCTTGCCATTTTATTCCTAAAAACTGGATCTCTCGTGCAGGTCCTTTGACTTTATTTTGTTTTATGGCAAAACCGGCTTTCAGAAGGATTTGGACTATCTTCTTCCCTTTCTCGAAAACTTCCTCTGCTGTGTCACCCCACACAATAATGTCATCGATGTACTGCAGGTGTTCAGGAGCTTCCCCCTGCTCTAGCGCAGACTGGATCAGTCCATGGCAAATGGTAGGGCTGTGTTTCCACCCCTGGGGCAGCCTATTCCAAGTATATTGGACTCCCCTCCAAGTGAAGGCAAATTGTGGCCTGCACTCTGCTGCTAGAGGGATGGAGAAAAATGCATTAGCGATATCAATTGTGGCGTACCACTTGGCTGCCCTCGATTCAAGTTCATACTGAAGTTCCAGCATGTCCGGCACTGCAGCACTCAGTGGTGGCGTGACTTCGTTCAGGCCGCGATAGTCCACTGTTAGTCTCCACTCGCCATTAGACTTTCTCACTGGCCATATGGGACTATTGAAAGGTGAATGGGTCTTGCTGATCACTCCTTGGCTCTCCAATTGACGAATTAGCTTATGGATGGGGATCAGGGAGTCTCGGTTAGTGCGATATTGCCGCCGGTGCACAGTTGTGGTAGCGATTGGCACTTGCTGTTCTTCGACCCTCAGCAACCCCACAACAGAGGGGTCCTCTGAGAGACCAGGCAAGGTAGATAATTGTTTAATGCCCTCTGTCTCTAAGGCAGCTATACCAAAAGCCCACCGGAACCCTTTTGGGTCCTTGCAATATCCTCTTCTAAGATAGTCTATGCCAAGGATACATGGAGCATCCGGGCCAGTCACAATGCGGTGCTTTTCCCACTCATTCCCAGTCAGACTCACTTCAGCCTCCAATACAGTCAACTGCTGAGATCCTCCTGTCACTCCACAAATATAGATGGGCTCTGGTCCTTTATAGCTCGATGGCATTATAGTACATTGTGCACCGGTGTCTACTAAAGCCTTATACTTCTGTGCGCGTGATGTGCCAGGCCATCGAATCCACACAGTCCAATAAACTCGATTGTCCCTTTCCTCCCCCTGGCTGGAGGCAGGGCCCCCCTAATCCTGGTCAGAATCTTCTTCGTTTCTGTGTTTGAAGGACTGTCTGCTGGAAGTTGGAGCAGCAAACTTTTCGGAGAATCCCTTTTTCCTGATTGTTTTCTTTTGCAACTCACGTACCCGTGCCTCTAGGGTCGCGGTAGATTTTCCATCCCATTTTCTCATGTCCTCTCCATGGTCTCGTAAGTAAAACCACAGGGTGGCGCGGGGTGAGTACCCACCATATCGTCTTCCTTGTGTGGGTGAACGCCTACCCCTGACAGCTGAGACACTGCTTTGTACAGGTGCGGAGGAGAATAATCTCTCTTCAAGTTGGTGAAACTTTTCAGAAAGTGTTTTCTCCCAGGTGTTCTCTTTTGGTCGGTGGACACTGGTTGGTTCAGGTGGGGAGGACAATAGATTCTCTTCAAGTTGGTGAACCTTTTCAGAAAGTTTCTCCACAGCTGAGACGCAGGCCTGTAAGGAAGAGGAGAGACTTTCTTCGTACTGCCGGAGTTGTTTAGCCGCTTCATCTACTGTGGGTTCCTCATCCTCTTTCCAGGCCATTATTGCCAATGAGCTGGCATATGATGATGGTGCACTCCGTACAAACTTCCGCCACATGGGTCGTGTACACTTGACTTCATCTGGATCTTTGGATGTTTGTCTCTGGTCTGGATCCTCATAAATCACTTCCCGTACGGCTAATTCCCTCAGGTACTGGATTCCCTTCTCCATAGTGGTCCACTTGCCTGGTAGACATAAAAGTTCTTCCTTGAAGGGATACCTTTCCCTCACAGCTGAGAGGAGACGCCTCCAGAGGCTGGTGGATTGTGCTCCATCTGCAATTGCTTTGTCAATGCCGGCGTCTCGAGCAAGGGATCCCAGCCGCTTGGCTTCCCTGCCGTCTAATTCCACACAATTGGCTCCAGAGTCCCAGCACCGGAGCAGCCAGGTGACAAGCTGCTCACCTATACAGCGACCAAAATCTTTTCGCACATCTCGTAGCTCGCGCTCGTTTAGGCTTCGGGTAGTTACTGTTGCTTTTTCGGCATCCTCATCTTCCTCCTCCTGAATCCTTGATGGCCCAGCGTCGTCGTCATCTTCGTCATCTCTATACCTAGTTTTGGCAGAAGCCTTACCTGGGTTGGCAGAAGACTCTCTGCGTTCTAAACGACCTGAATCTCTATACCATTTTTTCACCTTCTCTACAGGGGCAGCTTGCACTGCTACTGCTCGTTTCTCTGACTTTGTTACAGAGTCTGCTACAGGGGTTGGAATACCCTCTGCAGGGGCAGCTTGCACTGCTACTGCTCGTTTCTCTGACCCCGTTACAGGGATTGGAATACCCTCTGCAGGGTCAGCTTGCACTGCTACTGCTCGTTTCTCTGACACGGCCACAGGAGCTGGAGTGGCTGCAGGAGCTGGAGCAGTTGCAGGAACTGGAGCTGTAGCGGCTACAGGAGCTGGAGCTGGAGCTGGAGCAGTTGCAGGAGCTGGGACTGGAGCAGCAGTAGGAGCTGGAGCTGGAGCGGCTTCAGGAGCTGGAGCTGGAGCGGCTTCAGGAGCTGGAGCTGGAGCGGCTTCAGGAGCTGGGGCTGGAGCGGCTGCAGGAGCTGGAGCTGGAGCGGCTGCAGGAGCTGGGACTGGAGCGGCTGCAGGAGCTGGAGCGGCTGCAGGAGCTGGGACTGGAGCGGCTGCAGGAGCTGGAGCGGCTGCAGGAGCTGGGACTGGAGCGGCTGCAGGAGCTGGAGCGGCTGCAGGAGCTGGGACTGGAGCGGCTGCAGGAGCTGGAGCGGCTGCAGGAGCTGGGACTGGAGCGGCTGCAGGAGCTGGGACTGGAGCGGCTGCAGGAGCTGGGACTGGAGCGGCTGCAGGAGCTGGGACTGGAGCGGCTGCAGAATCCACCGTAGGGGTCACAGTGGCCGTTGGATCTGTCACAGGGCTTGGAGTGGCCGCAGGGTCTGTCACTAAGTTGATAGCAGTATCAATGGCAGCTCGATAGGCATGAGCCAGGCCCCAGCACGTTACAATGATTTGTGTTACTTTGGAACTGCCAGAATCATGACACCTTTTTTTCAAGCATTCTGCCAGTTTTTGAGGATTTTGCCATTGTTCAGGGGTGAATTTCCAACACACTGGGGGTGCCAACTGCTCTAGATGCCTGCCCATATCCGCCCATACTCCCTGCCACCCACAACTATCCTGCCTCCGGGCAGATCTCCAGATGAGCTCCCCAAGTAGTTGTTTAACTTTAAGCAGAATCTGAAGTGCATTCATGAGGCAGAACAACAAGACTATGGTATTCTGAGTATTCCAGAAATATTCAATATCTTGGAGAGCTATTTTGACAAGCTCAGGGGATAAGAGAGTGGTGAAGGAGGAAGGCAGAGTGATCCAGGAGGATACAGGGGGGGTGAAGGAGAAAGGGAGAGTAAGCAAGTAAGGAAAAATATCCTCCCCTTTCCCCTCCACAGATTGACTCCCTAATGAAAAAAAACAATAGGTATAATTGCTAATAGTTTCCAAGATACAGTTTCCAAAGTACAGAGTCGACGATGTTACTGAATACAAATAACAAGTTAGAGTCATGACCACATATTTCATCGTCTCATAAGCCATTGCTACAACACACAGTACCATAATGATCTGAAACCAGGGCCCAGAGAGGATAAACAACACGACAGAGAGCAAATACGGAAAATAATGTACTATAATACTCAATTTGGAAAACAGGCGCAGCAGAGTTGAGATTAAAGCAATCAGCATCATGACAAGTGACTATTAAGCAGGTCTAATTCTTACACCAATTTTAGTTTAACACACTCTGGTCAGATCTGCCGTTATCTCAACCTTTCGGGCCCCACGTTGGGCGCCAAAAAGACTGTCGTGGTTTAACCCGGCCGGCAGCTAAACACCACGCAGCCGTTCGCTCACCCTCCCCCCTCCCTCTCTGGGACGGGGGAGAGAAATGGAAAGTGAAGCCCGTGAGTTGAGATAAAGACAGTTTAATAAGACAGGAAAATAATAATAACAAAATAATAATAACAATAATAACAATAATAATAATATGGTGATAATAGGGAAATAATAATAATATGTACAAACAAGTGATGCACAATGCAATTGCTCACCACCCGCTGACCGATGCCCAGCCTAACCCCGAGCAGTCCGGCCCCCTTCCCCCGGCTAGCCACCCCTATATATTGTTTAGCATGACGTCAGATGGTATGGAATACCCCTTTGGCTAGTTTGGGTCACCTGTCCGGGGTCTGTCCCCTCCCAGCTCTTACTGCACCCCCAGCCTGCCCGTTGGCAGGACAGAGCAAAAGGCTGAGATGTCCTTGGCTTAGTATAAGCACTGCTCTGCAACAATTAAAGCATCGGGGTGTTACCAGCACTCTTCTCATCCTAAGCCAAAACACAGCATTCCACCAGCTACTAGGAAGAAAATTAATTCTGTGCTAACTGAAACCAGGACAGGTATATTTCGCCTTGACCTTAAAATTCAAATGATTAAAACTTAGGTTATTTCTTTCCGAGTTAAAACGAGTCAAAGGTGGTTTAACTGTACCTTATTTATTTTAGAATAGATTTACACAAGTTTCTCTGTTACAGCACTTTATCTGTGCATCTAATAAATTTCTTAAGCTTTTCTTAGGTTGTATGCTGCTATGTTTAGTTAATTTGTGTGAACTAAATATAAACCAGGTTATCTTAAAACTTAATATAGAAGCGTACACAGATTACTGAATTGTTGCTTTTTGACTTCTTGCCTTTTGAAATCTGTTTTGGTAGAAGTGCCTTAACCCTACAGGTTTATCAGAACAGCCTGGGCAGTTTTATTTCTAAGGCAGAGAATCTCTCTCTAGCAGCCATAAGAAAAACAGTTCAGAATAAAGAAAGGCAAAGATTTTTAATCCATGCTGAAGTTCCTTTTCACTATCAGACAGTCCCCCTTGTGGTCATGTTGTCATGCTAGTGTCATGAACATGAACTGCAGACTTTCATCTTCACCAATAAATGACAACATAGAGAAATACTGAATATTGTCTCCTCTCACTTGCACCTCTCGATCAGGGCCACTGTTTTTTCAAACAAAAGAGTTAACGAGATCCTATTGCATCTTGTTTAATGTTTATTAACTACAGTTTGGAAACCACAAACGTAGAAAAAAAATATCATTTCCTTATTTTATTAAAACATATATAAAACATATATAATATATATATATAACACATATTGTGTTGTAAAGCACACAATTCCCTACCAATGACAACAAAAACATCATCTAATTGAGCATGCAGTTTTCATTAACCTGTTTTTTTTTTGTTTCTTTTTTTTTTTTACAAATACCCAACAACAAATACACATGTGTTGTGTTGTGTTTTTTTCCATCATTTCTCACTGAAGCAATACCCATCCCGTATCAGATCTGTGTCATTACTCTAATTTTTGTTCCTAATGTACTTGAAAAACTTCTTAACTCTATTGATTGCAACAGTGGACTTTTTTCCCTCCGATCTTAACTCCATTTATCAATTACTTATTCTCTTAAAATCCTGCTTTTAAGAGATGGTTAGGTATTCACCATCTCTCACTCTTATTTATAGATTTTCTATTCTTTTTCAGTAGTTCAGCCCTAGTCAACTCGGAGGTGTCATGTATTTGGCAATTTTATTTATGGTAGCACTCCCCTCCCCTCCCCTCCCCTCCCCTCCCCTCCCCTCCCCTCCCCTCCCCTCCCCTCCCCTCCCCTCCCCTCCCCTCCCCTCCCCTCCCCTTCCTTCCCCTCCCCTACACTCTTTTGATTATCTCCCCAATTTTGCCTCCCCTTTCCTCCCCCCCATCCCCTCCCCTCCCCTCCCGTCTCCTCCCCTCCCCTACACCCCCTCCCCTATGCTCCCTGTCCCTATACTCTGCTACACTCCCCTCCCCTATACTACCCTACACACTCCTACACTTCCCTCCCCTATCCTACCCTAAACTCACGTTCGCTACACTACCCTACATTACCCTATGCCCCCCTCCCCTAAACTCTCCTACACTCCCCTCCCGTATCCTACCCTACACTCCCCTAAACTCCGATCCCCTACACTACCCTATACTCTCCTATGCTCCCCTCCCCTCTAACACGCTACACTACCCTACCCTACCCTACCCTACCCTACCCTACCCTACCCTACCCTACCCTACCCTACCCTACCCTACCCTACCCTACCCTACCCTACCCTACCCTACCCTACCCTACCCCACCCTATCCTATCCTATCCTATCCTATCCTATCCTATCCTATCCTATCCTATCCTATCCTATCCTATCCTATCCTACCCTCCCCCTGCCCTCCCCTCCCCTCCCCTCCCTTCCTTTTATTCCCTCCCCTTCCCTCCCCTCTTGTCTTCTTCTCTCCTCTCTTCTTTCTTTCGGGTAACTTCAAATCGCTTCAGTCGTTCTCATAGCTCCTGTCCCTGGCTGATTCACGGGAACCCATCAGCAGCAACCAGAAGCGCTCCAGCTGCTGTGTCACTGGTCGAGCAACAGTCTCCAACTGGGAATCGCTGACTTCGTTGTGTGGCTCAGACAGGTGCCTTGCAGTTCCACCGTGGCCTGGACGTTTCCTCTTGCTGTGTCCCCACCTACAGCGCACTTCTGCTTAGAAGCAGCAGCAGGCTTTGCAAGATGTCCCACTCCTTCCATTTTCAGTGGTTTAGCTTGGCTAGCCGGGTGGTGTCTGTCAATAGAAGACAACAACGAGATTTGGGTTAGAAACAGCTAACTGAGTAGTTCCTTTGCACAAGGGCAAGGAATATCTACCCCTTCCTACTGGAGGCTGCAGTGTCAGAGATAATGACGGGTCCTTCCGAGAGCTTTGAAATATCCCTTGGGGATGCTGAGTCCAGAGGACCAGAGCAAACCTGTCTAAAGTACACCGTGGAATCACTCGGAATGACTTCCTAGCAGAAGCATGTGTCTGATACAGCTTCAGCTGCTTGCAGTGTTCTTCTTCACCTCGTACCTAAATTCAGATGAGAGATCTCAATGAAGATGGAAAGGTTGAGAAATAGAGAAATCACTGATGTGCTTTGAGAACTTCTAAGGACTGAGTACTGCATCAATCCCATGTTGTAACATTAAGGATTGGTTAGAAAAGCAAACGTTAAAAACAAGGAAAGGGGAAGAACAAGTAAGCTTTCTTAAAGTATCTATTCTATTTAAGGTATCTTTAAAGAAGTAAATAAGTACTGAAATATATATGCAGATAGAGAGAGAGAGAGAGAGAGAGAAAGAGAGAGATACAGAAACCTAAGAGTCTGCTGTGCAGGTTAGCTTCTTGCTCTCTTTTCTAAAAGTCACAGTGAATGCAGCATCTGTGTGCGTTACAAGCATTACCCTCAGTCCAGCACAGGTACACACGAGAGGTCAGCCTGCAGGTTGCGGAGGCAAAGCAACTGCTCTGGCTGGATGTGAAGAGCCAAGACAGAAGTTGCTGTCAGGGAAAAGATACACAGAGGGGATGAAAAAGACGGAGTGTGCTTCCGACCTTCACAACTTCTAAGCAAGCGGAGATGAGGTTGTGGAAGAAGCAAATAAGCTGTTGATCTAGAAGCAGCCTGAAGATTGTCCTTAAGCAGGGCCTTGCATTCTTCATTTTTACAGCATTGCTTGCCTTCAAGTGCACGACGATGATTTTATGAACTTTCTACCACTACAGAAATGCACCGGATTCTTTCACAAAACTTACGGGTGGTACTTGGCAATATTGGTCAGCATTCTCTATTTCCTTCTTCATCTCAATTCTCTTTTGGCCTGTGAAGCTTTCCAGATCAGAGGAGAAGATCCACGGTAATACGGAGCTTTGGATACTGCAAAGGAAACGAAGAATCCTACTGACAACTCTTTTCAACCTCGCCTGCAAGCATCACAGAAAAGAACACCGAAAGAACACCGCTTTATCATGGGAAGCATAAATTGGAGCATAGGTGTCCTATAGCTGAAGCGAGGTGAAGCAGGTTCCACACAAGGTGAAGGAGCACACCCATAAGCATTTCCATAAAGCCGTGTTTTCAAACAAAGGGTTAAGATTTAGATTTTCTTACAAGTGAAGAATGAAGAAATAAAAGAAAAAGAAAATTACCAGGACATCCAGTTTTCCTCTAGCTTGCTTTGCTTCTTTCCGAATCTGAGTCTGGAGTGACAGTCAGGGAGCAGCGTTGTGCAGAAATGCCAAAGCCTCCCCAGCTGGTTGTACCTTCATCAGCAAGGGCTTTGATACTGCTGCCTCCTCAGCAACATCAGCCATTTCCGAGGAAAGCTGGTGTCCATCAGGTCAAATAGGAATGGGAAATCCCTCTTGCCACAACTTCACACTCACACCAGAGTTGGCAGGACAGGCCGATGGACAGAGAAGCGTCTGCAAGAGTGTTAGAAAACAGACTTTAGATTTCCGTCAACCCAGGAAGAATTACTTGCTCATCCCTTCAAAGTGAACTCTGAGTAGAAGGAGGGGATCCCAAGCTGCATTCCTGACATCTATGCTGCAAAGTCATCCAATGGGACATGTTACTGGACCAGCCTGTTACGAACAGAAACAGGACTTTGAGGTTATGCTGTTGGATTAGAATTAAGCTCAAAGAGTTAGTCCTTTGACGTGTTTTTGTTTGCAAGTGTTTTCACTGCTTCCCAGACAATGTCTCCAGCAAGCTAGCTGCTTGCTTCATTTGTTCTGTTCTGTTCTGTTCTGTTCTTTTTGATTCTGTTTTGTTTTGTTTTCTTAGCCAGGATTCTTAGAGAAATGAGATTAAAGTGATCATATTGTATGTCCACCCATCCCTCCCTCCCCTTCGCTTGTCCAGAGCTTTTACCTCGTCCAGCAGCTTGAATGAACTCGGTCCTAGGCGCAGTTGTGTCCAAGCCATTCTGTTCCTAGACGTGTTGTGAGAACAGACAGCTAAGTAGTGGGGAGAGGACGTGCTGCTGTCTGCAGTGTGACCTCAGCGCTTACCAAACAGTAGGGAATACACAGAGAAGGGCCTTAGGAGAACTTCAAGCCCCAGATACGTTTTATGTGGAAACCATATTTCCCAAGATAACACTGGACGCAACTGCATAATCAAAAGGGATTCATTTCTTGGTTCATTCAACTCCTAGGTTTTAGTTTTAAAACATGTCTGTCTTGGCTTAAAGCACTCTTCCAATCTCTATTTCCAGTTCCTAGGATTTCCTGAAATAGGGAATCCCATTTTTTTCTTTGTACACTCTCCCAGCCTCTTTGTTTTCCTCTCCCCAAGAAACTTAGCACTGCTCTCTTCATACTTGACAACTAGATATGGAGCTGTATCAGCCAGAAGGAAGTTTCCTTCACACTTTCTGCTTCTTACGGTATCTGGGCTCTTACCTTTACACTTACTCACCCTTCCTACATTAGCACAAAGAAAGCTGTTTGGGAGATCTGATGTCTTGTTTTCCAGAAACTGCCCTGAATCACCTTTACGAGAGCTGTCCCACGCTGCGAGCACAAGTCTTGCAGTCTGGCCAGATATTTGCCTTCTAAGTCAATAACCAAATCTGTTACAAAGGTAAGAACATGTAATTAATGGAAAGGAAATCCTTTTATCCTTTTATTTTGATCCAAATTCACTTTTTTTTTTTTTTTTTCTAGTCCAAGAATGAATCGTGGAGAACCACCAAAACTCAGGTGAGAAATGAAATGACAAATGTTAAGGTCAGGAAGCTTGCCCACTGCCATTGCTACCCTGAAAGCAGATGGAGTGCATCTTCATACGCCACAGCCTGAGACACTAGTCGACAGGCCAGCCCGTGTGAGGAAGTCCATTGCTGCCTGAATTTTAACATGACAGGGGGACTCTTAAGCCTCTTGTTTATGCTTTAGTACTTGCGGTCTATGGGAGGACCACAGCACACTCTTCTCTGTCTCCCCTTATTTGTTGATCGTCTGTAGGAAGAAGAGAACGTGCAGAGGCCCTCACCCGTACATTGGGTCTGTTCTCACTCTGTGCAGCTCCATCATTGAGCAAAGTACCAACCTTGAGGCTTCTGTAAGGACTTGACACAAACTACAGAATACTACAATGAAGCATTCACAACAAAACCACATTTTTTTCCGCAGCCAAGCATCAAAACACTTACAGAAGGGCATGGTCCCTCTCTGTGCACCTCAAGGGGAGATCCACAAATCCTCACGTGGTTTCATCGCATCCAGCACCCTTCTCTGTGCCTCCCAGCTAAACGTGCACAGAGGCAGCTGTTGCCAAAGTGCTGTGGTGACACAATTCAGTTCTGTTTCTGAAGTCATCACCGCAGGCGCCTCCCAGTGACGGCACAACACTCTCTGTTGCTAATGCGTCTGTCTCAGAAACAGCTAGGGAAGTACCACTATGCCCAAACTGACTTGAATTAGAGTAGTTCCCAAATTGTTCTCTGCTCCCCTACATCTGTGGAAGGTGTGTGATCAATCTTTTCCTTGAGAAAGGACTACAGAGCAAAAGAGCTTGATTCTGAGACGTTGCCCGTCCTTGTAGAGCAGTTCACCTTTGATTTCCATGTCAGAAAAAAGAAGGTGAAATCAACAATTCCCTTCCTCTGAGCTGGGAATAGGAAAGAAGCCCAATTCTCCAGGAAGCCTTCAAAAGGAAACTCTGCATTTCTTTGTTAAACACCTTGTTTAATTTCTTGAAAGAAATCTTTCCCAGGACTTTGCAACTGCGGTGGTTCAAAGCGGGTGGGCAGCCGAGTTCCACCACGGCCGCTCTCTCACTCCCCCTCCTCAAAGGGAAAGGGGGAGAAAATACGATGCAAAGGGCTCCAGGGCTGAGATAAGGACAGGGCGATGGCTCAACAAGTATCGTGACGGGCAAAGCAGACTCAGCAGAGTGACCCTCAGGGTCCCTCCCTGCCCCTGCTCCCCGTGGGGTCCCTCCCATGGGATGCCGCCCTTCCCCAGCTGATCCCACACGGGCTGCCCACAGGCAGCAGCTCCTCAAGCACTGCTCCCACACGGCTCCGTCCCACGGGCTCCATCCATCCATCCATCCATCCCCCAGGAGCAAACTGCTCCAGCACGGGTCCCCCACGGCTGGGCGGCAGCTCCCCCCAGCCCCCCTGCTCCTGCGGGGGCTCCTCTCCATGGCTGCAGCTGCGGCCCGGGGCCTGCTCCTGCGGGGGCTCTCCACAGGCCGCAGCCTCCTCCAGGCCACAGCCACCTGCTCCACCGGGGGCTCCTCCACCCACAGGGGGGCAGCAGCGTGGAGATCTGCTCCATGGGGGACCCATGGGTGCAGGGGGACAGCCTGCTCCACCAGGGGCCTCTCCCTGCACAGCCCGCAGGGGAACTGCTGCTGTGAGCCTGGAGCACCTCCTGCCTCCTGCTGCACTCACCTTGGGGGCTGCAGGGCTGCTTCTCACTCCTTGCTCTTCCAGCTTCTGTTGTGCAGCAGTATTTCCCCCTGCTTACATCTGCTCTCCCAGAGGTGCAAACAACATCGCTTATTGGCTCAGCTCTGGCAAGCGCCGGGGCCCTTTTGGAGCTATCTGGAGCTGGCTGTTGTCTGGACTGTTCTCACAGACGCCATCCCTGCAGGCCCCTGCTACCAAACCCTTGCCACGTAAATCCGATCGAAGTGTATGCAGCAATTACAAAGCCGCTGTGCTTTGGGCTGTCACGATCCTTCTGCAAGTGCAGGGGAGGTGCAGGGTTGCTTTGCATTTCCAAAAGGAGGAAGAAAGCCTCCAACCCCACTGGACCTCAGCCACTTGCAGGATCCAAGCAACGCTCCCCACTTTCAGTTATCTCCCTCCCATGCACACAGTGGGAGCAAGGTTGAACAAGCACATTTTTGAAAATGTTTATCTTAATGAAGAATAAAAGAAGTCTACAACACCCAATCCCTCTGTGCACCCAAGGCAAAAATCGTGGACTATTCTGCCTCAACACTATTTTCAGACCCAATTTGTCAAGTCATCTAGCAGAGGATTTCTCTCTTGTTCACTCACTAGCTTAGTAGAGCACCAGTTTACATAGGTGCTGGAGCAGATTCCTCAACCATCTGAAGGGACTTGATCCCAGAAAAGTTCAAAACTGCAGATGACTCATGATTTTGTGGTGAAGCATCTATTAAATGAGAGCTGTTCCGCTTAGGGCACAGTGAGACAGTGTGAGAAGAACCCTGTATCTCACTGATTGAGGCTTTATAACTCTACAGAATTGTCAGTCAACAATAAATGGAAAGTGCAGGAGATATGTTCTTTCTTCCTCCTTTCCCTGCCATACATTAGCAGAGAGATTGTGGTGGGATATAGGTTCAGAGCCTCACAGAAGAAGGATTTGAACCCAGGCTCTCCACAGTCTGCACCACTGCCTTCCTGATGGCTTTTGACTATTTTATTTTATTTTATTTTATTTTATTTTATTTTATTTTATTTTATTTTATTTTATTTTATTTTATTTTATTTTATTTTATTTTATTTTATTTGTATTATTATTCTTCTTTTTCTGGGTGGTGTCTAAGTCTTGGGGGGAAGAACAAACTGTGGGAGGAGGGAATGCTACTACTGTCTGTGACAGTGGTGATTTCTGGACAGTGTTAGCAACAGAGCTTCTGCAGAGAAGAGAAAATGCCAGGCAGTCTCTGTTGGTATTCCATGTACTGAGTACTGAGTGCAGTTTTGGGCTCCACAGTATAAGAAAAAGACATAAACCTGTTAGAGAGTGTCGAAAGAAGGGCAACAAACAAGAGGGTCTCTTTTAACAGGGGGATTGAGGTTTGTGGCAAGGTTTTGGTAGCAATTTAGGGGCTGCACTGTGCTGGACACAGCAACAGACGCACCATAAGCCAAAGTCAGACAATAAGCCAAGGTGTGTTCACGTGTGGTTTACTGTGGTTTAACGTGTGGTTTACGTATAGAAGAAAGTTTTTGCCTAGTGGTGAGTATACTGCAGATTTGCTGCATTGTTCTAAATTAAATAGCAAGATAAGTGATGGCATCGTAGGCTGGGAAAATATTTCTAGAGTATCAGCGCATTTTGAGCATCATTTTAACTGTTTATGCAAACATGAAGATTATTAAAATCAGTGTTTATTTATGTCTGTATGTAAACAGGTGATCATGTTGTATAGCATGCAGTAAATGGTTTGTGAATGCTGCTTGAAGAATGAAAAGAGTAAGTCAGCTCCACAAGGAATAAATGAATTTTGTTTATTTGTGCAATGCAGAGATTAGAATTAGACCAACAGCATGGAACCAAAGTCTTGCTGTGTGCCTTTTATCTGTAGGACAGTTCATGGAGGCTTCAGCAGCCCTATCTGTTTTCTAGCAGTCTGAAATGTCCTCTGTGGTGCTGCACCCAGTTGAAAGCCTGCACTGATTGTGATGAACTTTCCTAACAGGAGGCACGGGTCCTTCGTCGGACGCTGGCTGGGGATGTATGCTGCGATGCGGGCAGATGATGCTGGCCCAAGCACTGATCTGCAGACACTTAGGGAGAGGTGAGTGCTGGTCCTGAGGGAACTTCGGTATTGTCTGCAGACGCTTCTTCGTAAGTACTCCATTAAAAGCACAAACCCTGAATTTATTAGTGAGACTTTCTTTGATGCCCTGGTAACAGTTCCTAATGAATCAATTCATATTCAGCTGGGTGAAATCATCCCAGCCTGAAGCAGAGAAATAGGCATAGAAGGAGAAGAAATGGGGAATCCTGTCGCCATTATTTTATAAACCTTTTAGTGTAACACCCAAGTTGAGGCCAAGGGAAAACCTGCCACCGTGGGACAGTGCTCTTACCCTTCTCTTCACTCCTCACTTGTCAGCAGCACGAGGTCCAAACCCCCCTGGTGCAAGCTCTTAAGTGTGCATGTCACATCCCAGGATGCTGCCAGTGGAGTGTTTGGACTTTCTGTATGGATCTTATGTTGTTATTTAATGGGTGCTTAGAAATCCAACAAGGTCTAAACACAGCCTGTACTTTTAAATAATCTTGGAAGCTCAGAGATACTGGAATGGCTATCAACACGCAGCATGATCCGTCAGAATATGTTTGCAGTTGATGTTTTTGTTTTGTTTTATTTTCCCTGTTTTGACAATCTAGCCTATGATGATAAAGGGCAGCTTGATGATAAATAACAAGCTTGGAATTCTAGGAGCTCTACACAAAATGTAAATATTCGAGATGAATTGAAATGTCTTTTAACATCTCATTATAAAGCTTTCTGCTGTCTAGACATTTGATCAGTGTAATGAAAACGTCACCATTTTTTATTCTATATCAATTTTTCCTTTCAGATTGGCAATGGGAAAAACACAAAAAACAACCAGAAGAATATCACAGAATCCTACGATGCTTTCTCGACAGGAAGGCTTGCTGTTATTCAATCCACCAGATGGGTAAGAACAAACATAAACTTTCAGGTTTTTTCCACTGAAATTTCTACTGTGTTGAATCACTAATTTGCAGCATGTTAATTCATAATTTTAAAAAGTGGATGTGAAGACAAGGTGTATGCTTATACAAAAATAAAAAGGTATGCAGATGGGCGCAAAGACTAGTAGTACAGAAACATTCCCTGAGACCTAAATAAAGCCATGTACTAGAATGTAGCTCTTGATAAACTCTGTAAGCCTTGGGTACCAGAGTCAGTAATGTTAGAATAGACAGTCTTGTAGCTTATTGCTGTAATTTGTAATAAAGGGCACTAACATTTGTTAACTTGTAATTCTCATTGTAGTTTAGAAGCCTTTTGTTTATTAAAGAAACTGGCACTCCCTAAGTTTTGAAAAGAGCATAGATTGAGAAAATAATTGTTATTGCTAAATACAGATTGCAGTTACTCTAGAATGTTTGACAGTCACGGTATTTACTGTATATTGTTCCCACATTCTTTATGGTCTCATTTTTCTTTGATTTTGTGTACGTGTGTCTTTTTTTCACTATGAAAACAGCACAGGTGGGTGTTGGAGAGGGGAAGTCAATTGGAGAATGGTTTGGACCAAATACAGTTGCTCAAGTACTAAAGTAAGTGAGATCATACCAGTCTCATTCAGAACGTACTCCCCTGGGGCAGCCAAGAGAAGGCCCAGGCAGAGTTTTGAAGGCTGCATCTCCCCCTGTCCCACAGTCAGGAATGTACTTGCCATCTATTTACAAGTGCAGCATGGAATGTCATGCCACAGCTCGGTGTGCAGGTACTGAGTTGGGAATGGGTGACCTCTAAATTTTAATAAAGGAAGAGCCTGAGGAGAAGAAACTGCAGGAAAGTCTCCTGCTATGCCGTCTGCATGCCCTCACCAGTCACACCACAGATGTATATTCCTTTCTGCACAGTGGCACAGCTCTGGCAGGTCGAGAGTGCCACCGTGTAGGTCGGAGTGGTGGTGTGAAACATCAGAGAGAAGCCATCTCGGCTGAGGAGGGAACTGAGCTGCAATTCCTCCCTTTCTGAGCAGCAGTTCTGCCAGCAAGGCTACTGGATAAAGATGGGCAGCTCCTCATAGTCTGGGAGCCACACTGAAAGGAACTGAGGCTGCTCAGTTCTCCAGGGGTACGTGGAGGTGTCTTACCTCAGGCAGGGGCTAGGCTACAGGTCCTGCGAGCTCAGCAGCAAGTCTTTGACACCCTGGAACAGGCACATGATCTGAAGAGGGAGGGGAGCTGAAGCATGCCCTGGACTCCAGATCTTTCATGGCCAAGTTTTTCATGGTGAAACGCTCACCCCCATTTCTTTCTGGCTTATTTGAAACAGCTAATTCTGCCAGTGCAGCTTAAGAGTGTAGCTCCCTTCCCCAAAGGTTTGGATTTTGCAGAAGTGGACATAAAACTGTGTGCTGCTGTCTCCCACTGAAGTTTTGGTGCCCCAAACCCTTAGCTGATTTAGCTTTTAACGCCCCATTTCTGCTGTGCACGCAGGCTCAGGCAGAAGTAATTCCACTGAATTCAGTGGAATTTCTTAAGCAAAAAGTAATCTGCAAAACTGGCATAGGAATTTTTTTCTTTTCCAGATGAGAAAAGACACAATTGGGCAAGAACCCAGTGCAGAGACTGTCGAGTGCAATAAAAAGTAATAAACTTGATGTAGTTGAACTGTTACTGTCACTGCACTTAGCAGTAAGACAAAACAGTTTGCACATGGTGCAGCGCATATGTTTTTCCTGGTACCACTCAGTACCTATTTTTCTAAAGATATTAAACATTTAATGTTTAAAGTTTTCTTTTTCTTACATGGAGACTTTAAAAAATGCAGAAAGGATGTTTTTTCTTAAGAAAAATAAATAAATAAATGGTTCTGAGTGTAAAGCTACCCTTTTGATCCAACTAGTTTATATTAATTAGTACCTTAATGTTTTCTAGGAAGCTTGCTTTATTTGATGAATGGAATTCATTAGCAGTTTATGTATCTATGGGCAATACGGTGGTCATTGAAGACATCAGGAAGTGACACCTCATCAGTTTTCTGGTAACAGTTTCTGATTTGACTCCATTTGCCAGCATGTATCTAAACATGAACAAATACTTGGGGGGGCATGGGTTTGTCTTGCAAGGGTAAGAAGAGGGAAGAAGGACATACAAACTCAGTTGTGGTTTTTTGATCCCTGATGCCAACTTCGTGCTCACATCACTGGATGTGAAGAGCTCCTTGAAGAATTTCTACTGTTATCATTGCTGCCATTTCATTTCTCTGGCGTTTTATAGGCAAAGCTTGACACTATTAATAACATTAATAGGACATGTCACTGCAGTCTTAAATTGTCATCCCCCAATCATTGATCTAACGTCTCACTTGGACGTGCCAGCACATACTGTCTGCTAGAATTACTTCTACTAAATAGCTGTAATTGCCATGCCCGGCTCGTTTTGTCTTGGGTGCCCTATAAAGATCCCTGGCAAACTAGCTTAATTCACTACTGAGAGGAAGATCTGCTTTGTGTTCCTCTGTGCGTTGACTGATTTCTAGTTTTATTCCCGCAGAAAAAATGTGCTGGTCCCCTCCTCAGAGCAGCAGCGCGTCCCACAGCAGTGCACATTTGCACAGAAGTGCTCTTGGCCGAAGCAAGAAGGCAGGAGGACTCTGCACAGGCTGGAAAGCCCTCTTGCTTATTATACCTCTACGACTAGGGATAAATCACATAAATCCCGTATATATTGATGCATTTAAAGTAAGGTTTTCTTTCAATTCATTGCTCGTTACTGTCAAATAAGTTTGGGTATCTGTGATGTCAGTAAAGAAATGAATGACAATTTCCTTTATTCCTTTTGAACTCCTAGGAATGCTTTAAGATGCCACAGTCTTTGGGAGCATTAGGAGGGAAACCAAATAATGCCTTTTATTTCATAGGATTTTTAGGTAAGGAAAAAAGAAACTTATTCCAAATGTGCAGATGATCAAAAGAGAACATTTTTTGAAGGGGAAATAGTAAGGGGTCTAAGCGTGAACCTCTAGAAGTAAAGAAAGATGAGAATAGAATAAAATAAATGAAGAAGCATATCTAAAAGAGTTTAGAAACAGTATGAGATGATCCTTAACAGGAGCAGAAAGTTAACAGCAAAGCTAGGTGTAAAAATAAGTGATGACATCAACAAGAGCAACATACTGAGAATAGCTGATAGCATTTGACAAGTGTATTGGTCAAATGTCACTTTTATTTTCTTGTATTTCAAAACTGTTTCTGATAGCAGTATCTTTTTCACCTTTTGCATACCTTCTGTTATTAAGTATTGCTCTAATTAATTTAAAATGCATTCCTTCAGATTTCACCCCACTTTGGGCCAAAATTTTGCAACCCTATTTTGTCCTTTTGTAAAACCTAACCTGTTTTAGTTAGGCTTTTTTGTTCCAATTTCTGAATGAATGCCTAATGGGATTACAGATTGCATCTGTGAACATCCTGTACCTTTTAATCTGTCAAATGTTAGTGTTTACAACACTTGAGATTTAAAAAAAAAAAAAAAAAAAGTACTGGATCTCACATGGAAAAATAAAAGTATGTGACAAAGATAGAACATAACCAACCAAAAAATTACAGTAATAGGTGACAATAGGAAGTTATACTAAATACCCTGTGGGAAACGCTGTGTCTAAACCTTCCGATTCTCTTAAAGAATCCCTAGCTGGAAAGTCTAGATTATACTGACTGCGATGGCAATCTAATTTCTATTTTACAGTTCTGGACCAAGTGCTTATTAATGTCACTTGCTTATTTTTAACATACGGCTTTTACCCATCCAGGCAATGAGCTGATCTATCTGGACCCTCACACCACTCAAAGCTTTGTAGATTCAGAAGAAAATGGCACGGTTGACGATGAGAGTTTCCACTGCCAGGAAGCCCCACATAGAATGAAGATCATGAATTTGGACCCTTCAGTAGCTTTAGTAAGTGTCAGGAAATCTTGAATGCATGTACTTTATCTCAAAGTAATGTCTCTCTACATTGGTAAGGGCAGCAATGCATCTCCTTGAACAGAACCAAGATCACAAAGCTGTCTTCTGTGATCAACACATAGTAGTTTGTACATAACTACATGGAGAATCTTAGGGCAAGTGGGGAGCTGTCTGTACTGTAGGAGCTCGCTTTGTTTTCTTTACTGAGCAGCTTTTACTTCTTTCAAGAGGCATTATAATGGTCAGAGCAAGGAACTGAAACAGGTTTACGTGTTTTATTCTATCACTACTTTATGTTTGGTCACCTCTAGACAAGTTACTTAAACTTACTTTCTATCATAAGTTGAAAATGTTTAAGTGGAATTATTGTATTTCACCCCAAATTACAAATACAAATGTATTATTTGTAATTCACCCAAAATGTCATGGGGGTACTGTAGTATTTGAAAAAATTGGATCTGATCCCATGCCAGTATCCTGTGATTGGGTGATTGGCAGTTGTCACCAGTGGGATGTGTTTCTAAAGCTTTAAACAATCTGTAAAGATACCGGTATCTGTCATTCATTCACATACCTGTTTTTTAATACTGCTGCTTTTTAGAAAGTTTTTTTGTTTTGTTTTGTTTTAATACTTAACTACGTAACTGTGCAAAATGTGGCATGATGCAACGAGACAGACAAAATCATAATGAAGAGCAAATATTTTCAGTATAGATACCAGAATGGAAATGTTCCTTAGGTGGTCCATCATCTACAAGTTTTCAGCTTCTGCTGATACCTGGACTGTAGGAACTGGGTGGCGCTCCATGGAGGAGCACACAGGAGCTGCTGCTATTTTTTGCTTGACTATTTCGTTAGGGGTTTGCAGGGCCTTGTTCTCCCCGTGGGTTCTCTCCCTAGAGCTGCCACATATTTGGAGTCTTATATCTACTGATCGTACAGGGCATTACTGTATCAGAGGTCAAACCGCCTTACCTGCTGGTACCACATACCTACCATCTGCAAAGGTAAAACTCTGTGTGTTTGTTTTTTCCCCTAAGGACTTCTTTTGCAAAGAAGAATGTGATTTTGATAACCGGTGTAGTCTTGTACAAAAGGTAAGAGTGGGAACTTAGCATCTCGATTTGTTCTTTATAAAGTCTGGTTTTTATTGTCTGTTTTTTGTAAAATTTTCCTTTGCATTTTCCTTTGTATACAAATTGTATGAGCCATGGAGAAGAATGCATTAAAGCATCAGGGTAAGGCAATACTACTGAATTGCTAATTGGAAATTGTTCAGCACTTTACCAGCCACAAACCCTGCCAGTTGGAAAATGGGTGTAAACATCCACACTTGAAGGTGTTACTGGGTGACACTTGCTTTTAACTTCTAATTCTCACTAAATGACTAAGGTTTAACTGCCATATTGTAGTGATGTATCAATGATTTGCTTCCTGATCCTTTTTTATTGTTTGACATAGTAGATTGCGTGTTCTAATTATGACTGTTAGTCCCTGCTATCTTAAAGATCTGATTCTGTAAGTGCTGCAGGCCTCTAGCTCCTGCTGATCTAGGGAGAACAGAAGGTGCTGGCTGCCACAGGAAACAGACTTGAGGATGTTTCTGCATGCAGCTGTTAAGCTAAGCACCAGACGTCTGAATGTAAAGTACCATCAACCTCTAAGGGCATTTATTTAAAAAAAAAAAAATCATCTAAGGAAAACAGTTTGTAAATAACTGAAATACAGGACAGAAGGTAACTTCTCTTTGAAGAGGAATAGCGTTTGGCTTCAGGAACACCTTTTTTCCTGACCAAAACCTGTCCTTCAAAATCTGATGCGTTTTTTTTTTTTTTTTCCCCTTTGGAGGAGCTGATAGATCTGTCTTTTGTGCTATTGATCAACAGAAAACTTGAGGAGAGTTCTATGCAAGCAACTTTCTTTTAAAAAGCAGAAAATATTGTACATTCCTAGTGTGCTTGCTACGTGTAAACAAAATTACAGGTTTGCAGATATCAAAGCTGATATCAAAAGATGATAAGACTGATAATTTGTAGTACAGTTCAAGAGATCTGTCTTCCAGATGTGTTTTAACTAGGGATGTATTACAGAGACCATGGTGCTTGGATTTCACAGTATGTCTGTATAAAGACTTTTTTTTCCTGATGGACATGCGTAATTAAAAAACACTTTCAATTAAGCAGACACGTTTTGTGTTTGAAGCGTCTCCCGAGCCAGCTTTTAAAATGAAAGCATTCTGTCCTCAGGAGATTCTAAAGCAGCAGAGTCTACGGATGTTTGAGCTGGTCCAGAAGCACCCGCCACACTGGCCTCCTTTCATACCTCCAACAAAACCAGAAGTGACAACCACAGGAGCAGGTAAGGCACCGATTAAAAGCCTAATTGTGCAATGTTATGTTCCTCGTTAGCAAATAAAAGAATAATCACAGGTAGAATAACTATCCTTTGTGAGTGTCAAGCAATATATAGCAGGCATGTATCCAAACAAGCCATACAATTGCTAGCACAGATTTTTTTTTTTCACTCTTACAAAGTACTTTTCTGGAATGCGTCTTTCAAAGTTTTTTTTTTTAAGTGAACAAAATCAGGCATGTCTTTAGAAGCATTTTTTTCTTTATCTTTTTTTACAGAACTCATTGAATCTACTGACAAGCTATTTGAATTGGAAGAAGAATTTGAAATCCTGAGTGTGTGAAGGAAACTGTGGTGACTCTTCTGAGTGTTGAATATATTGGTAATATTATTGCATTGACTTAAACAGCCATGTTAGCCCCGAAGTGCCTGAAATTATGGATAACAGAGCACAGAAATCTAGTAGCATCCAAAACTCCAAGGGCAGTTTAACACACAAGCTTCCCCGGATGGAAAGGCAGTAAGAGATCTTGTGATAAGATGCTTAAAGGGAATCTCTTTTTAACGTACCTTACCTGGAGACAAACGGGCCTTTGAGATTAAGGCAAAAATACATGTATCACTGGGCACCATGTTTGGAGAAAGGGATAACCCAAATGGATATTTCTTGCTCTCATATAATAATGCAATAGTTTAGTTCTTCAAGCAAAACAGTCTTCAGTTCAGGAGGATGTTTACTTCTGTTCCCTCCTGTGGGCTGCGTCATAGGAAAAATACATTGTCTTGTTTAAAAGATTGACTGGATCAGGAGAAAATTGTTTCCTTGTTAAATATTTTAACATGTATTTGAGCAACCAGACTTTATTACAAAAATGTTTCTGTAAAAGGAACTATGTCTAATGGACACATTTTGCAATAGCCTTCCTGTTTCTGGGAGACCTCAAGAGGAACAGGAGCCTCAAATAGTTGATACAGATCACAACCACTGTTATAGTTATGGTATATTTCACCTTGACCTTAAAATTCAAATGATTAAAACTTAGGTTATTTCTTTCCGAGTTAAAACGAGTCAAAGGTGGTTTAACTGTACCTTATTTATTTTAGAATAGATTTATACAAGTTTCTCTGTTACAGCACTTTATCTGTGCATCTAATAAATTTCTTAAGCTTTTCTTAGGTTGTATGCTGCTATGTTTAGTTAATTTGTGTGAACTAAATATAAACCAGGTTATCTTAAAACTTAATATAGAAGCGTACACAGATTACTGAATTGTTGCTTTTTGACTTCTTGCCTTTTGAAATCTGTTTTGGTAGAAGTGCCTTAACCCTACAGGTTTATCAGAACAGCCTGGGCAGTTTTATTTCTAAGGCAGAGAATCTCTCTCTAGCAGCCATAAGAAAAACAGTTCAGAATAAAGAAAGGCAAAGATTTTTAATCCATGCTGAAGTTCCTTTTCACTATCAGACAGTCCCCCTTGTGGTCATGTTGTCATGCTAGTGTAATGAACATGAATTGCAGACTTTCATCTTCACCAATAAATGACAACATAGAGAAATACTGAATATTGTCTCCTCTCACTTGCACCTCTCGATCAGGGCCACTGTTTTTTCAAACAAAAGAGTTAACGAGATCCTATTGCATCTTGTTTAATGTTTATTAACTACAGTTTGGAAACCACAAACGTAGAAAAAAAATATCATTTCCTTATTTTATTAAAACATATATAAAACATATATAAAACATATATAATATATATATATAACACATATTGTGTTGTAAAGCACACAATTCCCTACCAATGACAACAAAAACATCATCTAATTGAGCATGCAGTTTTCATTAACCTGTTTTTTTTTTGTTTGTTTGCTTTTTTACAAATACCCAACAACACATACGCATGTGTTGTGTTGTGTTTTTTTCCATCATTTCTCACTGAAGCAATACCCATCCCGTATCAGATCTGTGTCATTACTCTAATTTTTGTTCCTAATGTACTTGAAAAACTTCTTAACTCTATTGATTGCAACAGTGGACTTTTTTCCCTCCGATCTTAACTCCATTTATCAATTACTTATTCTCTTAAAATCCTGCTTTTAAGAGATGGTTAGGTATTCACCATCTCTCACTCTTATTTATAGATTTTCTATTCTTTTTCAGTAGTTCAGCCCTAGTCAACTCGGAGGTGTCATGTATTTGGCAATTTTATTTATGGTAGCACTCCCCTCCCCTCCCCTCCCCTCCCCTCCCCTCCCCTCCCCTCCCCTCCCCTCCCCTCCCCTCCCCTCCCCTCCCCTCCCCTCCCCTCCCCTCCCCTCCCCTCCCCTCCCCTCCCCTACCCTCCCCTCCCCTCCCCTACCCTCCCCTACCCTCTTTTGATTATCTCCCCAATTTTGCCTCCCCTTTCCTCCCCCCCATCCCCTCCCCTCCCCTCCCGTCTCCTCCCCTCCCCTACACCCCCTCCCCTATTCTCCCTGTCCCTATACTCTGCTACACTCCCCTCCCCTATACTACCCTACACACTCCTACACTCCCCTCCCCTATCCTACCCTAAACTCCCGTTCGCTACACTACCCTACATTACCCTATGCCCCCCTCCCCTACACTCTCCTACACTCCCCTCCCGTATCCTACCCTACACTCCCCTAAACTCCGATCCCCTACACTACCCTATACTCTCCTATGCTCCCCTCCCCTCTAACACGCTACACTACCCTACCCTACCCTACCCTACCCTACCCTACCCTACCCTACCCTACCCTACCCTACCCTACCCTACCCTACCCCACCCTACCCTACCCTACCCTACCCCACCCTATCCTATCCTATCCTACCCTATCCTATCCTATCCTATCCTATCCTATCCTACCCTATCCTATCCTATCCTATCCTATCCTATCCTATCCTATCCTATCCTATCCTATCCTACCCTCCCCCTGCCCTCCCCTCCCCTCCCCTCCCTTCCTTTTATTCCCTCCCCTTCCCTCCCCTCTTGTCTTCTTCTCTCCTCTCTTCTTTCTTTCGGGTAACTTCAAATCGCTTCAGTCGTTCTCATAGCTCCTATCCCTGGCTGATTCACGGGAACCCATCAGCAGCAACCAGAAGCGCTCCAGCTGCTGTGTCACTGGTCGAGCAACAGTCTCCAACTGGGAATCGCTGACTTCGTTGTGTGGCTCAGACAGGTGCCTTGCAGTTCCACCGTGGCCTGGACGTTTCCTCTTGCTGTGTCCCCACCTACAGCGCACTTCTGCTTAGAAGCAGCAGCAGGCTTTGCAAGATGTCCCACTCCTTCCATTTTCAGTGGTTTAGCTTGGCTAGCCGGGTGGTGTCTGTCAATAGAAGACAACAACGAGATTTGGGTTAGAAACAGCTAACTGAGTAGTTCCTTTGCACAAGGGCAAGGAATATCTACCCCTTCCTACTGGAGGCTGCAGTGTCAGAGATAATGACGGGTCCTTCCGAGAGCTTTGAAATATCCCTTGGGGATGCTGAGTCCAGAGGACCAGAGCAAACCTGTCTAAAGTACACCGTGGAATCACTCGGAATGACTTCCTAGCAGAAGCATGTGTCTGATACGGCTTCAGCTGCTTGCAGTGTTCTTCTTCACCTCCTACCTAAATTCAGATGAGAGATCTCAATGAAGATGGAAAGGTTGAGAAATAGAGAAATCACTGATGTGCTTTGAGAACTTCTAAGGACTGAGTACTGCATCAATCCCATGTTGTAACATTAAGGATTGGTTAGAAAAGCAAACGTTAAAAACAAGGAAAGGGGAAGAACAAGTAAGCTTTCTTAAAGTATCTATTCTATTTAAGGTATCTTTAAAGAAGTAAATAAGTACTGAAATATATATGCAGATAGAGAGAGAGAGAGAGAGAGAGAGAGATACAGAAACCTAAGAGTCTGCTGTGCAGGTTAGCTTCTTGCTCTCTTTTCTAAAAGTCACAGTGAATGCAGCATCTGTGTGCGTTACAAGCATTACCCTCAGTCCAGCACAGGTACACACGAGAGGTCAGCCTGCAGGTTGCGGAGGCAAAGCAACTGCTCTGGCTGGATGTGAAGAGCCAAGACAGAAGTTGCTGTCAGGGAAAAGATACACAGAGGGGATGAAAAAGACGGAGTGTGCTTCCGACCTTCACAACTTCTAAGCAAGCGGAGATGAGGTTGTGGAAGAAGCAAATAAGCTGTTGATCTAGAAGCAGCCTGAAGATTGTCCTTAAGCAGGGCCTTGCATTCTTCATTTTTACAGCATTGCTTGCCTTCAAGTGCACGACGATGATTTTATGAACTTTCTACCACTACAGAAATGCACCGGATTCTTTCACAAAACTTACGGGTGGTACTTGGCAATATTGGTCAGCATTCTCTATTTCCTTCTTCATCTCAATTCTCTTTTGGCCTGTGAAGCTTTCCAGATCAGAGGAGAAGATCCACGGTAATACGGAGCTTTGGATACTGCAAAGGAAACGAAGAATCCTACTGACAACTCTTTTCAACCTCGCCTGCAAGCATCACAGAAAAGAACACCGAAAGAACACCGCTTTATCATGGGAAGCATAAATTGGAGCATAGGTGTCCTATAGCTGAAGCGAGGTGAAGCAGGTTCCACACAAGGTGAAGGAGCACACCCATAAGCATTTCCATAAAGCCGTGTTTTCAAACAAAGGGTTAAGATTTAGATTTTCTTACAAGTGAAGAATGAAGAAATAAAAGAAAAAGAAAATTACCAGGACATCCAGTTTTCCTCTAGCTTGCTTTGCTTCTTTCCGAATCTGAGTCTGGAGTGACAGTCAGGGAGCAGCGTTGTGCAGAAATGCCAAAGCCTCCCCAGCTGGTTGTACCTTCATCAGCAAGGGCTTTGATACTGCTGCCTCCTCAGCAACGTCAGCCATTTCCGAGGAAAGCTGGTGTCCATCAGGTCAAATAGGAATGGGAAATCCCTCTTGCCACAACTTCACACTCACACCAGAGTTGGCAGGACAGGCCGATGGACAGAGAAGCGTCTGCAAGAGTGTTAGAAAACAGACTTTAGATTTCCGTCAACCCAGGAAGAATTACTTGCTCATCCCTTCAAAGTGAACTCTGAGTAGAAGGAGGGGATCCCAAGCTGCATTCCTGACATCTATGCTGCAAAGTCATCCAATGGGACATGTTACTGTAGCAGCCTGTTACGAACAGAAACAGGACTTTGAGGTTATGCTGTTGGATTAGAATTAAGCTCAAAGAGTTAGTCCTTTGACGTGTTTTTGTTTGCAAGTGTTTTCACTGCTTCCCAGACAATGTCTCCAGCAAGCTAGCTGCTTGCTTCATTTGTTCTGTTCTGTTCTGTTCTGTTCTTTTTGATTCTCTTTTGTTTTGTTTTCTCAGCCAGGATTCTTAGAGAAATGAGATTAAAGTGATCATATTGTATGTCCACCCATCCCTCCCTCCCCTTCGCTTGTCCAGAGCTTTTACCTCGTCCAGCAGCTTGAATGAACTCGGTCCTAGGCGCAGTTGTGTCCAAGCCATTCTGTTCCTAGACGTGTTGTGAGAACAGACAGCTAAGTAGTGGGGAGGGGACGTGCTGCTGTCTGCAGTGTGACCTCAGCGCTTACCAAACAGTAGGGAATACACAGAGAAGGGCCTTAGGAGAACTTCAAGCCCCAGATACGTTTTATGTGGAAACCATATTTCCCAAGATAACACTGGACACAACTGCATAATCAAAAGGGATTCATTTCTTGGTTCATTCAACTCCTAGGTTTTAGTTTTAAAACATGTCTGTCTTGGCTTAAAGCACTCTTCCAATCTCTATTTCCAGTTCCTAGGATTTCCTGAAATAGGGAATCCCATTTTTTTCTTTGTACACTCTCCCAGCCTCTTTGTTTTCCTCTCCCCAAGAAACTTAGCACTGCTCTCTTCATACTTGACAACTAGATATGGAGCTGTATCAGCCAGAAGGAAGTTTCCTTCACACTTTCTGCTTCTTACGGTATCTGGGCTCTTACCTTTACACTTACTCACCCTTCCTACATTAGCACAAAGAAAGCTGTTTGGGAGATCTGATGTCTTGTTTTCCAGAAACTGCCCTGAATCACCTTTACGAGAGCTGTCCCACGCTGCGAGCACAAGTCTTGCAGTCTGGCCAGATATTTGCCTTCTAAGTCAATAACCAAATCTGTTACAAAGGTAAGAACATGTAATTAATGGAAAGGAAATCCTTTTATCCTTTTATTTTGATCCAAATTCACTTTTTTTTTTTTTTTTTCTAGTCCAAGAATGAATCGTGGAGAACCACCAAAACTCAGGTGAGAAATGAAATGACAAATGTTAAGGTCAGGCAGCTTGCCCACTGCCATTGCTACCCTGAAAGCAGATGGAGTGCATCTTCATACGCCACAGCCTGAGACACTAGTCGACAGGCCAGCCCGTGTGAGGAAGTCCATTGCTGCCTGAATTTTAACATGACAGGGGGACTCTTAAGCCTCTTGTTTATGCTTTAGTACTTGCGGTCTATGGGAGGACCACAGCACACTCTTCTCTGTCTCCCCTTATTTGTTGATCGTCTGTAGGAAGAAGAGAACGTGCAGAGGCCCTCACCCGTACATTGGGTCTGTTCTCACTCTGTGCAGCTCCATCATTGAGCAAAGTACCAACCTTGAGGCTTCTGTAAGGACTTGACACAAACTACAGAATACTACAATGAAGCATTCACAACAAAACCACATTTTTTTCCTCAGCCAAGCATCAAAACACTTACAGAAGGGCATGGTCCCTCTCTGTGCACCTCAAGGGGAGATCCACAAATCCTCACGTGGTTTCATCGCATCCAGCACCCTTCTCTGTGCCTCCCAGCTAAACGTGCACAGAGGCAGCTGTTGCCAAAGTGCTGTGGTGACACAATTCAGTTCTGTTTCTGAAGTCATCACCGCAGGTGCCTCCCAGTGACGGCACAACACTCTCTGTTGCTAATGCGTCTGTCTCAGAAACAGCTAGGGAAGTACCACTATACCCAAACTGACTTGAATTAGAGTAGTTCAAACATTATTCCCTGCTCCCCTACATCTGTGGAAGGTGTGTGATCAATCTTTTCCTTGAGAAAGGACTACAGAACAAAAGAGCTTGATTCTGAGACGTTGCCCGTCCTTGTAGAGCAGTTCACCTTTGATTTCCATGTCAGAAAAAAGAAGGTGAAATCAACAATTCCCTTCCTCTGAGCTGGGAATAGGAAAGAAGCCCAATTCTCCAGGAAGCCTTCAAAAGGAAACTCTGCATTTCTTTGTTAAACACCTTGTTTAATTTCTTGAAAGAAATCTTTCCCAGGACTTTGCAACTGTGGTGGTTCGAAGCGGGTGGGCAGCCGAGTTCCACCACGGCCGCTCTCTCACTCCCCCTCCTCAAAGGGAAAGGGGGAGAAAATACGATGCAAAGGGCTCCAGGGCTGAGATAAGGACAGGGCGATGGCTCAACAAGTATCGTGACGGGCAAAGCAGACTCAGCAGAGTGACCCTCAGGGTCCCTCCCTGCCCCTGCTCCCCGTGGGGTCCCTCCCATGGGATGCCGCCCTTCCCCAGCTGATCCCACACGGGCTGCCCACAGGCAGCAGCTCCTCAAGCACTGCTCCCACACGGCTCCGTCCCACGGGCTCCATCCATCCATCCATCCATCCCCCAGGAGCAAACTGCTCCAGCACGGGTCCCCCACGGCTGGGCGGCAGCTCCCCCCAGCCCCCCTGCTCCTGCGGGGGCTCCTCTCCATGGCTGCAGCTGCGGCCCGGGGCCTGCTCCTGCGGGGGCTCTCCACAGGCCGCAGCCTCCTCCAGGCCACAGCCACCTGCTCCACCGGGGGCTCCTCCACCCACAGGGGGGCAGCAGCGTGGAGATCTGCTCCATGGGGGACCCATGGGTGCAGGGGGACAGCCTGCTCCACCAGGGGCCTCTCCCTGCACAGCCCGCAGGGGAACTGCTGCTGTGAGCCTGGAGCACCTCCTGCCTCCTGCTGCACTCACCTTGGGGGCTGCAGGGCTGCTTCTCACTCCTTGCTCTTCCAGCTTCTGTTGTGCAGCAGTATTTCCCCCTGCTTACATCTGCTCTCCCAGAGGTGCAAACAACATCGCTTATTGGCTCAGCTCTGGCAAGCGCCGGGGCCCTTTTGGAGCTATCTGGAGCTGGCTGTTGTCTGGATTGTTCTCACAGACGCCATCCCTGCAGGCCCCTGCTACCAAACCCTTGCCACGTAAATCCGATCGAAGTGTATGCAGCAATTACAAAGCCGCTGTGCTTTGGGCTGTCACGATCCTCCTGCAAGTGCAGGGGAGGTGCAGGGTTGCTTTGCATTTCCAAAAGGAGGAAGAAAGCCTCCAACCCCACTGGACCTCAGCCACTTGCAGGATCCAAGCAACGCTCCCCACTTTCAGTTATCTCCCTCCCATGCACACAGTGGGAGCAAGGTTGAACAAGCACATTTTTGAAAATGTTTATCTTAATGAAGAATAAAAGAAGTCTACAACACCCAATCCCTCTGTGCACCCAAGGCAAAAATCGTGGACTATTCTGCCTCAACACTATTTTCAGACCCAATTTGTCAAGTCATCTAGCAGAGGATTTCTCTCTTGTTCACTCACTAGCTTAGTAGAGCACCAGTTTACATAGGTGCTGGAGCAGATTCCTCAACCATCTGAAGGGACTTGATCCCAGAAAAGTTCAAAACTGCAGATGACTCATGATTTTGTGGTGAAGCATCTATTAAATGAGAGCTGTTCCGCTTAGGGCACAGTGAGACAGTGTGAGAAGAACCCTGTATCTCACTGATTGAGGCTTTATAACTCTACAGAATTGTCAGTCAACAATAAATGGAAAGTGCAGGAGATATGTTCTTTCTTCCTCCTTTCCCTGCCATACATTAGCAGAGAGATTGTGGTGGGATATAGGTTCAGAGCCTCACAGAAGAAGGATTTGAACCCAGGCTCTCCACAGTCTGCACCACTGCCTTCCTGATGGCTTTTGACTATTTTATTTTATTTTATTTTATTTTATTTTATTTTATTTTATTTTATTTTATTTTATTTTATTTTATTTTATTAGTATTATTATTCTTCTTTTTCTGGGTGGTGTCTAAGTCTTGGGGGGAAGAACAAACTGTGGGAGGAGGGAATGCTACTACTGTCTGTGACAGTGGTGATTTCTGGACAGTGTTAGCAACAGAGCTTCTGCAGAGAAGAGAAAATGCCAGGCAGTCTCTGTTGGTATTCCATGTACTGAGTACTGAGTGCAGTTTTGGGCTCCACAGTATAAGAAAAAGACATAAACCTGTTAGAGAGTGTCGAAAGAAGGGCAACAAACAAGAGGGTCTCTTTTAACAGGGGGATTGAGGTTTGTGGCAAGGTTTTGGTAGCAATTTAGGGGCTGCACTGTGCTGGACACAGCAACAGACGCACCATAAGCCAAAGTCAGACAATAAGCCAAGGTGTGTTCACGTGTGGTTTACTGTGGTTTAACGTGTGGTTTACGTATAGAAGAAAGTTTTTGCCTAGTGGTGAGTATACTGCAGATTTGCTGCATTGTTCTAAATTAAATAGCAAGATAAGTGATGGCATCGTAGGCTGGGAAAATATTTCTAGAGTATCAGCGCATTTTGAGCATCATTTTAACTGTTTATGCAAACATGGAGATTATTAAAATCAGTGTTTATTTATGTCTGTATGTAAACAGGTGATCATGTTGTATAGCATGCAGTAAATGGTTTGTGAATGCTGCTTGAAGAATGAAAAGAGTAAGTCAGCTCCACAAGGAATAAATGAATTTTGTTTATTTGTGCAATGCAGAGATTAGAATTAGACCAACAGCATGGAACCAAAGTCTTGCTGTGTGCCTTTTATCTGTAGGACAGTTCATGGAGGCTTCAGCAGCCCTATCTGTTTTCTAGCAGTCTGAAATGTCCTCTGTGGTGCTGCACCCAGTTGAAAGCCTGCACTGATTGTGATGAACTTTCCTAACAGGAGGCACGGGTCCTTCGTCGGACGCTGGCTGGGGATGTATGCTGCGATGCGGGCAGATGATGCTGGCCCAAGCACTGATCTGCAGACACTTAGGGAGAGGTGAGTGCTGGTCCTGAGTGAACTTCGGTATTGTCTGCAGACGCTTCTTCGTAAGTACTCCATTAAAAGCACAAACCCTGAATTTATTAGTGAGACTTTCTTTGATGCCCTGGTAACAGTTCCTAATGAATCAATTCATATTCAGCTGGGTGAAATCATCCCAGCCTGAAGCAGAGAAATAGGCATAGAAGGAGAAGAAATGGGGAATCCTGTCGCCATTATTTTATAAACCTTTTAGTGTAACACCCAAGTTGAGGCCAAGGGAAAACCTGCCACCGTGGGACAGTGCTCTTACCCTTCTCTTCACTACTCACTTGTCAGCAGCACGAGGTCCAAACCCCCCTGGTGCAAGCTCTTAAGCATGCATGTCACATCCCAGGATGCTGCCAGTGGAGTGTTTGGACTTTCTGTATGGATCTTATGTTATTTAATGGGTGCTTAGAAATCCAACAAGGTCTAAACACAGCCTGTACTTTTAAATAATCTTGGAAGCTCAGAGATACTGGAATGGCTATCAACACGCAGCGTGATCCGTCAGAATATGTTTGCAGTTGATGTTTTTGTTTTGTTTTATTTTCCCTGTTTTTACAATCTAGCCTATGATGATAAAGGGCAGCTTGATGATAAATAACAAGCTTGGAATTCTAGGAGCTCTACACAAAATGTAAATATTCGAGATGAATTGAAATGTCTTTTAACATCTCATTATAAAGCTTTCTGCTGTCTAGACATTTGATCAGTGTAATGAAAACGTCACCATTTTTTATTCTATATCAATTTTTCCTTTCAGATTGGCAATGGGAAAAACACAAAAAACAACCAGAAGAATATCACGGAATCCTACGATGCTTTCTCGACAGGAAGGCTTGCTGTTATTCAATCCACCAGATGGGTAAGAACAAACATAAACTTTCAGGTTTTTTCCACTGAAATTTCTACTGTGTTGAATCACTAATTTGCAGTATGTTAATTCATAATTTTAAAAAGTGGATGTGAAGACAAGGTGTATGCTTATACAAAAATAAAAAGGTACGCAGATGGGCGCAAAGACTAGTAGTACAGAAACATTCCCTGAGACCTAAATAAAGCCATGTACTAGAATGTAGCTCTTGATAAACTCTGTAAGCCTTGGGTACCAGAGTCAGTAATGTTAGAATAGACAGTCTTGTAGCTTAT
Organism: Anas platyrhynchos; assembly: GCF_047663525.1. NCBI lineage: Eukaryota > Metazoa > Chordata > Aves > Anseriformes > Anatidae > Anas > Anas platyrhynchos. Next base: position 23,062,794 of record NC_092600.1, read on the forward strand.
TGCTGTAATTTGTAATAAAGGGCACTAACATTTGTTAACTTGTAATTCTCATTGTAGTTTAGAAGCCTTTTGTTTATTAAAGAAACTGGCACTCCCTAAGTTTTGAAAAGAGCATAGATTGAGAAAATAATTGTTATTGCTAACTACAGATTGCAGTTACTCTAGAATGTTTGACAGTCACGGTATTTACTGTATATTGTTCCCACATTCTTTATGGTCTCATTTTTCTTTGATTTTGTGTACGTGTGTCTTTTTTTCACTGTGAAAACAGCACAGGTGGGTGTTGGAGAGGGGAAGTCAATTGGAGAATGGTTTGGACCAAATACAGTTGCTCAAGTACTAAAGTAAGTGAGATCATACCAGTCTCATTCAGAACGTACTCCCCTGGGGCAGCCAAGAGAAGGCCCAGGCAGAGTTTTGAAGGCTGCATCTCCCCCTGTCCCACAGTCAGGAATGTACTTGCCATCTATTTACAAGTGCAGCATGGAATGTCATGCCACAGCTCGGTGTGCAGGTACTGAGTTGGGAATGGGTGACCTCTAAATTTTAATAAAGGAAGAGCCTGAGGAGAAGAAACTGCAGGAAAGTCTCCTGCTATGCCGTCTGCATGCCCTCACCAGTCACACCACAGATGTATATTCCTTTCTGCACAGTGGCACAGCTCTGGCAGGTCGAGAGTGCCACCGTGTAGGTCGGAGTGGTGGTGTGAAACATCAGAGAGAAGCCATCTCGGCTGGGGAGGGAACTGAGCTGCAATTCCTCCCTTTCTGAGCAGCAGTTCTGCCAGCAAGGCTACTGGATAAAGATGGGCAGCTCCTCATAGTCTGGGAGCCACACTGAAAGGAACTGAGGCTGCTCAGTTCTCCAGGGGTACGTGGAGGTGTCTTACCTCAGGCAGGGGCTAGGCTACAGGTCCTGCGAGCTCAGCAGCAAGTCTTTGACACCCTGGAACAGGCACATGATCTGAAGAGGGAGGGGAGCTGAAGCATGCCCTGGACTCCAGATCTTTCATGGCCAAGTTTTTCATGGTGAAACGCTCACCCCCATTTCTTTCTGGCTTATTTGAAACAGCTAATTCTGCCAGTGCAGCTTAAGAGTGTAGCTCCCTTCCCCAAAGGTTTGGATTTTGCAGAAGTGGACATAAAACTGTGTGCTGCTGTCTCCCACTGAAGTTTTGGTGCCCCAAACCCTTAGCTGATTTAGCTTTTAACGCCCCATTTCTGCTGTGCACGCAGGCTCAGGCAGAAGTAATTCCACTGAATTCAGTGGAATTTCTTAAGCAAAAAGTAATCTGCAAAACTGGCATAGGAATTTTTTTCTTTTCCAGATGAGAAAAGACACAATTGGGCAAGAACCCAGTGCAGAGACTGTCGAGTGCAATAAAAAGTAATAAACTTGATGTAGTTGAACTGTTACTGTCACTGCACTTAGCAGTAAGACAAAACAGTTTGCACATGGTGCAGCGCATATGTTTTTCCTGGTACCACTCAGTACCTATTTTTCTAAAGATATTAAACATTTAATGTTTAAAGTTTTCTTTTTCTTACATGGAGACTTTAAAAAATGCAGAAAGGATGTTTTTTCTTAAGAAAAAAAGAATAAATAAATGGTTCTGAGTGTAAAGCTACCCTTTTGATCCAACTAGTTTATATTAATTAGTACCTTAATGTTTTCTAGGAAGCTTGCTTTATTTGATGAATGGAATTCATTAGCAGTTTATGTATCTATGGGCAATACGGTGGTCATTGAAGACATCAGGAAGTGACACCTCATCAGTTTTCTGGTAACAGTTTCTGATTTGACTCCATTTGCCAGCATGTATCTAAACATGAACAAATACTTGGGGGGGCATGGGTTTGTCTTGCAAGGGTAAGAAGAGGGAAGAAGGACATACAAACTCAGTTGTGTTTTTTTGATCCCTGATGCCAACTTCGTGCTCACATCACTGGATGTGAAGAGCTCCTTGAAGAATTTCTACTGTCATCATTGCTGCCATTTCATTTCTCTGGCGTTTTATAGGCAAAGCTTGACACTATTAATAACATTAATAGGACATGTCACTGCAGTCTTAAATTGTCATCCCCCAATCATTGATCTAACGTCTCACTTGGACGTGCCAGCACATACTGTCTGCTAGAATTACTTCTACTAAATAGCTGTAATTGCCATGCCCGGCTCGTTTTGTCTTGGGTGCCCTATAAAGATCCCTGGCAAACTAGCTTAATTCACTACTGAGAGGAAGATCTGCTTTGTGTTCCTCTGTGCGTTGACTGATTTCTAGTTTTATTCCCACAGAAAAAATGTGCTGGTCCCCTCCTCAGAGCAGCAGCGCGTCCCACAGCAGTGCACATTTGCACAGAAGTGCTCTTGGCCGAAGCAAGAAGGCAGGAGGACTCTGCACAGGCTGGAAAGCCCTCTTGCTTATTATACCTCTACGACTAGGGATAAATCACATAAATCCCGTATATATTGATGCATTTAAAGTAAGGTTTTCTTTCAATTCATTGCTCGTTACTGTCAAATAAGTTTGGGTATCTGTGATGTCAGTAAAGAAATGAATGACAATTTCCTTTATTCCTTTTGAACTCCTAGGAATGCTTTAAGATGCCACAGTCTTTGGGAGCATTAGGAGGGAAACCAAATAATGCCTTTTATTTCATAGGATTTTTAGGTAAGGAAAAAAGAAACTTATTCCAAATGTGCAGATGATCAAAAGAGAACATTTTTTGAAGGGGAAATAGTAAGGGGTCTAAGCGTGAACCTCTAGAAGTAAAGAAAGATGAGAATAGAATAAAATAAATGAAGAAGCATATCTAAAAGAGTTTAGAAACAGTATGAGATGATCCTTAACAGGAGCAGAAAGTTAACAGCAAAGCTAGGTGTAAAAATAAGTGATGACATCAACAAGAGCAACATACTGAGAATAGCTGATAGCATTTGACAAGTGTATTGGTCAAATGTCACTTTTATTTTCTTGTATTTCAAAACTGTTTCTGATAGCAGTATCTTTTTCACCTTTTGCATACCTTCTGTTATTAAGTATTGCTCTAATTAATTTAAAATGCATTCCTTCAGATTTCACCCCACTTTGGGCCAAAATTTTGCAACCCTATTTTGTCCTTTTGTAAAACCTAACCTGTTTTAGTTAGGCTTTTTTGTTCCAATTTCTGAATGAATGCCTAATGGGATTACAGATTGCATCTGTGAACATCCTGTACCTTTTAATCTGTCAAATGTTAGTGTTTACAACACTTGAGATTTAAAAAAAAAAAAAAAAAAAAAGTACTGGATCTCACATGGAAAAATAAAAGTATGCGACAAAGATAGAACATAACCAACCAAAAAATTACAGTAATAGGTGACAATAGGAAGTTATACTAAATACCCTGTGGGAAACGCTGTGTCTAAACCTTCCGATTCTCTTAAAGAATCCCTAGCTGGAAAGTCTAGATTATACTGACTGCGATGGCAATCTAATTTCTATTTTACAGTTCTGGACCAAGTGCTTATTAATGTCACTTGCTTATTTTTAACATACGGCTTTTACCCATCCAGGCAATGAGCTGATCTATCTGGACCCTCACACCACTCAAAGCTTTGTAGATTCAGAAGAAAATGGCACGGTTGACGATGAGAGTTTCCACTGCCAGGAAGCCCCACATAGAATGAAGATCATGAATTTGGACCCTTCAGTAGCTTTAGTAAGTGTCAGGAAATCTTGAATGCATGTACTTTATCTCAAAGTAATGTCTCTCTACATTGGTAAGGGCAGCAATGCATCTCCTTGAACAGAACCAAGATCACAAAGCTGTCTTCTGTGATCAACACATAGTAGTTTGTACATAACTACATGGAGACTCTTAGGGCAAGTGGGGAGCTGTCTGTACTGTAGGGAGCTCGCTTTGTTTTCTTTACTGAGCAGCTTTTACTTCTTTCAAGAGGCATTATAATGGTCAGAGCAAGGAACTGAAACAGGTTTACGTGTTTTATTCTATCACTACTTTATGTTTGGTCACCTCTAGACAAGTTACTTAAACTTACTTTCTATCATAAGTTGAAAATGTTTAAGTGGAATTATTGTATTTCACCCCAAATTACAAATACAAATGTATTATTTGTAATTCACCCAAAATGTCATGGGGGTACTGTGGTATTTGAAAAAATTGGATCTGATCCCATGCCAGTATCCTGTGATTGGGTGATTGGCAGTTGTCACCAGTGGGATGTGTTTCTAAAGCTTTAAACAATCTGTAAAGATACCGGTATCTGTCATTCATTCACATACCTGTTTTTTAATACTGCTGCTTTTTAGAAAGTTTTTTTGTTTTGTTTTGTTTTAATACTTAACTACGTAACTGTGCAAAATGTGGCATGATGCAACGAGACAGACAAAATCATAATGAAGAGCAAATATTTTCAGTATAGATACCAGAATGGAAATGTTCCTTAGGTGGTCCATCATCTACAAGTTTTCAGCTTCTGCTGATACCTGGACTGTAGGAACTGGGTGGCGCTCCATGGAGGAGCACACAGGAGCTGCTGCTATTTTTTGCTTGACTATTTCGTTAGGGGTTTGCAGGGCCTTGTTCTCCCCGTGGGTTCTCTCCCTAGAGCTGCCACATATTTGGAGTCTTATATCTACTGATCGTACAGGGCATTACTGTATCAGAGGTCAAACCGCCTTACCTGCTGGTACCACATACCTACCATCTGCAAAGGTAAAACTCTGTGTGTTTGTTTTTTCCCCTAAGGGCTTCTTTTGCAAAGAAGAATGTGATTTTGATAACCGGTGTAGTCTTGTACAAAAGGTAAGAGTGGGAACTTAGCATCTCGATTTGTTCTTTATAAAGTCTGGTTTTTATTGTCTGTTTTTTGTAAAATTTTCCTTTGCATTTTCCTTTGTATACAAATTGTATGAGCCATGGAGAAGAATGCATTAAAGCATCAGGGTAAGGCAATACTACTGAATTGCTAATTGGAAATTGTTCAGCACTTTACCAGCCACAAACCCTGCCAGTTGGAAAATGGGTGTAAACATCCACACTTGAAGGTGTTACTGGGTGACACTTGCTTTTAACTTCTAATTCTCACTAAATGACTAAGGTTTAACTGCCATATTGTAGTGATGTATCAATGATTTGCTTCCTGATCCTTTTTTATTGTTTGACATAGTAGATTGCGTGTTCTAATTATGACTGTTAGTCCCTGCTATCTTAAAGATCTGATTCTGTAAGTGCTGCAGGCCTCTAGCTCCTGCTGATCTAGGGAGAACAGAAGGTGCTGGCTGCCACAGGAAACAGACTTGAGGATGTTTCTGCATGCAGCTGTTAAGCTAAGCACCAGACGTCTGAATGTAAAGTACCATCAACCTCTAAGGGCATTTATTTAAAAAAAAAAAAATCATCTAAGGAAAACAGTTTGTAAATAACTGAAATACAGGACAGAAGGTAACTTCTCTTTGAAGAGGAATAGCGTTTGGCTTCAGGAACACCTTTTTTCCTGACCAAAACCTGTCCTTCAAAATCTGATGCGTTTTTTTTTTTTTTTTTCCCCTTTGGAGGAGCTGATAGATCTGTCTTTTGTGCTATTGATCAACAGAAAACTTGAGGAGAGTTCTATGCAAGCAACTTTCTTTTAAAAAGCAGAAAATATTGTACATTCCTAGTGTGCTTGCTACGTGTAAACAAAATTACAGGTTTGCAGATATCAAAGCTGATATCAAAAGATGATAAGACTGATAATTTGTAGTACAGTTCAAGAGATCTGTCTTCCAGATGTGTTTTAACTAGGGATGTATTACAGAGACCATGGTGCTTGGATTTCACAGTATGTCTGTATAAAGACTTTTTTTTCCTGATGGACATGCGTAATTAAAAAACACTTTCAATTAAGCAGACACGTTTTGTGTTTGAAGCGTCCCCCGAGCCAGCTTTTAAAATGAAAGCATTCTGTCCTCAGGAGATTCTAAAGCAGCAGAGTCTACGGATGTTTGAGCTGGTCCAGAAGCACCCGCCACACTGGCCTCCTTTCATACCTCCAACAAAACCAGAAGTGACAACCACAGGAGCAGGTAAGGCACCGATTAAAAGCCTAATTGTGCAATGTTATGTTCCTCGTTAGCAAATAAAAGAATAATCACAGGTAGAATAACTATCCTTTGTGAGTGTCAAGCAATATATAGCAGGCATGTATCCAAACAAGCCATACAATTGCTAGCACAGATTTTTTTTTTTCACTCTTACAAAGTACTTTTCTGGAATGCGTCTTTCAAAGTTTTTTTTTTTTTAAGTGAACAAAATCAGGCATGTCTTTAGAAGCATTTTTTTCTTTATCTTTTTTTACAGAACTCATTGAATCTACTGACAAGCTATTTGAATTGGAAGAAGAATTTGAAATCCTGAGTGTGTGAAGGAAACTGTGGTGACTCTTCTGAGTGTTGAATATATTGGTAATATTATTGCATTGACTTAAACAGCCATGTTAGCCCCGAAGTGCCTGAAATTATGGATAACAGAGCACAGAAATCTAGTAGCATCCAAAACTCCAAGGGCAGTCTAACACACAAGCTTCCCCGGATGGAAAGGCAGTAAGAGATCTTGTGATAAGATGCTTAAAGGGAATCTCTTTTTAACGTACCTTAGCTGGAGACAAACGGGCCTTTGAGATTAAGGCAAAAATACATGTATCACTGGGCACCATGTTTGGAGAAAGGGATAACCCAAATGGATATTTCTTGCTCTCATATAATAATGCAATAGTTTAGTTCTTCAAGCAAAACAGTCTTCAGTTCAGGAGGATGTTTACTTCTGTTCCCTCCTGTGGGCTGCGTCATAGGAAAAATACATTGTCTTGTTTAAAAGATTGACTGGATCAGGAGAAAATTGTTTCCTTGTTAAATATTTTAACATGTATTTGAGCAACCAGACTTTATTACAAAAATGTTTCTGTAAAAGGAACTATGTCTAATGGACACATTTTGCAATAGCCTTCCTGTTTCTGGGAGACCTCAAGAGGAACAGGAGCCTCAAATAGTTGATACAGATCACAACCACTGTTATAGTTATGGTATATTTCACCTTGACCTTAAAATTCAAATGATTAAAACTTAGGTTATTTCTTTCCGAGTTAAAACGAGTCAAAGGTGGTTTAACTGTACCTTATTTATTTTAGAATAGATTTACACAAGTTTCTCTGTTACAGCACTTTATCTGTGCATCTAATAAATTTCTTAAGCTTTTCTTAGGTTGTATGCTGCTATGTTTGGTTAATTTGTGTGAACTAATTATAAACCAGGTGATCTTAAAACTTAATATAGAAGCGTACACAGATTACTGAATTGTTGCTTTTTGACTTCTTGCCTTTTGAAATCTGTTTTGGTAGAAGTGCCTTAACCCTACAGGTTTATCAGAACAGCCTGGGCAGTTTTATTTCTAAGGCAGAGAATCTCTCTCTAGCAGCCATAAGAAAAACAGTTCAGAATAAAGAAAGGCAAAGATTTTTAATCCATGCTGAAGTTCCTTTTCACTATCAGACAGTCCCCCTTGTGGTCATGTTGTCATGCTAGTGTCATGAACATGAACTGCAGACTTTCATCTTCACCAATAAATGACAACATAGAGAAATACTGAATATTGTCTCCTCTCACTTGCACCTCTCGATCAGGGCCACTGTTTTTTCAAACAAAAGAGTTAACGAGATCCTATTGCATCTTGTTTAATGTTTATTAACTACAGTTTGGAAACCACAAACGTAGAAAAAAAATATCATTTCCTTATTTTATTAAAACATATATAAAACATATATAATATATATATATAACACATATTGTGTTGTAAAGCCCACAATTCCATACCAATGACAACAAAAAAATCATCTAATTGAGCATGCAGTTTTCATTAACCTGTTTTTTGTTTCTTTTTTTTTTTACAAATACCCAACAACACATACACGTGTTGTGTTGTGTTTTTTTCCATCATTTCTCACTGAAGCAATACCCATCCCGTATCAGATCTGTGTCATTACTCTAATTTTTGTTCCTAATGTACTTGAAAAACTTCTTAACTCTATTGATTGCAACAGTGGACTTTTTTCCCTCCGATCTTAACTCCATTTATCAATTACTTATTCTCTTAAAATTCTGCTTTTAAGAGATGGTTAGGTATTCACCATCTCTCACTCTTATTTATAGATTTTCTTTTCTTTTTCAGTAGTTCAGCCCTAGTCAACTCGGAGGTGTCATGTATTTGGCAATTTTATTTATGGTAGCACTCCCCTCCCCTCCCCTCCCCTCCCCTCCCCTCCCCTCCCCTCCCCTCCCCTCCCCTCCCCTCCCCTCTCCTCTCCTCGCCTCCCCTACCCTCTTTTGATCCTCTCCCCAATTTTTCCTCCCCTCCACTCCCCCCCATCCCCTCCCCTCCCCTCCCGTCTCCTCCCCTCCCCTACACCCCCTCCCCTATTCTCCCTGTCCCTATACTCTGCTACACTCCCCTCCCCTATACTACCCTACACACTCCTACACTCCCCTCCCCTATCCTACCCTAAACTCCCGTTCGCTACACTACCCTACATTACCCTATGCCCCCCTCCCCTACACTCTCCTACACTCCCCTCCCGTATCCTACTCTACACTCCCCTAAACTCCGATCCCCTACACTACCCTATACTCTCCTATGCTCCCCTCCCCTCTAAAACGCTACCCTACCCTACCCTACCCTACCCTACCCTACCCTACCCTACCCTACCCTACCCTACCCTACCCTACCCTACCCTACCCTACCCTACCCTACCCTACCCTACCCTACCCTACCCTACCCCACCCTATCCTATCCTATCCTACCCTATCCTATCCTATCCTATCCTATCCTATCCTATCCTATCCTATCCTATCCTATCCTATCCTATCCTATCCTATCCTATCCTACCCTCCCCCTGCCCTCCCCTCCCCTCCCCTCCCTTCCTTTTATTCCCTCCCCTTCCCTCCCCTCTTGTCTTCTTCTCTCCTCTCTTCTTTCTTTCGGGTAACTTCAAATCGCTTCAGTCGTTCTCATAGCTCCTATCCCTGGCTGATTCACGGGAACCCATCAGCAGCAACCAGAAGCGCTCCAGCTGCTGTGTCACTGGTCGAGCAACAGTCTCCAACTGGGAATCGCTGACTTCGTTGTGTGGCTCAGACAGGTGCCTTGCAGTTCCACCGTGGCCTGGACGTTTCCTCTTGCTGTGTCCCCACCTACAGCGCACTTCTGCTTAGAAGCAGCAGCAGGCTTTGCAAGATGTCCCACTCCTTCCATTTTCAGTGGTTTAGCTTGGCTAGCCGGGTGGTGTCTGTCAATAGAAGACAACAACGAGATTTGGGTTAGAAACAGCTAACTGAGTAGTTCCTTTGCACAAGGGCAAGGAATATCTACCCCTTCCTACTGGAGGCTGCAGTGTCAGAGATAATGACGGGTCCTTCCGAGAGCTTTGAAATATCCCTTGGGGATGCTGAGTCCAGAGGACCAGAGCAAACCTGTCTAAAGTACACCGTGGAATCACTCGGAATGACTTCCTAGCAGAAGCATGTGTCTGATACGGCTTCAGCTGCTTGCAGTGTTCTTCTTCACCTCCTACCTAAATTCAGATGAGAGATCTCAATGAAGATGGAAAGGTTGAGAAATAGAGAAATCACTGATGTGCTTTGAGAACTTCTAAGGACTGAGTACTGCATCAATCCCATGTTGTAACATTAAGGATTGGTTAGAAAAGCAAACGTTAAAAACAAGGAAAGGGGAAGAACAAGTAAGCTTTCTTAAAGTATCTATTCTATTTAAGGTATCTTTAAAGAAGTAAATAAGTACTGAAATATATATGCAGATAGAGAGAGAGAGAGAGAGAGAGAGAGAGAGGGAGATACAGAAACCTAAGAGTCTGCTGTGCAGGTTAGCTTCTTGCTCTCTTTTCTAAAAGTCACAGTGAATGCAGCATCTGTGTGCGTTACAAGCATTACCCTCAGTCCAGCACAGGTACACACGAGAGGTCAGCCTGCAGGTTGCGGAGGCAAAGCAACTGCTCTGGCTGGATGTGAAGAGCCAAGACAGAAGTTGCTGTCAGGGAAAAGATACACAGAGGGGATGAAAAAGACAGAGTGTGCTTCCGACCTTCACAACTTCTAAGCAAGCGGAGATGAGGTTGTGGAAGAAGCAAATAAGCTGTTGATCTAGAAGCAGCCTGAAGATTGTCCTTAAGCAGGGCCTTGCATTCTTCATTTTTACAGCATTGCTTGCCTTCAAGTGCACGACGATGATTTTATGAACTTTCTACCACTACAGAAATGCACCGGATTCTTTCACAAAACTTACGGGTGGTACTTGGCAATATTGGTCAGCATTCTCTATTTCCTTCTTCATCTCAATTCTCTTTTGGCCTGTGAAGCTTTCCAGATCAGAGGAGAAGATCCACGGTAATACGGAGCTTTGGATACTGCAAAGGAAACGAAGAATCCTACTGACAACTCTTTTCAACCTCGCCTGCAAGCATCACAGAAAAGAACACCGAAAGAACACCGCTTTATCATGGGAAGCATAAATTGGAGCATAGGTGTCCTATAGCTGAAGCGAGGTGAAGCAGGTTCCACACAAGGTGAAGGAGCACACCCATAAGCATTTCCATAAAGCCGTGTTTTCAAACAAAGGGTTAAGATTTAGATTTTCTTACAAGTGAAGAATGAAGAAATAAAAGAAAAAGAAAATTACCAGGACATCCAGTTTTCCTCTAGCTTGCTTTGCTTCTTTCCGAATCTGAGTCTGGAGTGACAGTCAGGGAGCAGCGTTGTGCAGAAATGCCAAAGCCTCCCCAGCTGGTTGTACCTTCATCAGCAAGGGCTTTGATACTGCTGCCTCCTCAGCAACATCAGCCATTTCCGAGGAAAGCTGGTGTCCATCAGGTCAAATAGGAATGGGAAATCCCTCTTGCCACAACTTCACACTCACACCAGAGTTGGCAGGACAGGCCGATGGACAGAGAAGCGTCTGCAAGAGTGTTAGAAAACAGACTTTAGATTTCCGTCAACCCAGGAAGAATTACTTGCTCATCCCTTCAAAGTGAACTCTGAGTAGAAGGAGGGGATCCCAAGCTGCATTCCTGACATCTATGCTGCAAAGTCATCCAATGGGACATGTTACTGGACCAGCCTGTTACGAACAGAAACAGGACTTTGAGGTTATGCTGTTGGATTAGAATTAAGCTCAAAGAGTTAGTCCTTTGACGTGTTTTTGTTTGCAAGTGTTTTCACTGCTTCCCAGACAATGTCTCCAGCAAGCTAGCTGCTTGCTTCATTTGTTCTGTTCTGTTCTGTTCTGTTCTGTTCTTTTTGATTCTGTTTTGTTTTGTTTTCTCAGCCAGGATTCTTAGTGAAGAGATTAAAGTGATCATATTGTATGTCCACCCATCCCTCCCTCCCCTTCGCTTGTCCAGAGCTTTTACCTCGTCCAGCAGCTTGAATGAACTCGGTCCTAGGCGCAGTTGTGTCCAAGCCATTCTGTTCCTAGACGTGTTGTGAGAACAGACAGCTAAGTAGTGGGGAGGGGACGTGCTGCTGTCTGCAGTGTGACCTCAGCGCTTACCAAACAGTAGGGAATACACAGAGAAGGGCCTTAGGAGAACTTCAAGCCCCAGATACGTTTTATGTGGAAACCATATTTCCCAAGATAACACTGGACACAACTGCATAATCAAAAGGGATTCATTTCTTGGTTCATTCAACTCCTAGGTTTTAGTTTTAAAACATGTCTGTCTTGGCTTAAAGCACTCTTCCAATCTCTATTTCCAGTTCCTAGGATTTCCTGAAATAGCTCATCCCATTTTTTCTTTGTACACTCTCCCAGCCTCTTTGTTTTCCTCTCCCCAAGAAACTTAGCACTGCTCTCTTCATACTTGACAACTAGATATGGAGCTGTATCAGCCAGAAGGAAGTTTCCTTCACACTTTCTGCTTCTTACGGTATCTGGGCTCTTACCTTTACACTTACTCACCCTTCCTACATTAGCACAAAGAAAGCTGTTTGGGAGATCTGATGTCTTGTTTTCCAGAAACTGCCCTGAATCACCTTTACGAGAGCTGTCCCACGCTGCGAGCACAAGTCTTGCAGTCTGGCCAGATATTTGCCTTCTAAGTCAATAACCAAATCTGTTACAAAGGTAAGAACATGTAATTAATGGAAAGGAAATCCTTTTATCCTTTTATTTTGATCCAAATTCACTTTTTTTTTTTTTTTCTAGACCAAGAATGAATCGTGGAGAACCACCAAAACTCAGGTGAGAAATGAAATGACAAATGTTAAGGTCAGGCAGCTTGCCCACTGCCATTGCTACCCTGAAAGCAGATGGAGTGCATCTTCATACGCCACAGCCTGAGACACTAGTCGACAGGCCAGCCCGTGTGAGGAAGTCCATTGCTGCCTGAATTTTAACATGACAGGGGGACTCTTAAGCCTCTTGTTTATGCTTTAGTACTTGCGGTCTATGGGAGGACCACAGCACACTCTTCTCTGTCTCCCCTTATTTGTTGATCATCTGTAGGAAGAAGAGAACGTGCAGAGGCCCTCACCCGTACATTGGGTCTGTTCTCACTCTGTGCAGCTCCATCATTGAGCAAAGTACCAACCTTGAGGCTTCTGTAAGAACTTGACACAAACTACAGAATACTACAATGAAGCATTCACAACAAAACCACATTTTTTTCCGCAGCCAAGCATCAAAACACTTACAGAAGGGCATGGTCCCTCTCTGTGCACCTCAAGGGGAGATCCACAAATCCTCACGTGGTTTCATCGCATCCAGCACCCTTCTCTGTGCCTCCCAGCTAAACGTGCACAGAGGCAGCTGTTGCCAAAGTGCTGTGGTGACACAATTCAGTTCTGTTTCTGAAGTCATCACCGCAGGCGCCTCCCAGTGACGGCACAACACTCTCTGTTGCTAATGCGTCTGTCTCAGAAACAGCTAGGGAAGTACCACTATGCCCAAACTGACTTGAATTAGAGTAGTTCAAACATTATTCCCTGCTCCCCTACATCTGTGGAAGGTGTGTGATCAATCTTTTCCTTGAGAAAGGACTACAGAGCAAAAGAGCTTGATTCTGAGACGTTGCCCGTCCTTGTAGAGCAGTTCACCTTTGATTTCCATGTCAGAAAAAAGAAGGTGAAATCAACAATTCCCTTCCTCTGAGCTGGGAATAGGAAAGAAGCCCAATTCTCCAGGAAGCCTTCAAAAGGAAACTCTGCATTTCTTTGTTAAACACCTTGTTTAATTTCTTGAAAGAAATCTTTCCCAGGACTTTGCAACTGCGGTGGTTCAAAGCGGGTGGGCAGCCGAGTTCCACCACGGCCGCTCTCTCACTCCCCCTCCTCAAAGGGAAAGGGGGAGAAAATACGATGCAAAGGGCTCCAGGGCTGAGATAAGGACAGGGCGATGGCTCAACAAGTATCGTGACGGGCAAAGCAGACTCAGCAGAGTGACCCTCAGGGTCCCTCCCTGCCCCTGCTCCCCGTGGGGTCCCTCCCATGGGATGCCGCCCTTCCCCAGCTGATCCCACACGGGCTGCCCACAGGCAGCAGCTCCTCAAGCACTGCTCCCACACGGCTCCGTCCCACGGGCTCCATCCATCCATCCATCCCCCAGGAGCAAACTGCTCCAGCACGGGTCCCCCACGGCTGGGCGGCAGCTCCCCCCAGCCCCCCTGCTCCTGCGGGGGCTCCTCTCCATGGCTGCAGCTGCGGCCCGGGGCCTGCTCCTGCGGGGGCTCTCCACAGGCCGCAGCCTCCTCCAGGCCACAGCCACCTGCTCCACCGGGGGCTCCTCCACCCACAGGGGGGCAGCAGCGTGGAGATCTGCTCCATGGGGGACCCATGGGTGCAGGGGGACAGCCTGCTCCACCAGGGGCCTCTCCCTGCACAGCCCGCAGGGGAACTGCTGCTGTGAGCCTGGAGCACCTCCTGCCTCCTGCTGCACTCACCTTGGGGGCTGCAGGGCTGCTTCTCACTCCTTGCTCTTCCAGCTTCTGTTGTGCAGCAGTATTTCCCCCTGCTTACATCTGCTCTCCCAGAGGTGCAAACAACATCGCTTATTGGCTCAGCTCTGGCAAGCGCCGGGGCCCTTTTGGAGCTATCTGGAGCTGGCTGTTGTCTGGACTGTTCTCACAGACGCCATCCCTGCAGGCCCCTGCTACCAAACCCTTGCCACGTAAATCCGATCGAAGTGTATGCAGCAATTACAAAGCCGCTGTGCTTTGGGCTGTCACGATCCTTCTGCAAGTGCAGGGGAGGTGCAGGGTTGCTTTGCATTTCCAAAAGGAGGAAGAAAGCCTCCAACCCCACTGGACCTCAGCCACTTGCAGGATCCAAGCAACGCTCCCCACTTTCAGTTATCTCCCTCCCATGCACACAGTGGGAGCAAGGTTGAACAAGCACATTTTTGAAAATGTTTATCTTAATGAAGAATAAAAGAAGTCTACAACACCCAATCCCTCTGTGCACCCAAGGCAAAAATCGTGGACTATTCTGCCTCAACACTATTTTCAGACCCAATTTGTCAAGTCATCTAGCAGAGGATTTCTCTCTTGTTCACTCACTAGCTTAGTAGAGCACCAGTTTACATAGGTGCTGGAGCAGATTCCTCAACCATCTGAAGGGACTTGATCCCAGAAAAGTTCAAAACTGCAGATGACTCATGATTTTGTGGTGAAGCATCTATTAAATGAGAGCTGTTCCGCTTAGGGCACAGTGAGACAGTGTGAGAAGAACCCTGTATCTCACTGATTGAGGCTTTATAACTCTACAGAATTGTCAGTCAACAATAAATGGAAAGTGCAGGAGATATGTTCTTTCTTCCTCTTTTCCCTGCCATACATTAGCAGAGAGATTGTGGTGGGATATAGGTTCAGAGCCTCACAGAAGAAGGATTTGAACCCAGGCTCTCCACAGTCTGCACCACTGCCTTCCTGATGGCTTTTGACTATTTTATTTTATTTTATTTTATTTTATTTTATTTTATTTTATTTTATTTTATTTTATTTTATTTTATTTTATTTTATTTTATTTTATTTTATTTTATTTTATTTGTATTATTATTCTTCTTTTTCTGGGTGGTGTCTAAGTCTTGGGGGGAAGAACAAACTGTGGGAGGAGGGAATGCTACTACTGTCTGTGACAGTGGTGATTTCTGGACAGTGTTAGCAACAGAGCTTCTGCAGAGAAGAGAAAATGCCAGGCAGTCTCTGTTGGTATTCCATGTACTGAGTACTGAGTGCAGTTTTGGGCTCCACAGTATAAGAAAAAGACATAAACCTGTTAGAGAGTGTCGAAAGAAGGGCAACAAACAAGAGGGTCTCTTTTAACAGGGGGATTGAGGTTTGTGGCAAGGTTTTGGTAGCAATTTAGGGGCTGCACTGTGCTGGACACAGCAACAGACGCACCATAAGCCAAAGTCAGACAATAAGCCAAGGTGTGTTCACGTGTGGTTTACTGTGGTTTAACGTGTGGTTTACGTATAGAAGAAAGTTTTTGCCTAGTGGTGAGTATACTGCAGATTTGCTGCATTGTTCTAAATTAAATAGCAAGATAAGTGATGGCATCGTAGGCTGGGAAAATATTTCTAGAGTATCAGCGCATTTTGAGCATCATTTTAACTGTTTATGCAAACATGAAGATTATTAAAATCAGTGTTTATTTATGTCTGTATGTAAACAGGTGATCATGTTGTATAGCATGCAGTAAATGGTTTGTGAATGCTGCTTGAAGAATGAAAAGAGTAAGTCAGCTCCACAAGGAATAAATGAATTTTGTTTATTTGTGCAATGCAGAGATTAGAATTAGACCAACAGCATGGAACCAAAGTCTTGCTGTGTGCCTTTTATCTGTAGGACAGTTCATGGAGGCTTCAGCAGCCCTATCTGTTTTCTAGCAGTCTGAAATGTCCTCTGTGGTGCTGCACCCAGTTGAAAGCCTGCACTGATTGTGATGAACTTTCCTAACAGGAGGCACGGGTCCTTCGTCGGACGCTGGCTGGGGATGTATGCTGCGATGCGGGCAGATGATGCTGGCCCAAGCACTGATCTGCAGACACTTAGGGAGAGGTGAGTGCTGGTCCTGAGGGAACTTCGGTATTGTCTGCAGACGCTTCTTCGTAAGTACTCCATTAAAAGCACAAACCCTGAATTTATTAGTGAGACTTTCTTTGATGCCCTGGTAACAGTTCCTAATGAATCAATTCATATTCAGCTGGGTGAAATCATCCCAGCCTGAAGCAGAGAAATAGGCATAGAAGGAGAAGAAATGGGGAATCCTGTCGCCATTATTTTATAAACCTTTTAGTGTAACACCCAAGTTGAGGCCAAGGGAAAACCTGCCACCGTGGGACAGTGCTCTTACCCTTCTCTTCACTACTCACTTGTCAGCAGCACGAGGTCCAAACCCCCCTGGTGCAAGCTCTTAAGCATGCATGTCACATCCCAGGATGCTGCCAGTGGAGTGTTTGGACTTTCTGTATGGATCTTATGTTATTTAATGGGTGCTTAGAAATCCAACAAGGTCTAAACACAGCCTGTACTTTTAAATAATCTTGGAAGCTCAGAGATACTGGAATGGCTATCAACACGCAGCGTGATCCGTCAGAATATGTTTGCAGTTGATGTTTTTGTTTTATTTTCCCTGTTTTTACAATCTAGCCTATGATGATAAAGGGCAGCTTGATGATAAATAACAAGCTTGGAATTCTAGGAGCTCTACACAAAATGTAAATATTCGAGATGAATTGAAATGTCTTTTAACATCTCATTATAAAGCTTTCTGCTGTCTAGACATTTGATCAGTGTAATGAAAACGTCACCATTTTTTATTCTATATCAATTTTTCCTTTCAGATTGGCAATGGGAAAAACACAAAAAACAACCAGAAGAATATCACGGAATCCTACGATGCTTTCTCGACAGGAAGGCTTGCTGTTATTCAATCCACCAGATGGGTAAGAACAAACATAAACTTTCAGGTTTTTTCCACTGAAATTTCTACTGTGTTGAATCACTAATTTGCAGTATGTTAATTCATAATTTTAAAAAGTGGATGTGAAGACAAGGTGTATGCTTATACAAAAATAAAAAGGTATGCAGATGGGCGCAAAGACTAGTAGTACAGAAACATTCCCTGAGACCTAAATAAAGCCATGTACTAGAATGTAGCTCTTGATAAACTCTGTAAGCCTTGGGTACCAGAGTCAGTAATGTTAGAATAGACAGTCTTGTAGCTTATTGCTGTAATTTGTAATAAAGGGCACTAACATTTGTTAACTTGTAATTCTCATTGTAGTTTAGAAGCCTTTTGTTTATTAAAGAAACTGGCACTCCCTAAGTTTTGAAAAGAGCATAGATTGAGAAAATAATTGTTATTGCTAACTACAGATTGCAGTTACTCTAGAATGTTTGACAGTCACAGTATTTACTGTATATTGTTCCCACATTCTTTATGGTCTCATTTTTCTTTGATTTTGTGTACGTGTGTCTTTTTTTCACTGTGAAAACAGCACAGGTGGGTGTTGGAGAGGGGAAGTCAATTGGAGAATGGTTTGGACCAAATACAGTTGCTCAAGTACTAAAGTAAGTGAGATCATACCAGTCTCATTCAGAACGTACTCCCCTGGGGCAGCCAAGAGAAGGCCCAGGCAGAGTTTTGAAGGCTGCATCTCCCCCTGTCCCACAGTCAGGAATGTACTTGCCATCTATTTACAAGTGCAGCATGGAATGTCATGCCACAGCTCGGTGTGCAGGTACTGAGTTGGGAATGGGTGACCTCTAAATTTTAATAAAGGAAGAGCCTGAGGAGAAGAAACTGCAGGAAAGTCTCCTGCTATGCCGTCTGCATGCCCTCACCAGTCACACCACAGATGTATATTCCTTTCTGCACAGTGGCACAGCTCTGGCAGGTCGAGAGTGCCACCGTGTAGGTCGGAGTGGTGGTGTGAAACATCAGAGAGAAGCCATCTCGGCTGGGGAGGGAACTGAGCTGCAATTCCTCCCTTTCTGAGCAGCAGTTCTGCCAGCAAGGCTACTGGATAAAGATGGGCAGCTCCTCATAGTCTGGGAGCCACACTGAAAGGAACTGAGGCTGCTCAGTTCTCCAGGGGTACGTGGAGGTGTCTTACCTCAGGCAGGGGCTAGGCTACAGGTCCTGCGAGCTCAGCAGCAAGTCTTTGACACCCTGGAACAGGCACATGATCTGAAGAGGGAGGGGAGCTGAAGCATGCCCTGGACTCCAGATCTTTCATGGCCAAGTTTTTCATGGTGAAACGCTCACCCCCATTTCTTTCTGGCTTATTTGAAACAGCTAATTCTGCCAGTGCAGCTTAAGAGTGTAGCTCCCTTCCCCAAAGGTTTGGATTTTGCAGAAGTGGACATAAAACTGTGTGCTGCTGTCTCCCACTGAAGTTTTGGTGCCCCAAACCCTTAGCTGATTTAGCTTTTAACGCCCCATTTCTGCTGTGCACGCAGGCTCAGGCAGAAGTAATTCCACTGAATTCAGTGGAATTTCTTAAGCAAAAAGTAATCTGCAAAACTGGCATAGGAATTTTTTTCTTTTCCAGATGAGAAAAGACACAATTGGGCAAGAACCCAGTGCAGAGACTGTCGAGTGCAATAAAAAGTAATAAACTTGATGTAGTTGAACTGTTACTGTCACTGCACTTAGCAGTAAGACAAAACAGTTTGCACATGGTGCAGCGCATATGTTTTTCCTGGTACCACTCAGTACCTATTTTTCTAAAGATATTAAACATTTAATGTTTAAAGTTTTCTTTTTCTTACATGGAGACTTTAAAAAATGCAGAAAGGATGTTTTTTCTTAAGAAAAAAAGAATAAATAAATGGTTCTGAGTGTAAAGCTACCCTTTTGATCCAACTAGTTTATATTAATTAGTACCTTAATGTTTTCTAGGAAGCTTGCTTTATTTGATGAATGGAATTCATTAGCAGTTTATGTATCTATGGGCAATACGGTGGTCATTGAAGACATCAGGAAGTGACACCTCATCAGTTTTCTGGTAACAGTTTCTGATTTGACTCCATTTGCCAGCATGTATCTAAACATGAACAAATACTTGGGGGGGCATGGGTTTGTCTTGCAAGGGTAAGAAGAGGGAAGAAGGACATACAAACTCAGTTGTGTTTTTTTGATCCCTGATGCCAACTTCGTGCTCACATCACTGGATGTGAAGAGCTCCTTGAAGAATTTCTACTGTCATCATTGCTGCCATTTCATTTCTCTGGCGTTTTATAGGCAAAGCTTGACACTATTAATAACATTAATAGGACATGTCACTGCAGTCTTAAATTGTCATCCCCCAATCATTGATCTAACGTCTCACTTGGACGTGCCAGCACATACTGTCTGCTAGAATTACTTCTACTAAATAGCTGTAATTGCCATGCCCGGCTCGTTTTGTCTTGGGTGCCCTATAAAGATCCCTGGCAAACTAGCTTAATTCACTACTGAGAGGAAGATCTGCTTTGTGTTCCTCTGTGCGTTGACTGATTTCTAGTTTTATTCCCGCAGAAAAAATGTGCTGGTCCCCTCCTCAGAGCAGCAGCGCGTCCCACAGCAGTGCACATTTGCACAGAAGTGCTCTTGGCCGAAGCAAGAAGGCAGGAGGACTCTGCACAGGCTGGAAAGCCCTCTTGCTTATTATACCTCTACGACTAGGGATAAATCACATAAATCCCGTATATATTGATGCATTTAAAGTAAGGTTTTCTTTCAATTCATTGCTCGTTACTGTCAAATAAGTTTGGGTATCTGTGATGTCAGTAAAGAAATGAATGACAATTTCCTTTATTCCGTTTGAACTCCTAGGAATGCTTTAAGATGCCACAGTCTTTGGGAGCATTAGGAGGGAAACCAAATAATGCCTTTTATTTCATAGGATTTTTAGGTAAGGAAAAAAGAAACTTATTCCAAATGTGCAGATGATCAAAAGAGAACATTTTTTGAAGGGGAAATAGTAAGGGGTCTAAGCGTGAACCTCTAGAAGTAAAGAAAGATGAGAATAGAATAAAATAAATGAAGAAGCATATCTAAAAGAGTTTAGAAACAGTATGAGATGATCCTTAACAGGAGCAGAAAGTTAACAGCAAAGCTAGGTGTAAAAATAAGTGATGACATCAACAAGAGCAACATACTGAGAATAGCTGATAGCATTTGACAAGTGTATTGGTCAAATGTCACTTTTATTTTCTTGTATTTCAAAACTGTTTCTGATAGCAGTATCTTTTTCATCTTTTGCATACCTTCTGTTATTAAGTATTGCTCTAATTAATTTAAAATGCATTCCTTCAGATTTCACCCCACTTTGGGCCAAAATTTTGCAACCCTATTTTGTCCTTTTATAAAACCTAACCTGTTTTAGTTAGGCTTTTTTGTTCCAATTTCTGAATGAATGCCTAATGGGATTACAGATTGCATCTGTGAACATCCTGTACCTTTTAATCTGTCAAATGTTAGTGTTTACAACACTTGAGATTTAAAAAAAAAAAAAAAAAAAAGTACTGGATCTCACATGGAAAAATAAAAGTATGTGACAAAGATAGAACATAACCAACCAAAAAATTACAGTAATAGGTGACAATAGGAAGTTATACTAAATACCCTGTGTGAAACGCTGTGTCTAAACCTTCTGATTCTCTTAAAGAATCCCTAGCTGGAAAGTCTAGATTATACTGACTGCAATGGCAATCTAATTTCTATTTTACAGTTCTGGACCAAGTGCTTATTAATGTCACTTGCTTATTTTTAACATACGGCTTTTATCCATCCAGGCAATGAGCTGATCTATCTGGACCCTCACACCACTCAAAGCTTTGTAGATTCAGAAGAAAATGGCACGGTTGACGATGAGAGTTTCCACTGCCAGGAAGCCCCACATAGAATGAAGATCATGAATTTGGACCCTTCAGTAGCTTTAGTAAGTGTCAGGAAATCTTGAATGCATGTACTTTATCTCAAAGTAATGTCTCTCTACATTGGTAAGGGCAGCAATGCATCTCCTTGAACAGAACCAAGATCACAAAGCTGTCTTCTGTGATCAACACATAGTAGTTTGTACATAACTACATGGAGACTCTTAGGGCAAGTGGGGAGCTGTCTGTACTGTAGGAGCTCGCTTTGTTTTCTTTACTGAGCAGCTTTTACTTCTTTCAAGAGGCATTATAATGGTCAGAGCAAGGAACTGAAACAGGTTTACGTGTTTTATTCTATCACTACTTTATGTTTGGTCACCTCTAGACAAGTTACTTAAACTTACTTTCTATCATAAGTTGAAAATGTTTAAGTGGAATTATTGTATTTCACCCCAAATTACAAATACAAATGTATTATTTGTAATTCACCCAAAATGTCATGGGGGTACTGTGGTATTTGAAAAAATTGGATCTGATCCCATGCCAGTATCCTGTGATTGGGTGATTGGCAGTTGTCACCAGTGGGATGTGTTTCTAAAGCTTTAAACAATCTGTAAAGATACCGGTATCTGTCATTCATTCACATACCTGTTTTTTAATACTGCTGCTTT
The DNA here is from genome assembly GCF_047663525.1 of Anas platyrhynchos. Classification (NCBI taxonomy): domain Eukaryota; kingdom Metazoa; phylum Chordata; class Aves; order Anseriformes; family Anatidae; genus Anas; species Anas platyrhynchos. Next base: position 23,084,372 of record NC_092600.1, read on the forward strand.
TTAGAAAGTTTTTTTGTTTTGTTTTGTTTTAATACTTAACTACGTAACTGTGCAAAATGTGGCATGATGCAACGAGACAGACAAAATCATAATGAAGAGCAAATATTTTCAGTATAGATACCAGAATGGAAATGTTCCTTAGGTGGTCCATCATCTACAAGTTTTCAGCTTCTGCTGATACCTGGACTGTAGGAACTGGGTGGCGCTCCATGGAGGAGCACACAGGAGCTGCTGCTATTTTTTGCTTGACTATTTCGTTAGGGGTTTGCAGGGCCTTGTTCTCCCCGTGGGTTCTCTCCCTAGAGCTGCCACATATTTGGAGTCTTATATCTACTGATCGTACAGGGCATTACTGTATCAGAGGTCAAACCGCCTTACCTGCTGGTACCACATACCTACCATCTGCAAAGGTAAAACTCTGTGTGTTTGTTTTTTCCCCTAAGGGCTTCTTTTGCAAAGAAGAATGTGATTTTGATAACCGGTGTAGTCTTGTACAAAAGGTAAGAGTGGGAACTTAGCATCTCGATTTGTTCTTTATAAAGTCTGGTTTTTATTGTCTGTTTTTTGTAAAATTTTCCTTTGCATTTTCCTTTGTATACAAATTGTATGAGCCATGGAGAAGAATGCATTAAAGCATCAGGGTAAGGCAATACTACTGAATTGCTAATTGGAAATTGTTCAGCACTTTACCAGCCACAAACCCTGCCAGTTGGAAAATGGGTGTAAACATCCACACTTGAAGGTGTTACTGGGTGACACTTGCTTTTAACTTCTAATTCTCACTAAATGACTAAGGTTTAACTGCCATATTGTAGTGATGTATCAATGATTTGCTTCCTGATCCTTTTTTATTGTTTGACATAGTAGATTGCGTGTTCTAATTATGACTGTTAGTCCCTGCTATCTTAAAGATCTGATTCTGTAAGTGCTGCAGGCCTCTAGCTCCTGCTGATCTAGGGAGAACAGAAGGTGCTGGCTGCCACAGGAAACAGACTTGAGGATGTTTCTGCATGCAGCTGTTAAGCTAAGCACCAGACGTCTGAATGTAAAGTACCATCAACCTCTAAGGGCATTTATTTAAAAAAAAAAAAATCATCTAAGGAAAACAGTTTGTAAATAACTGAAATACAGGACAGAAGGTAACTTCTCTTTGAAGAGGAATAGCGTTTGGCTTCAGGAACACCTTTTTTCCTGACCAAAACCTGTCCTTCAAAATCTGATGCGTTTTTTTTTTTTTTTTCCCCTTTGGAGGAGCTGATAGATCTGTCTTTTGTGCTATTGATCAACAGAAAACTTGAGGAGAGTTCTATGCAAGCAACTTTCTTTTAAAAAGCAGAAAATATTGTACATTCCTAGTGTGCTTGCTACGTGTAAACAAAATTACAGGTTTGCAGATATCAAAGCTGATATCAAAAGATGATAAGACTGATAATTTGTAGTACAGTTCAAGAGATCTGTCTTCCAGATGTGTTTTAACTAGGGATGTATTACAGAGACCATGGTGCTTGGATTTCACAGTATGTCTGTATAAAGACTTTTTTTTCCTGATGGACATGCGTAATTAAAAAACACTTTCAATTAAGCAGACACGTTTTGTGTTTGAAGCGTCTCCCGAGCCAGCTTTTAAAATGAAAGCATTCTGTCCTCAGGAGATTCTAAAGCAGCAGAGTCTACGGATGTTTGAGCTGGTCCAGAAGCACCCGCCACACTGGCCTCCTTTCATACCTCCAACAAAACCAGAAGTGACAACCACAGGAGCAGGTAAGGCACCGATTAAAAGCCTAATTGTGCAATGTTATGTTCCTCGTTAGCAAATAAAAGAATAATCACAGGTAGAATAACTATCCTTTGTGAGTGTCAAGCAATATATAGCAGGCATGTATCCAAACAAGCCATACAATTGCTAGCACAGATTTTTTTTTTTCACTCTTACAAAGTACTTTTCTGGAATGCGTCTTTCAAAGTTTTTTTTTTTAAGTGAACAAAATCAGGCATGTCTTTAGAAGCATTTTTTTCTTTATCTTTTTTTACAGAACTCATTGAATCTACTGACAAGCTATTTGAATTGGAAGAAGAATTTGAAATCCTGAGTGTGTGAAGAAAACTGTGGTGACTCTTCTGAGTGTTGAATATATTGGTAATATTATTGCATTGACTTAAACAGCCATGTTAGCCCCGAAGTGCCTGAAATTATGGATAACAGAGCACAGAAATCTAGTAGCATCCAAAACTCCAAGGGCAGTTTAACACACAAGCTTCCCCGGATGGAAAGGCAGTAAGAGATCTTGTGATAAGATGCTTAAAGGGAATCTCTTTTTAACGTACCTTACCTGGAGACAAACGGGCCTTTGAGATTAAGGCAAAAATACATGTATCACTGGGCACCATGTTTGGAGAAAGGGATAACCCAAATGGATATTTCTTGCTCTCATATAATAATGCAATAGTTTAGTTCTTCAAGCAAAACAGTCTTCAGTTCAGGAGGATGTTTACTTCTGTTCCCTCCTGTGGGCTGCGTCATAGGAAAAATACATTGTCTTGTTTAAAAGATTGACTGGATCAGGAGAAAATTGTTTCCTTGTTAAATATTTTAACATGTATTTGAGCAACCAGACTTTATTACAAAAATGTTTCTGTAAAAGGAACTATGTCTAATGGACACATTTTGCAATAGCCTTCCTGTTTCTGGGAGACCTCAAGAGGAACAGGAGCCTCAAATAGTTGATACAGATCACAACCACTGTTATAGTTATGGTATATTTCACCTTGACCTTAAAATTCAAATGATTAAAACTTAGGTTATTTCTTTCCGAGTTAAAACGAGTCAAAGGTGGTTTAACTGTACCTTATTTATTTTAGAATAGATTTACACAAGTTTCTCTGTTACAGCACTTTATCTGTGCATCTAATAAATTTCTTAAGCTTTTCTTAGGTTGTATGCTGCTATGTTTGGTTAATTTGTGTGAACTAAATATAAACCAGGTGATCTTAAAACTTAATATAGAAGCGTACACAGATTACTGAATTGTTGCTTTTTGACTTCTTGCCTTTTGAAATCTGTTTTGGTAGAAGTGCCTTAACCCTACAGGTTTATCAGAACAGCCTGGGCAGTTTTATTTCTAAGGCAGAGAATCTCTCTCTAGCAGCCATAAGAAAAACAGTTCAGAATAAAGAAAGGCAAAGATTTTTAATCCATGCTGAAGTTCCTTTTCACTACCAGACAGTCCCCCTTGTGGTCATGTTGTCATGCTAGTGTCATGAACATGAACTGCAGACTTTCATCTTCACCAATAAATGACAACATAGAGAAATACTGAATATTGTCTCCTCTCACTTGCACCTCTCGATCAGGGCCACTGTTTTTTCAAACAAAAGAGTTAACGAGATCCTATTGCATCTTGTTTAATGTTTATTAACTACAGTTTGGAAACCACAAACGTAGAAAAAAAATATCATTTCCTTATTTTATTAAAACATATATAAAACATATATAAAACATATATAATATATATATATAACACATATTGTGTTGTAAAGCCCACAATTCCATACCAATGACAACAAAAAAATCATCTAATTGAGCATGCAGTTTTCATTAACCTGTTTTTTGTTTCTTTTTTTTTTTTACAAATACCCAACAACACATACACATGTGTTGTGTTGTGTTTTTTTCCATCATTTCTCACTGAAGCAATACCCATCCCGTATCAGATCTGTGTCATTACTCTAATTTTTGTTCCTAATGTACTTGAAAAACTTCTTAACTCTATTGATTGCAACAGTGGATTTTTTTTCCCTCCGATCTTAACTCCATTTATCAATTACTTATTCTCTTAAAATCCTGCTTTTAAGAGATGGTTGGGTATTCACCATCTCTCACTTTTATTTATAGATTTTCTTTTCTTTTTCAGTAGTTCAGCCCTAGTCAACTCGGAGGTGGGCAGCAGCAGCTTCTATGGAGCACCTATGCTGGAAAAAAAAAAAAAAAAAGTTGAGCCTTGAGGGAAAAGGAAGGTGGGAGAGCCAGATGGGGCAAGAGGAAGGGAGGTGGTTTGACCAGGACACCTTGAGGGTCTGGGAAGAGAAGAAATGGATGGGTGCTTAAGAAATGAGCAGCATCACAGCCTACATACGGAAGAATTGTGACGAGCAGTTTAGAAATGTGAGCGATTGGTGGTCTTGTGTTGATCGGCAGCTGTGCTCCATGGTTATAGCTGTAATTTCAGCAGGTTACTGTGTAAGCCGCATGTTGCCACTTCCTTGATCAAGGCAAATGCTGTTCAGTTGCAGGGAAGAGGGGCAAGACTCAGGGAAGAAACGGAACGGAGAAAACTCTACACTGTGGATATGCACACGTAGCCATAAAATCAGTGCTGGACAGAAAGAGAGAAAGAGAGATAGACAGACAGACAGACAGAACGAAAGGAGGGAAGGAAGGAAGGAAGGAAGGAAGGAAGGAAGGAAGGAAGGAAGGAAGGAAGGAAGGAAGGAAGGCAGGGAGGGAGGGAGGGAGGGAGGGAGGGAGGGAGGGAGGGAGGGAGGAAGGTAAAGGGAGAAAGAAGGAATACCCCACACTCATAAAAGTGAGAAAGATCTAGGTGTAAAATTACGTAAAAGAAAGACAACTGTCATGTTGTGGTCTGATAGTTTCTGGGAGAAAGCAGAAACCCAGCAATTCTGTCTTTCCTACTCCTCCAAACCAATTCCGTTGACAACTCTGAATGCTTCCAGCTAGAAAAAAAAGGAAGAATGAAGTGGAGGGCTCCTTGCCATCACTGTATTTCTGGAGCAGATTTCTGGATAGTCCCCGCAGCCAGCTGTAGGGCCTGTGCCAGGCTTGGAGTGGCTGCAGGGAACATGCCAGGGGCTCGAGGTGCTGCAGGGAACATGCCAGGGGCTGGAGGGGCTGCAGGGCGAGTGACACGGGTTTGAGGGGCCTCAGGTCCCAGCGCAGTGGTTGAAGTCGATGCAGGGAACATCAGAGTTGTTGGAGGGGCTGCAGGTAAAATGCCAGGGGTTGCGGGGGCTGCAGGGTGCTGAGTCACAGCTTTGCATCAGGTCAAGACGCATTTTCCTAGAACCATCCATTTCCTCCTGAAGGGGCTGAATAGCATGGAACGGTCTTCAAAATGCACAGAGCAGACCCCAGCAAACGTAGGGATGCTGCTAGCAAGTAGGGAATTTTTTTGTTGATGTTGTTAACATTGTTTCACGACAATAGATGCAAACATGTATCTTGAGTTGAGGGCAAAGGTGACCTTGGATCTGAAGCACACAGGCGTTCACTAATGTCCCCCCATCCGGAGTGAATCCACAACGACTCGGAAGGAAAACTAAAGTCCAAAGCAGTGCACTGGGATAAAGAGAGTTTAATAGGGTAGAAAAGGAATAAAAACAATATAATAAATATTAATATTTATAATTTATAATATAATAACGTATAAAAATTGTTTAATTAATAAGATTAAATAATAATCATCATAATTTTATAGTAATAAAACAACGCCATACTGTACAACACAGTCAAGAAAGTGGATTGAATGCAATAAAAATAAAACCCATTTATCCCATCCCAATGAGTTCCTATCCCCATCATCACTTCCCATCCCACTGATCATTTCCTATCCCAACAACGTCCCAGTTCTGATCCCAAGGCTGAATTCCCAACTCCCACCCACCCATCCAGCCAGCCATGCACCCATTTTCTGCATTTTCAGGTCACAAGACTCTGATGAAGGCCACCTCAGCCTTTTCCCCCCCAAAAAAAGCTGCTCTTTATTGTGAAAAACTTCACTTTTGCACAACACTGCAGACCCAGCCAAGATGGTCCTGCAAGACAAGGTGAAACAAACATACAAAACCCATATGGAGGTAAATTGGTTCATCTAAACAAATTCCTACCACGAAATCCTGATCCTCAATCTCAGCACCGATGAAAAAAGAGGATACAGTTCCCTCCTCCAAGGTCCCTCTCTGCCCCTGCTCCCCGTGGGCTCCTCTCCATGGCTGCAGCTGCGGCCCGGGGCCTGCTCCTGCGGGGGCTCTTTTTTGCACCTAAGTGCTGTTAACCATCCCAGGCATTTGTTGTTCACATGGTGAATAAGTGCTGTTTTGGATTTACAGAGATAATCTGTAGATTTGGTTCCAAAGGGGTTCAAATTCAGGCAAGGCAGTGAGAGCTTTGTGGGCTGCAGGAGAACCAAAATGCAGGAACTGTCAGGGCTCATCCTCACCCGTGACCAACTCTCATTTGGTCTTCTTTGGAGAGAAAGCCAAGCCAGCCAGATGGCTTCCACTACTTCTATGGGAGTGACATTGGGATTGATCTTTAAAATGAAATGAAGCAGAAGGCTGTGGGTTCTCCAACCTTCAAGATATGCAGCACTTGGCTGGGAAGGTTTCTTCCGTTCCTATGGATTTGAAGAATTAGGGCTGAAAGAAGCAGCAGGACCCTAGGGCCATATTCTGTCATCTCTATGGAAACTCCTGACGGGAATTACCTCCCTACTGGTGTCAAACTGCAGGCAGGCAAACGGGTGTGGTCTCCTCTCTGTGCAACTCCCCAATCCATGGTGTCTCTTTGCATGTGTGAAATTGCATGTGTATAGGGGGTGTGGTGGCAGAAGAGTGAAAGCCTCTTCTGATGGCTCCTAAAGCTGTGAGTCTGACCCTTCTGTGACTGTGCTGAAAGCGATCCTGGGGATAGAAGGGAGAGTGATCCAGCTGCACATCATGAGACGGGGAAGAGACAGAGGCTCTGGCGTGCACTGCTGACTGGTTTGCCTCGGTGGGGTTGGAGTGAGGAAGCTGTACCCTCCTCTGTTAGCACAAAGGAGAGGAGTTATTCCACGCTATTTGTCCTCCTCTGTGTATGAATGGACAGACTGCACAGTTGGTTAAGGCCGTAGCTACTGAAGACAAGAACTCGATTGTCTGCTGCTCTTCAGGCAGAAGGCAGAAGGAATCAAGAGACAGGACTGGCTCTGTCTGCATACTGCAGTAGACGCACTTTTTTGCATCTTCTGTGCGTGAAAAAGTATGTTTTAATTGATAAGAATCCCAAGGGCCTAGAAATACTGCAGTTTTAGGATAAATCTGGTATAAACTGAGTGTCCTGAGGATTTTGAGTACTCCATTTCCGTGGCCAGACCAACAGAAACTCCAGGGCAATAGGAAACACAACTTTCTCTCTCTTATCCTAAATTTCTCCACTTGTTATCTCCTGACCAGCAATTTACAGGAAAGTTACAGGAAAGTGAGGGAAAATATTTGAACTATTTATACACCAGTGCAGGTGGTGCCATGTTAACTTCACTCTTTTGCAAGATCTTGTTTGCTAACAGCAAGTTATGGCCCCTAGGGATGTTTTACCTTGAGGGAGGGAATGGGGGCACACCAAAACAAGTAGAACAAGCAAAATACTGTGGGGTGGAGCTGACAAAACAACAAACAAACAAACAAACAAACAACAAAAAAACAACTACCACCACAGACCACCCACTAGTGCCGTGCTTTTCATACTGAAGTGAGGAAAGAGCAGAGCATCCTTGCAGGAACTTCATGCCTCAAAACCCTCCTTTGTCACTCTTCCTGCACTTGTGTAACAGTTGCTTGCAGGTCTGTTTCCTTTCTTATTTCAGGACTGGAAGATGGCTTCATGGACAAAACAGACTTGGCTTGGGGAAGAGTAATTGAATTTATTGCCAACTGATCACAAAGTAGGACAGTGAGAATTTAAAAACTTTAAAACCAACCAACCAACCAACCAACCAACCAAACAGAAAACCACCTCACCACACTACCTCCATCCCAGGCTAAACCTCAGTCTTGATTCTTCTATCTATTTCCCACGGAGCAGTGGGGGGTGGTTGGAGGATGTTGGGGACTGGAGGTTGCAGGCTCTGCTGCTCCTTCATCGTATTTGGCAATTTTATTGATGGTAGCGCTCCCCACCCCTCCCATCCCCTCTTTTCCCTTCCCTCCACTCCCCTGCCCTCCCCTATGCTCCCTGTTCTTTCTGACCAACAGTATGATAGATTCGGGTGGGTGGTCAGCACGTGGGGCTACGGAGAGGACATGTACACAAAGATTTGGCTCCAGATCCAAAATGTCATGTATTTGGCAATTTTATTTATGGTAGCACTCCCCTCCCCTCCCCTCCCCTCCCCTCCCCTCCCCTCCCCTCCCCTCCCCTCCCCTCCCCTCCCCTCCCCTCCCCTCCCCTCCCCTCCCCTCCCCTCCCCTCCCCTCCCCTCCCCTCCCCTCCCCTCTTTTGCCTCCTCTCCCCACTTTTGCCTCCCCTCCCCCCCATCCCCTCCCCTCCCCTCCCGTCTCCTCCCCTCCCCTACACCCCCTCCCCTATTCTCCCTGTCCCTATACTCTGCTACACTCCCCTCCCCTATACTACCCTACACACTCCTACACTCCCTTCCCCTATCCTACCCTAAACTCCCATTCGCTACACTACCCTACATTACCCTATGCCCCCCTCCCCTACACTCTCCTACACTCCCCTCCCGTATCCTACTCTACACTCCCCTAAACTCCGATCCCCTACACTACCCTATACTCTCCTATGCTCCCCTCCCCTCTAACACGCTACACTACACTACGCTATGCTACCCTACCCTACCCTACCCTACCCTACCCTACCCTACCCTACCCTACCCTACCCTACCCTACCCTACCCTACCCTACCCCACCCTATCTTATCCTATCCTATCCTATCCTATCCTATCCTATCCTATCCTATCCTATCCTATCCTATCCTATCCTATCCTATCCTATCCTATCCTATCCTATCCTACCCTCCCCCTGCCCTCCCCTCCCCTCCCCTCCCTTCCTTTTATTCCCTCCCCTTCCCTCCCCTCTTGTCTTCTTCTCTCCTCTCTTCTTTCTTTCGGGTAACTTCAAATCGCTTCAGTCGTTCTCATAGCTCCTGTCCCTGGCTGATTCACGGGAACCCATCAGCAGCAACCAGAAGCGCTCCAGCTGCTGTGTCACTGGTCGAGCAACAGTCTCCAACTGGGAATCGCTGACTTCGTTGTGTGGCTCAGACAGGTGCCTTGCAGTTCCACCGTGGCCTGGACATTTCCTCTTGCTGTGTCCCCACCTACAGCGCACTTCTGCTTAGAAGCAGCAGCAGGCTTTGCAAGGTGTCCCACTCCTTCCATTTTCAGTGGTTTAGCTTGGCTAGCCGGGTGGTGTCTGTCAATAGAAGACAACAACGAGATTTGGGTTAGAAACAGCTAACTGAGTAGTTCCTTTGCACAAGGGCAAGGAATATCTACCCCTTCCTACTGGAGGCTGCAGTGTCAGAGATAATGACGGGTCCTTCCGAGAGCTTTGAAATATCCCTTGGGGATGCTGAGTCCAGAGGACCAGAGCAAACCTGTCTAAAGTACACCGTGGAATCACTCGGAATGACTTCCTAGCAGAAGCATGTGTCTGATACGGCTTCAGCTGCTTGCAGTGTTCTTCTTCACCTCCTACCTAAATTCAGATGAGAGATCTCAATGAAGATGGAAAGGTTGAGAAATAGAGAAATCACTGATGTGCTTTGAGAACTTCTAAGGACTGAGTACTGCATCAATCCCATGTTGTAACATTAAGGATTGGTTAGAAAAGCAAACGTTAAAAACAAGGAAAGGGGAAGAACAAGTAAGCTTTCTTAAAGTATCTATTCTATTTAAGGTATCTTTAAAGAAGTAAATAAGTACTGAAATATATATGCAGATAGAGAGAGAGAGAGAGAGAGAGAGAGAGAGACAGAAACCTAAGAGTCTGCTGTGCAGGTTAGCTTCTTGCTCTCTTTTCTAAAAGTCACAGTGAATGCAGCATCTGTGTGCGTTACAAGCATTACCCTCAGTCCAGCACAGGTACACACGAGAGGTCAGCCTGCAGGTTGCGGAGGCAAAGCAACTGCTCTGGCTGGATGTGAAGAGCCAAGACAGAAGTTGCTGTCAGGGAAAAGATACACAGAGGGGATGAAAAAGACGGAGTGTGCTTCCGACCTTCACAACTTCTAAGCAAGCGGAGATGAGGTTGTGGAAGAAGCAAATAAGCTGTTGATCTAGAAGCAGCCTGAAGATTGTCCTTAAGCAGGGCCTTGCATTCTTCATTTTTACAGCATTGCTTGCCTTCAAGTGCACGACGATGATTTTATGAACTTTCTACCACTACAGAAATGCACCGGATTCTTTCACAAAACTTATGGGTGGTACTTGGCAATATTGGTCAGCATTCTCTATTTCCTTCTTCATCTCAATTCTCTTTTGGCCTGTGAAGCTTTCCAGATCAGAGGAGAAGATCCACGGTAATACGGAGCTTTGGATACTGCAAAGGAAACGAAGAATCCTACTGACAACTCTTTTCAACCTCGCCTGCAAGCATCACAGAAAAGAACACCGAAAGAACACCGCTTTATCATGGGAAGCATAAATTGGAGCATAGGTGTCCTATAGCTGAAGCGAGGTGAAGCAGGTTCCACACAAGGTGAAGGAGCACACCCATAAGCATTTCCATAAAGCCGTGTTTTCAAACAAAGGGTTAAGATTTAGATTTTCTTACAAGTGAAGAATGAAGAAATAAAAGAAAAAGAAAATTACCAGGACATCCAGTTTTCCTCTAGCTTGCTTTGCTTCTTTCCGAATCTGAGTCTGGAGTGACAGTCAGGGAGCAGCGTTGTGCAGAAATGCCAAAGCCTCCCCAGCTGGTTGTACCTTCATCAGCAAGGGCTTTGATACTGCTGCCTCCTCAGCAACATCAGCCATTTCCGAGGAAAGCTGGTGTCCATCAGGTCAAATAGGAATGGGAAATCCCTCTTGCCACAACTTCACACTCACACCAGAGTTGGCAGGACAGGCCGATGGACAGAGAAGCGTCTGCAAGAGTGTTAGAAAACAGACTTTAGATTTCCGTCAACCCAGGAAGAATTACTTGCTCATCCCTTCAAAGTGAACTCTGAGTAGAAGGAGGGGATCCCAAGCTGCATTCCTGACATCTATGCTGCAAAGTCATCCAATGGGACATGTTACTGTAGCAGCCTGTTACGAACAGAAACAGGACTTTGAGGTTATGCTGTTGGATTAGAATTAAGCTCAAAGAGTTAGTCCTTTGACGTGTTTTTGTTTGCAAGTGTTTTCACTGCTTCCCAGACAATGTCTCCAGCAAGCTAGCTGCTTGCTTCATTTGTTCTGTTCTGTTCTGTTCTGTTCTTTTTGATTCTGTTTTGTTTTGTTTTCTCAGCCAGGATTCTTAGAGAAATGAGATTAAAGTGATCATATTGTATGTCCACCCATCCCTCCCTCCCCTTCGCTTGTCCAGAGCTTTTACCTCGTCCAGCAGCTTGAATGAACTCGGTCCTAGGCGCAGTTGTGTCCAAGCCATTCTGTTCCTAGACGTGTTGTGAGAACAGACAGCTAAGTAGTGGGGAGAGGACGTGCTGCTGTCTGCAGTGTGACCTCAGCGCTTACCAAACAGTAGGGAATACACAGAGAAGGGCCTTAGGAGAACTTCAAGCCCCAGATACGTTTTATGTGGAAACCATATTTCCCAAGATAACACTGGACACAACTGCATAATCAAAAGGGATTCATTTCTTGGTTCATTCAACTCCTAGGTTTTAGTTTTAAAACTAAATGGGGAATAGGCTAAAGTTATGCAAGGGGAGTTTTAGGTTAGATGTTAGGAAGAATTTCTTTACTGAAAGGGTTGTGAGGCATTGGAACAGGCTGCCCAGGGAGGTGGTGGAGTCACCATCCCTGGAAGTCTTCAAAAGATGTTTAGATGTAGAGCTTAGGGATATGGTTTAGTGGGGACTGTTAGTGTTAGGTTAGAGGTTGGACTCGATGATCTTGAGGTCTCTTCCAACCTAGAAATTCTGTGTGATGTCTGTCTTGGCTTAAAGCACTCTTCCAATCTCTATTTCCAGTTCCTAGGATTTCCTGAAATAGCTCATCCCATTTTTTTCTTTGTACACTCTCCCAGCCTCTTTGTTTTCCTCTCCCCAAGAAACTTAGCACTGCTCTCTTCATACTTGACAACTAGATATGGAGCTGTATCAGCCAGAAGGAAGTTTCCTTCACACTTTCTGCTTCTTACGGTATCTGGGCTCTTACCTTTACACTTACTCACCCTTCCTACATTAGCACAAAGAAAGCTGTTTGGGAGATCTGATGTCTTGTTTTCCAGAAACTGCCCTGAATCACCTTTACGAGAGCTGTCCCACGCTGCGAGCACAAGTCTTGCAGTCTGGCCAGATATTTGCCTTCTAAGTCAATAACCAAATCTGTTACAAAGGTAAGAACATGTAATTAATGGAAAGGAAATCCTTTTATCCTTTTATTTTGATCCAAATTCACTTTTTTTTTTTTTTCTAGACCAAGAATGAATCGTGGAGAACCACCAAAACTCAGGTGAGAAATGAAATGACAAATGTTAAGGTCAGGCAGCTTGCCCACTGCCATTGCTACCCTGAAAGCAGATGGAGTGCATCTTCATACGCCACAGCCTGAGACACTAGTCGACAGGCCAGCCCGTGTGAGGAAGTCCATTGCTGCCTGAATTTTAACATGACAGGGGGACTCTTAAGCCTCTTGTTTATGCTTTAGTACTTGCGGTCTATGGGAGGACCACAGCACACTCTTCTCTGTCTCCCCTTATTTGTTGATCGTCTGTAGGAAGAAGAGAACGTGCAGAGGCCCTCACCCGTACATTGGGTCTGTTCTCACTCTGTGCAGCTCCATCATTGAGCAAAGTACCAACCTTGAGGCTTCTGTAAGAACTTGACACAAACTACAGAATACTACAATGAAGCATTCACAACAAAACCACATTTTTTTCCTCAGCCAAGCATCAAAACACTTACAGAAGGGCATGGTCCCTCTCTGTGCACCTCAAGGGGAGATCCACAAATCCTCACGTGGTTTCATCGCATCCAGCACCCTTCTCTGTGCCTCCCAGCTAAACGTGCACAGAGGCAGCTGTTGCCAAAGTGCTGTGGTGACACAATTCAGTTCTGTTTCTGAAGTCATCACCGCAGGCGCCTCCCAGTGACGGCACAACACTCTCTGTTGCTAATGCGTCTGTCTCAGAAACAGCTAGGGAAGTACCACTATGCCCAAACTGACTTGAATTAGAGTAGTTCAAACATTATTCCCTGCTCCCCTACATCTGTGGAAGGTGGGTGATCAATCTTTTCCTTGAGAAAGGACTACAGAGCAAAAGAGCTTGATTCTGAGACATTGCTCGTCCTTGTAGAGCAGTTCACCTTTGATTTCCATGTCAGAAAAAAGAAGGTGAAATCAACAATTCCCTTCCTCTGAGCTGGGAATAGGAAAGAAGCCCAATTCTCCAGGAAGCCTTCAAAAGGAAACTCTGCATTTCTTTGTTAAACACCTTGTTTAATTTCTTGAAAGAAATCTTTCCCAGGACTTTGCAACTGCGGTGGTTCAAAGCGGGTGGGCAGCCGAGTTCCACCACGGCCGCTCTCTCACTCCCCCTCCTCAAAGGGAAAGGGGGAGAAAATACGATGCAAAGGGCTCCAGGGCTGAGATAAGGACAGGGCGATGGCTCAACAAGTATCGTGACGGGCAAAGCAGACTCAGCAGAGTGACCCTCAGGGTCCCTCCCTGCCCCTGCTCCCCGTGGGGTCCCTCCCATGGGATGCCGCCCTTCCCCAGCTGATCCCACACGGGCTGCCCACAGGCAGCAGCTCCTCAAGCACTGCTCCCACACGGCTCCGTCCCACGGGCTCCATCCATCCATCCATCCCCCAGGAGCAAACTGCTCCAGCACGGGTCCCCCACGGCTGGGCGGCAGCTCCCCCCAGCCCCCCTGCTCCTGCGGGGGCTCCTCTCCATGGCTGCAGCTGCGGCCCGGGGCCTGCTCCTGCGGGGGCTCTCCACAGGCCGCAGCCTCCTCCAGGCCACAGCCACCTGCTCCACCGGGGGCTCCTCCACCCACAGGGGGGCAGCAGCGTGGAGATCTGCTCCATGGGGGACCCATGGGTGCAGGGGGACAGCCTGCTCCACCAGGGGCCTCTCCCTGCACAGCCCGCAGGGGAACTGCTGCTGTGAGCCTGGAGCACCTCCTGCCTCCTGCTGCACTCACCTTGGGGGCTGCAGGGCTGCTTCTCACTCCTTGCTCTTCCAGCTTCTGTTGTGCAGCAGTATTTCCCCCTGCTTACATCTGCTCTCCCAGAGGTGCAAACAACATCGCTTATTGGCTCAGCTCTGGCAAGCGCCGGGGCCCTTTTGGAGCTATCTGGAGCTGGCTGTTGTCTGGACTGTTCTCACAGACGCCATCCCTGCAGGCCCCTGCTACCAAACCCTTGCCACGTAAATCCGATCGAAGTGTATGCAGCAATTACAAAGCCGCTGTGCTTTGGGCTGTCACGATCCTTCTGCAAGTGCAGGGGAGGTGCAGGGTTGCTTTGCATTTCCAAAAGGAGGAAGAAAGCCTCCAACCCCACTGGACCTCAGCCACTTGCAGGATCCAAGCAACGCTCCCCACTTTCAGTTATCTCCCTCCCATGCACACAGTGGGAGCAAGGTTGAACAAGCACATTTTTGAAAATGTTTATCTTAATGAAGAATAAAAGAAGTCTACAACACCCAATCCCTCTGTGCACCCAAGGCAAAAATCGTGGACTATTCTGCCTCAACACTATTTTCAGACCCAATTTGTCAAGTCATCTAGCAGAGGATTTCTCTCTTGTTCACTCACTAGCTTAGTAGAGCACCAGTTTACATAGGTGCTGGAGCAGATTCCTCAACCATCTGAAGGGACTTGATCCCAGAAAAGTTCAAAACTGCAGATGACTCATGATTTTGTGGTGAAGCATCTATTAAATGAGAGCTGTTCCGCTTAGGGCACAGTGAGACAGTGTGAGAAGAACCCTGTATCTCACTGATTGAGGCTTTATAACTCTACAGAATTGTCAGTCAACAATAAATGGAAAGTGCAGGAGATATGTTCTTTCTTCCTCCTTTCCCTGCCATACATTAGCAGAGAGATTGTGGTGGGATATAGGTTCAGAGCCTCACAGAAGAAGGATTTGAACCCAGGCTCTCCACAGTCTGCACCACTGCCTTCCTGATGGCTTTTGACTATTTTATTTTATTTTATTTTATTTTATTTTATTTTATTTTATTTTATTTTATTTTATTTTATTTTATTTTATTTTATTTTATTAGTATTATTATTCTTCTTTTTCTGGGTGGTGTCTAAGTCTTGGGGGGAAGAACAAACTGTGGGAGGAGGGAATGCTACTACTGTCTGTGACAGTGGTGATTTCTGGACAGTGTTAGCAACAGAGCTTCTGCAGAGAAGAGAAAATGCCAGGCAGTCTCTGTTGGTATTCCATGTACTGAGTACTGAGTGCAGTTTTGGGCTCCACAGTATAAGAAAAAGACATAAACCTGTTAGAGAGTGTCGAAAGAAGGGCAACAAACAAGAGGGTCTCTTTTAACAGGGGGATTGAGGTTTGTGGCAAGGTTTTGGTAGCAATTTAGGGGCTGCACTGTGCTGGACACAGCAACAGACGCACCATAAGCCAAAGTCAGACAATAAGCCAAGGTGTGTTCACGTGTGGTTTACTGTGGTTTAACGTGTGGTTTACGTATAGAAGAAAGTTTTTGCCTAGTGGTGAGTATACTGCAGATTTGCTGCATTGTTCTAAATTAAATAGCAAGATAAGTGATGGCATCGTAGGCTGGGAAAATATTTCTAGAGTATCAGCGCATTTTGAGCATCATTTTAACTGTTTATGCAAACATGGAGATTATTAAAATCAGTGTTTATTTATGTCTGTATGTAAACAGGTGATCATGTTGTATAGCATGCAGTAAATGGTTTGTGAATGCTGCTTGAAGAATGAAAAGAGTAAGTCAGCTCCACAAGGAATAAATGAATTTTGTTTATTTGTGCAATGCAGAGATTAGAATTAGACCAACAGCATGGAACCAAAGTCTTGCTGTGTGCCTTTTATCTGTAGGACAGTTCATGGAGGCTTCAGCAGCCCTATCTGTTTTCTAGCAGTCTGAAATGTCCTCTGTGGTGCTGCACCCAGTTGAAAGCCTGCACTGATTGTGATGAACTTTCCTAACAGGAGGCACGGGTCCTTCGTCGGACGCTGGCTGGGGATGTATGCTGCGATGCGGGCAGATGATGCTGGCCCAAGCACTGATCTGCAGACACTTAGGGAGAGGTGAGTGCTGGTCCTGAGGGAACTTCGGTATTGTCTGCAGACGCTTCTTCGTAAGTACTCCATTAAAAGCACAAACCCTGAATTTATTAGTGAGACTTTCTTTGATGCCCTGGTAACAGTTCCTAATGAATCAATTCATATTCAGCTGGGTGAAATCATCCCAGCCTGAAGCAGAGAAATAGGCATAGAAGGAGAAGAAATGGGGAATCCTGTCGCCATTATTTTATAAACCTTTTAGTGTAACACCCAAGTTGAGGCCAAGGGAAAACCTGCCACCGTGGGACAGTGCTCTTACCCTTCTCTTCACTACTCACTTGTCAGCAGCACGAGGTCCAAACCCCCCTGGTGCAAGCTCTTAAGCATGCATGTCACATCCCAGGATGCTGCCAGTGGAGTGTTTGGACTTTCTGTATGGATCTTATGTTGTTATTTAATGGGTGCTTAGAAATCCAACAAGGTCTAAACACAGCCTGTACTTTTAAATAATCTTGGAAGCTCAGAGATACTGGAATGGCTATCAACACGCAGCGTGATCCGTCAGAATATGTTTGCAGTTGATGTTTTTGTTTTGTTTTATTTTCCCTGTTTTGACAATCTAGCCTATGATGATAAAGGGCAGCTTGATGATAAATAACAAGCTTGGAATTCTAGGAGCTCTACACAAAATGTAAATATTCGAGATGAATTGAAATGTCTTTTAACATCTCATTATAAAGCTTTCTGCTGTCTAGACATTTGATCAGTGTAATGAAAACGTCACCATTTTTTATTCTATATCAATTTTTCCTTTCAGATTGGCAATGGGAAAAACACAAAAAACAACCAGAAGAATATCACGGAATCCTACGATGCTTTCTCGACAGGAAGGCTTGCTGTTATTCAATCCACCAGATGGGTAAGAACAAACATAAACTTTCAGGTTTTTTCCACTGAAATTTCTACTGTGTTGAATCACTAATTTGCAGTATGTTAATTCATAATTTTAAAAAGTGGATGTGAAGACAAGGTGTATGCTTATACAAAAATAAAAAGGTATGCAGATGGGCGCAAAGACTAGTAGTACAGAAACATTCCCTGAGACCTAAATAAAGCCACGTACTAGAATGTAGCTCTTGATAAACTCTGTAAGCCTTGGGTACCAGAGTCAGTAATGTTAGAATAGACAGTCTTGTAGCTTATTGCTGTAATTTGTAATAAAGGGCACTAACATTTGTTAACTTGTAATTCTCATTGTAGTTTAGAAGCCTTTTGTTTATTAAAGAAACTGGCACTCCCTAAGTTTTGAAAAGAGCATAGATTGAGAAAATAATTGTTATTGCTAAATACAGATTGCAGTTACTCTAGAATGTTTGACAGTCACAGTATTTACTGTATATTGTTCCCACATTCTTTATGGTCTCATTTTTCTTTGATTTTGTGTACGTGTGTCTTTTTTTCACTGTGAAAACAGCACAGGTGGGTGTTGGAGAGGGGAAGTCAATTGGAGAATGGTTTGGACCAAATACAGTTGCTCAAGTACTAAAGTAAGTGAGATCATACCAGTCTCATTCAGAACGTACTCCCCTGGGGCAGCCAAGAGAAGGCCCAGGCAGAGTTTTGAAGGCTGCATCTCCCCCTGTCCCACAGTCAGGAATGTACTTGCCATCTATTTACAAGTGCAGCATGGAATGTCATGCCACAGCTCGGTGTGCAGGTACTGAGTTGGGAATGGGTGACCTCTAAATTTTAATAAAGGAAGAGCCTGAGGAGAAGAAACTGCAGGAAAGTCTCCTGCTATGCCGTCTGCATGCCCTCACCAGTCACACCACAGATGTATATTCCTTTCTGCACAGTGGCACAGCTCTGGCAGGTCGAGAGTGCCACCGTGTAGGTCGGAGTGGTGGTGTGAAACATCAGAGAGAAGCCATCTCGGCTGGGGAGGGAACTGAGCTGCAATTCCTCCCTTTCTGAGCAGCAGTTCTGCCAGCAAGGCTACTGGATAAAGATGGGCAGCTCCTCATAGTCTGGGAGCCACACTGAAAGGAACTGAGGCTGCTCAGTTCTCCAGGGGTACGTGGAGGTGTCTTACCTCAGGCAGGGGCTAGGCTACAGGTCCTGCGAGCTCAGCAGCAAGTCTTTGACACCCTGGAACAGGCACATGATCTGAAGAGGGAGGGGAGCTGAAGCATGCCCTGGACTCCAGATCTTTCATGGCCAAGTTTTTCATGGTGAAACGCTCACCCCCATTTCTTTCTGGCTTATTTGAAACAGCTAATTCTGCCAGTGCAGCTTAAGAGTGTAGCTCCCTTCCCCAAAGGTTTGGATTTTGCAGAAGTGGACATAAAACTGTGTGCTGCTGTCTCCCACTGAAGTTTTGGTGCCCCAAACCCTTAGCTGATTTAGCTTTTAACGCCCCATTTCTGCTGTGCACGCAGGCTCAGGCAGAAGTAATTCCACTGAATTCAGTGGAATTTCTTAAGCAAAAAGTAATCTGCAAAACTGGCATAGGAATTTTTTTCTTTTCCAGATGAGAAAAGACACAATTGGGCAAGAACCCAGTGCAGAGACTGTCGAGTGCAATAAAAAGTAATAAACTTGATGTAGTTGAACTGTTACTGTCACTGCACTTAGCAGTAAGACAAAACAGTTTGCACATGGTGCAGCGCATATGTTTTTCCTGGTACCACTCAGTACCTATTTTTCTAAAGATATGAAACATTTAATGTTTAAAGTTTTCTTTTTCTTACATGGAGACTTTAAAAAATGCAGAAAGGATGTTTTTTCTTAAGAAAAAAAAAATAAATAAATGGTTCTGAGTGTAAAGCTACCCTTTTGATCCAACTAGTTTATATTAATTAGTACCTTAATGTTTTCTAGGAAGCTTGCTTTATTTGATGAATGGAATTCATTAGCAGTTTATGTATCTATGGGCAATACGGTGGTCATTGAAGACATCAGGAAGTGACACCTCATCAGTTTTCTGGTAACAGTTTCTGATTTGACTCCATTTGCCAGCATGTATCTAAACATGAACAAATACTTGGGGGGGCATGGGTTTGTCTTGCAAGGGTAAGAAGAGGGAAGAAGGACATACAAACTCAGTTGTGTTTTTTTGATCCCTGATGCCAACTTCGTGCTCACATCACTGGATGTGAAGAGCTCCTTGAAGAATTTCTACTGTCATCATTGCTGCCATTTCATTTCTCTGGCGTTTTATAGGCAAAGCTTGACACTATTAATAACATTAATAGGACATGTCACTGCAGTCTTAAATTGTCATCCCCCAATCATTGATCTAACGTCTCACTTGGACGTGCCAGCACATACTGTCTGCTAGAATTACTTCTACTAAATAGCTGTAATTGCCATGCCCGGCTCGTTTTGTCTTGGGTGCCCTATAAAGATCCCTGGCAAACTAGCTTAATTCACTACTGAGAGGAAGATCTGCTTTGTGTTCCTCTGTGCGTTGACTGATTTCTAGTTTTATTCCCGCAGAAAAAATGTGCTGGTCCCCTCCTCAGAGCAGCAGCGCGTCCCACAGCAGTGCACATTTGCACAGAAGTGCTCTTGGCCGAAGCAAGAAGGCAGGAGGACTCTGCACAGGCTGGAAAGCCCTCTTGCTTATTATACCTCTACGACTAGGGATAAATCACATAAATCCCGTATATATTGATGCATTTAAAGTAAGGTTTTCTTTCAATTCATTGCTCGTTACTATCAAATAAGTTTGGGTATCTGTGATGTCAGTAAAGAAATGAATGACAATTTCCTTTATTCCTTTTGAACTCCTAGGAATGCTTTAAGATGCCACAGTCTTTGGGAGCATTAGGAGGGAAACCAAATAATGCCTATTATTTCATAGGATTTTTAGGTAAGGAAAAAAGAAACTTATTCCAAATGTGCAGATGATCAAAAGAGAACATTTTTTGAAGGGGAAATAGTAAGGGGTCTAAGCGTGAACCTCTAGAAGTAAAGAAAGATGAGAATAGAATAAAATAAATGAAGAAGCATATCTAAAAGAGTTTAGAAACAGTATGAGATGATCCTTAACAGGAGCAGAAAGTTAACAGCAAAGCTAGGTGTAAAAATAAGTGATGACATCAACAAGAGCAACATACTGAGAATAGCTGATAGCATTTGACAAGTGTATTGGTCAAATGTCACTTTTATTTTCTTGTATTTCAAAACTGTTTCTGATAGCAGTATCTTTTTCACCTTTTGCATACCTTCTGTTATTAAGTATTGCTCTAATTAATTTAAAATGCATTCCTTCAGATTTCACCCCACTTTGGGCCAAAATTTTGCAACCCTATTTTGTCCTTTTGTAAAACCTAACCTGTTTTAGTTAGGCTTTTTTGTTCCAATTTCTGAATGAATGCCTAATGGGATTACAGATTGCATCTGTGAACATCCTGTACCTTTTAATCTGTCAAATGTTAGTGTTTACAACACTTGAGATTTAAAAAAAAAAAAAAAAAAAAAGTACTGGATCTCACATGGAAAAATAAAAGTATGCGACAAAGATAGAACATAACCAACCAAAAAATTACAGTAATAGGTGACAATAGGAAGTTATACTAAATACCCTGTGGGAAACGCTGTGTCTAAACCTTCCGATTCTCTTAAAGAATCCCTAGCTGGAAAGTCTAGATTATACTGACTGCGATGGCAATCTAATTTCTATTTTACAGTTCTGGACCAAGTGCTTATTAATGTCACTTGCTTATTTTTAACATACGGCTTTTACCCATCCAGGCAATGAGCTGATCTATCTGGACCCTCACACCACTCAAAGCTTTGTAGATTCAGAAGAAAATGGCACGGTTGACGATGAGAGTTTCCACTGCCAGGAAGCCCCACATAGAATGAAGATCATGAATTTGGACCCTTCAGTAGCTTTAGTAAGTGTCAGGAAATCTTGAATGCATGTACTTTATCTCAAAGTAATGTCTCTCTACATTGGTAAGGGCAGCAATGCATCTCCTTGAACAGAACCAAGATCACAAAGCTGTCTTCTGTGATCAACACATAGTAGTTTGTACATAACTACATGGAGACTCTTAGGGCAAGTGGGGAGCTGTCTGTACTGTAGGGAGCTCGCTTTGTTTTCTTTACTGAGCAGCTTTTACTTCTTTCAAGAGGCATTATAATGGTCAGAGCAAGGAACTGAAACAGGTTTACGTGTTTTATTCTATCACTACTTTATGTTTGGTCACCTCTAGACAAGTTACTTAAACTTACTTTCTATCATAAGTTGAAAATGTTTAAGTGGAATTATTGTATTTCACCCCAAATTACAAATACAAATGTATTATTTGTAATTCACCCAAAATGTCATGGGGGTACTGTGGTATTTGAAAAAATTGGATCTGATCCCATGCCAGTATCCTGTGATTGGGTGATTGGCAGTTGTCACCAGTGGGATGTGTTTCTAAAGCTTTAAACAATCTGTAAAGATACCGGTATCTGTCATTCATTCACATACCTGTTTTTTAATACTGCTGCTTTTTAGAAAGTTTTTTTGTTTTGTTTTGTTTTAATACTTAACTACGTAACTGTGCAAAATGTGGCATGATGCAACGAGACAGACAAAATCATAATGAAGAGCAAATATTTTCAGTATAGATACCAGAATGGAAATGTTCCTTAGGTGGTCCATCATCTACAAGTTTTCAGCTTCTGCTGATACCTGGACTGTAGGAACTGGGTGGCGCTCCATGGAGGAGCACACAGGAGCTGCTGCTATTTTTTGCTTGACTATTTCGTTAGGGGTTTGCAGGGCCTTGTTCTCCCCGTGGGTTCTCTCCCTAGAGCTGCCACATATTTGGAGTCTTATATCTACTGATCGTACAGGGCATTACTGTATCAGAGGTCAAACCGCCTTACCTGCTGGTACCACATACCTACCATCTGCAAAGGTAAAACTCTGTGTGTTTGTTTTTTCCCCTAAGGGCTTCTTTTGCAAAGAAGAATGTGATTTTGATAACCGGTGTAGTCTTGTACAAAAGGTAAGAGTGGGAACTTAGCATCTCGATTTGTTCTTTATAAAGTCTGGTTTTTATTGTCTGTTTTTTGTAAAATTTTCCTTTGCATTTTCCTTTGTATACAAATTGTATGAGCCATGGAGAAGAATGCATTAAAGCATCAGGGTAAGGCAATACTACTGAATTGCTAATTGGAAATTGTTCAGCACTTTACCAGCCACAAACCCTGCCAGTTGGAAAATGGGTGTAAACATCCACACTTGAAGGTGTTACTGGGTGACACTTGCTTTTAACTTCTAATTCTCACTAAATGACTAAGGTTTAACTGCCATATTGTAGTGATGTATCAATGATTTGCTTCCTGATCCTTTTTTATTGTTTGACATAGTAGATTGCGTGTTCTAATTATGACTGTTAGTCCCTGCTATCTTAAAGATCTGATTCTGTAAGTGCTGCAGGCCTCTAGCTCCTGCTGATCTAGGGAGAACAGAAGGTGCTGGCTGCCACAGGAAACAGACTTGAGGATGTTTCTGCATGCAGCTGTTAAGCTAAGCACCAGACGTCTGAATGTAAAGTACCATCAACCTCTAAGGGCATTTATTTAAAAAAAAAAAAATCATCTAAGGAAAACAGTTTGTAAATAACTGAAATACAGGACAGAAGGTAACTTCTCTTTGAAGAGGAATAGCGTTTGGCTTCAGGAACACCTTTTTTCCTGACCAAAACCTGTCCTTCAAAATCTGATGCGTTTTTTTTTTTTTTTTTTCCCCTTTGGAGGAGCTGATAGATCTGTCTTTTGTGCTATTGATCAACAGAAAACTTGAGGAGAGTTCTATGCAAGCAACTTTCTTTTAAAAAGCAGAAAATATTGTACATTCCTAGTGTGCTTGCTACGTGTAAACAAAATTACAGGTTTGCAGATATCAAAGCTGATATCAAAAGATGATAAGACTGATAATTTGTAGTACAGTTCAAGAGATCTGTCTTCCAGATGTGTTTTAACTAGGGATGTATTACAGAGACCATGGTGCTTGGATTTCACAGTATGTCTGTATAAAGACTTTTTTTTCCTGATGGACATGCGTAATTAAAAAACACTTTCAATTAAGCAGACACGTTTTGTGTTTGAAGCGTCCCCCGAGCCAGCTTTTAAAATGAAAGCATTCTGTCCTCAGGAGATTCTAAAGCAGCAGAGTCTACGGATGTTTGAGCTGGTCCAGAAGCACCCGCCACACTGGCCTCCTTTCATACCTCCAACAAAACCAGAAGTGACAACCACAGGAGCAGGTAAGGCACCGATTAAAAGCCTAATTGTGCAATGTTATGTTCCTCGTTAGCAAATAAAAGAATAATCACAGGTAGAATAACTATCCTTTGTGAGTGTCAAGCAATATATAGCAGGCATGTATCCAAACAAGCCATACAATTGCTAGCACAGATTTTTTTTTTTCACTCTTACAAAGTACTTTTCTGGAATGCGTCTTTCAAAGTTTTTTTTTTTTTAAGTGAACAAAATCAGGCATGTCTTTAGAAGCATTTTTTTCTTTATCTTTTTTTACAGAACTCATTGAATCTACTGACAAGCTATTTGAATTGGAAGAAGAATTTGAAATCCTGAGTGTGTGAAGGAAACTGTGGTGACTCTTCTGAGTGTTGAATATATTGGTAATATTATTGCATTGACTTAAACAGCCATGTTAGCCCCGAAGTGCCTGAAATTATGGATAACAGAGCACAGAAATCTAGTAGCATCCAAAACTCCAAGGGCAGTTTAACACACAAGCTTCCCCGGATGGAAAGGCAGTAAGAGATCTTGTGATAAGATGCTTAAAGGGAATCTCTTTTTAACGTACCTTACCTGGAGACAAACGGGCCTTTGAGATTAAGGCAAAAATACATGTATCACTGGGCACCATGTTTGGAGAAAGGGATAACCCAAATGGATATTTCTTGCTCTCATATAATAATGCAATAGTTTAGTTCTTCAAGCAAAACAGTCTTCAGTTCAGGAGGATGTTTACTTCTGTTCCCTCCTGTGGGCTGCGTCATAGGAAAAATACATTGTCTTGTTTAAAAGATTGACTGGATCAGGAGAAAATTGTTTCCTTGTTAAATATTTTAACATGTATTTGAGCAACCAGACTTTATTACAAAAATGTTTCTGTAAAAGGAACTATGTCTAATGGACACATTTTGCAATAGCCTTCCTGTTTCTGGGAGACCTCAAGAGGAACAGGAGCCTCAAATAGTTGATACAGATCACAACCACTGTTATAGTTATGGTATATTTCACCTTGACCTTAAAATTCAAATGATTAAAACTTAGGTTATTTCTTTCCGAGTTAAAACGAGTCAAAGGTGGTTTAACTGTACCTTATTTATTTTAGAATAGATTTACACAAGTTTCTCTGTTACAGCACTTTATCTGTGCATCTAATAAATTTCTTAAGCTTTTCTTAGGTTGTATGCTGCTATGTTTGGTTAATTTGTGTGAACTAAATATAAACCAGGTGATCTTAAAACTTAATATAGAAGCGTACACAGATTACTGAATTGTTGCTTTTTGACTTCTTGCCTTTTGAAATCTGTTTTGGTAGAAGTGCCTTAACCCTACAGGTTTATCAGAACAGCCTGGGCAGTTTTATTTCTAAGGCAGAGAATCTCTCTCTAGCAGCCATAAGAAAAACAGTTCAGAATAAAGAAAGGCAAAGATTTTTAATCCATGCTGAAGTTCCTTTTCACTATCAGACAGTCCCCCTTGTGGTCATGTTGTCATGCTAGTGTCATGAACATGAACTGCAGACTTTCATCTTCACCAATAAATGACAACATAGAGAAATACTGAATATTGTCTCCTCTCACTTGCACCTCTCGATCAGGGCCACTGTTTTTTCAAACAAAAGAGTTAACGAGATCCTATTGCATCTTGTTTAATGTTTATTAACTACAGTTTGGAAACCACAAACGTAGAAAAAAAATATCATTTCCTTATTTTATTAAAACATATATAAAACATATATAATATATATATATAACACATATTGTGTTGTAAAGCCCACAATTCCATACCAATGACAACAAAAAAATCATCTAATTGAGCATGCAGTTTTCATTAACCTGTTTTTTGTTTCTTTTTTTTTTTACAAATACCCAACAACACATACACGTGTTGTGTTGTGTTTTTTTCCATCATTTCTCACTGAAGCAATATCCATCCCGTATCAGATCTGTGTCATTACTCTAATTTTTGTTCCTAATGTACTTGAAAAACTTCTTAACTCTATTGATTGCAACAGTGGACTTTTTTCCCTCCGATCTTAACTCCATTTATCAATTACTTATTCTCTTAAAATTCTGCTTTTAAGAGATGGTTAGGTATTCACCATCTCTCACTCTTATTTATAGATTTTCTTTTCTTTTTCAGTAGTTCAGCCCTAGTCAACACGGAGGTGTCATGTATTTGGCAATTTTATTTATGGTAGCACTCCCCTCCCCTCCCCTCCCCTCCCCTCCCCTCCCCTCCCCTCCCCTCCCCTCCCCTCCCCTCCCCTCTCCTCTCCTCGCCTCCCCTACCCTCTTTTGATCCTCTCCCCAATTTTGCCTCCCCTCCACTCCCCCCCATCCCCTCCCCTCCCCTCCCGTCTCCTCCCCTCCCCTACACCCCCTCCCCTATTCTCCCTGTCCCTATACTCTGCTACACTCCCCTCCCCTATACTACCCTACACACTCCTACACTCCCCTCCCCTATCCTACCCTAAACTCCCGTTCGCTACACTACCCTACATTACCCTATGCCCCCCTCCCCTACACTCTCCTACACTCCCCTCCCGTATCCTACTCTACACTCCCCTAAACTCCGATCCCCTACACTACCCTATACTCTCCTATGCTCCCCTCCCCTCTAAAACGCTACCCTACCCTACCCTACCCTACCCTACCCTACCCTACCCTACCCTACCCTACCCTACCCTACCCTACCCTACCCCACCCTATCCTATCCTATCCTACCCTATCCTATCCTATCCTATCCTATCCTATCCTATCCTATCCTATCCTATCCTATCCTATCCTATCCTATCCTATCCTATCCTATCCTACCCTCCCCCTGCCCTCCCCTCCCCTCTCCTCCCTTCCTTTTATTCCCTCCCCTTCCCTCCCCTCTTGTCTTCTTCTCTCCTCTCTTCTTTCTTTCGGGTAACTTCAAATCGCTTCAGTCGTTCTCATAGCTCCTATCCCTGGCTAATTCACGGGAACCCATCAGCAGCAACCAGAAGCGCTCCAGCTGCTGTGTCACTGGTCGAGCAACAGTCTCCAACTGGGAATCGCTGACTTCGTTGTGTGGCTCAGACAGGTGCCTTGCAGTTCCACCGTGGCCTGGACGTTTCCTCTTGCTGTGTCCCCACCTACAGCGCACTTCTGCTTAGAAGCAGCAGCAGGCTTTGCAAGATGTCCCACTCCTTCCATTTTCAGTGGTTTAGCTTGGCTAGCCGGGTGGTGTCTGTCAATAGAAGACAACAACGAGATTTGGGTTAGAAACAGCTAACTGAGTAGTTCCTTTGCACAAGGGCAAGGAATATCTACCCCTTCCTACTGGAGGCTGCAGTGTCAGAGATAATGACGGGTCCTTCCGAGAGCTTTGAAATATCCCTTGGGGATGCTGAGTCCAGAGGACCAGAGCAAACCTGTCTAAAGTACACCGTGGAATCACTCGGAATGACTTCCTAGCAGAAGCATGTGTCTGATACGGCTTCAGCTGCTTGCAGTGTTCTTCTTCACCTCCTACCTAAATTCAGATGAGAGATCTCAATGAAGATGGAAAGGTTGAGAAATAGAGAAATCACTGATGTGCTTTGAGAACTTCTAAGGACTGAGTACTGCATCAATCCCATGTTGTAACATTAAGGATTGGTTAGAAAAGCAAACGTTAAAAACAAGGAAAGGGGAAGAACAAGTAAGCTTTCTTAAAGTATCTATTCTATTTAAGGTATCTTTAAAGAAGTAAATAAGTACTGAAATATATATGCAGATAGAGAGAGAGAGAGAGAGAGAGAGAGAGGGAGATACAGAAACCTAAGAGTCTGCTGTGCAGGTTAGCTTCTTGCTCTCTTTTCTAAAAGTCACAGTGAATGCAGCATCTGTGTGCGTTACAAGCATTACCCTCAGTCCAGCACAGGTACACACGAGAGGTCAGCCTGCAGGTTGCGGAGGCAAAGCAACTGCTCTGGCTGGATGTGAAGAGCCAAGACAGAAGTTGCTGTCAGGGAAAAGATACACAGAGGGGATGAAAAAGACAGAGTGTGCTTCCGACCTTCACAACTTCTAAGCAAGCGGAGATGAGGTTGTGGAAGAAGCAAATAAGCTGTTGATCTAGAAGCAGCCTGAAGATTGTCCTTAAGCAGGGCCTTGCATTCTTCATTTTTACAGCATTGCTTGCCTTCAAGTGCACGACGATGATTTTATGAACTTTCTACCACTACAGAAATGCACCGGATTCTTTCACAAAACTTATGGGTGGTACTTGGCAATATTGGTCAGCATTCTCTATTTCCTTCTTCATCTCAATTCTCTTTTGGCCTGTGAAGCTTTCCAGATCAGAGGAGAAGATCCACGGTAATACGGAGCTTTGGATACTGCAAAGGAAACAAAGAATCCTACTGACAACTCTTTTCAACCTCGCCTGCAAGCATCACAGAAAAGAACACCGAAAGAACACCGCTTTATCATGGGAAGCATAAATTGGAGCATAGGTGTCCTATAGCTGAAGCGAGGTGAAGCAGGTTCCACACAAGGTGAAGGAGCACACCCATAAGCATTTCCATAAAGCCGTGTTTTCAAACAAAGGGTTAAGATTTAGATTTTCTTACAAGTGAAGAATGAAGAAATAAAAGAAAAAGAAAATTACCAGGACATCCAGTTTTCCTCTAGCTTGCTTTGCTTCTTTCCGAATCTGAGTCTGGAGTGACAGTCAGGGAGCAGAGTTGTGCAGAAATGCCAAAGCCTCCCCAGCTGGTTGTACCTTCATCAGCAAGGGCTTTGATACTGCTGCCTCCTCAGCAACATCAGCCATTTCCGAGGAAAGCTGGTGTCCATCAGGTCAAATAGGAATGGGAAATCCCTCTTGCCACAACTTCACACTCACACCAGAGTTGGCAGGACAGGCCGATGGACAGAGAAGCGTCTGCAAGAGTGTTAGAAAACAGACTTTAGATTTCCGTCAACCCAGGAAGAATTACTTGCTCATCCCTTCAAAGTGAACTCTGAGTAGAAGGAGGGGATCCCAAGCTGCATTCCTGACATCTATGCTGCAAAGTCATCCAATGGGACATGTTACTGGACCAGCCTGTTACGAACAGAAACAGGACTTTGAGGTTATGCTGTTGGATTAGAATTAAGCTCAAAGAGTTAGTCCTTTGACGTGTTTTTGTTTGCAAGTGTTTTCACTGCTTCCCAGACAATGTCTCCAGCAAGCTAGCTGCTTGCTTCATTTGTTCTGTTCTGTTCTGTTCTGTTCTTTTTGATTCTGTTTTGTTTTGTTTTCTCAGCCAGGATTCTTAGTGAAGAGATTAAAGTGATCATATTGTATGTCCACCCATCCCTCCCTCCCCTTCGCTTGTCCAGAGCTTTTACCTCGTCCAGCAGCTTGAATGAACTCGGTCCTAGGCGCAGTTGTGTCCAAGCCATTCTGTTCCTAGACGTGTTGTGAGAACAGACAGCTAAGTAGTGGGGAGGGGACGTGCTGCTGTCTGCAGTGTGACCTCAGCGCTTACCAAACAGTAGGGAATACACAGAGAAGGGCCTTAGGAGAACTTCAAGCCCCAGATACGTTTTATGTGGAAACCATATTTCCCAAGATAACACTGGACACAACTGCATAATCAAAAGGGATTCATTTCTTGGTTCATTCAACTCCTAGGTTTTAGTTTTAAAACATGTCTGTCTTGGCTTAAAGCACTCTTCCAATCTCTATTTCCAGTTCCTAGGATTTCCTGAAATAGCTCATCCCATTTTTTTCTTTGTACACTCTCCCAGCCTCTTTGTTTTCCTCTCCCCAAGAAACTTAGCACTGCTCTCTTCATACTTGACAACTAGATATGGAGCTGTATCAGCCAGAAGGAAGTTTCCTTCACACTTGCTGCTTCTTACGGTATCTGGGCTCTTACCTTTACACTTACTCACCCTTCCTACATTAGCACAAAGAAAGCTGTTTGGGAGATCTGATGTCTTGTTTTCCAGAAACTGCCCTGAATCACCTTTACGAGAGCTGTCCCACGCTGCGAGCACAAGTCTTGCAGTCTGGCCAGATATTTGCCTTCTAAGTCAATAACCAAATCTGTTACAAAGGTAAGAACATGTAATTAATGGAAAGGAAATCCTTTTATCCTTTTATTTTGATCCAAATTCACTTTTTTTTTTTTTTCTAGACCAAGAATGAATCGTGGAGAACCACCAAAACTCAGGTGAGAAATGAAATGACAAATGTTAAGGTCAGGCAGCTTGCCCACTGCCATTGCTACCCTGAAAGCAGATGGAGTGCATCTTCATACGCCACAGCCTGAGACACTAGTCGACAGGCCAGCCCGTGTGAGGAAGTCCATTGCTGCCTGAATTTTAACATGACAGGGGGACTCTTAAGCCTCTTGTTTATGCTTTAGTACTTGCGGTCTATGGGAGGACCACAGCACACTCTTCTCTGTCTCCCCTTATTTGTTGATCATCTGTAGGAAGAAGAGAACGTGCAGAGGCCCTCACCCGTACATTGGGTCTGTTCTCACTCTGTGCAGCTCCATCATTGAGCAAAGTACCAACCTTGAGGCTTCTGTAAGGACTTGACACAAACTACAGAATACTACAATGAAGCATTCACAACAAAACCACATTTTTTTCCGCAGCCAAGCATCAAAACACTTACAGAAGGGCATGGTCCCTCTCTGTGCACCTCAAGGGGAGATCCACAAATCCTCACGTGGTTTCATCGCATCCAGCACCCTTCTCTGTGCCTCCCAGCTAAACGTGCACAGCACCCTTCTCTGTGCCTCCCAGCTAAACGTGCACAGAGGCAGCTGTTGCCAAAGTGCTGTGGTGACACAATTCAGTTCTGTTTCTGAAGTCATCACCGCAGGCGCCTCCCAGTGACGGCACAACACTCTCTGTTGCTAATGCGTCTGTCTCAGAAACAGCTAGGGAAGTACCACTATGCCCAAACTGACTTGAATTAGAGTAGTTCCCAAATTATTCTCTGCTCCCCTACATCTGTGGAAGGTGGGTGATCAATCTTTTCCTTGAGAAAGGACTACAGAGCAAAAGAGCTTGATTCTGAGACATTGCTCGTCCTTGTAGAGCAGTTCACCTTTGATTTCCATGTCAGAAAAAAGAAGGTGAAATCAACAATTCCCTTCCTCTGAGCTGGGAATAGGAAAGAAGCCCAATTCTCCAGGAAGCCTTCAAAAGGAAACTCTGCATTTCTTTGTTAAACACCTTGTTTAATTTCTTGAAAGAAATCTTTCCCAGGACTTTGCAACTGCGGTGGTTCAAAGCGGGTGGGCAGCCGAGTTCCACCACGGCCGCTCTCTCACTCCCCCTCCTCAAAGGGAAAGGGGGAGAAAATACGATGCAAAGGGCTCCAGGGCTGAGATAAGGACAGGGCGATGGCTCAACAAGTATCGTGACGGGCAAAGCAGACTCAGCAGAGTGACCCTCAGGGTCCCTCCCTGCCCCTGCTCCCCGTGGGGTCCCTCCCATGGGATGCCGCCCTTCCCCAGCTGATCCCACACGGGCTGCCCACAGGCAGCAGCTCCTCAAGCACTGCTCCCACACGGCTCCGTCCCACGGGCTCCATCCATCCATCCATCCATCCCCCAGGAGCAAACTGCTCCAGCACGGGTCCCCCACGGCTGGGCGGCAGCTCCCCCCAGCCCCCCTGCTCCTGCGGGGGCTCCTCTCCATGGCTGCAGCTGCGGCCCGGGGCCTGCTCCTGCGGGGGCTCTCCACAGGCCGCAGCCTCCTCCAGGCCACAGCCACCTGCTCCACCGGGGGCTCCTCCACCCACAGGGGGGCAGCAGCGTGGAGATCTGCTCCATGGGGGACCCATGGGTGCAGGGGGACAGCCTGCTCCACCAGGGGCCTCTCCCTGCACAGCCCGCAGGGGAACTGCTGCTGTGAGCCTGGAGCACCTCCTGCCTCCTGCTGCACTCACCTTGGGGGCTGCAGGGCTGCTTCTCACTCCTTGCTCTTCCAGCTTCTGTTGTGCAGCAGTATTTCCCCCTGCTTACATCTGCTCTCCCAGAGGTGCAAACAACATCGCTTATTGGCTCAGCTCTGGCAAGCGCCGGGGCCCTTTTGGAGCTATCTGGAGCTGGCTGTTGTCTGGACTGTTCTCACAGACGCCATCCCTGCAGGCCCCTGCTACCAAACCCTTGCCACGTAAATCCGATCGAAGTGTATGCAGCAATTACAAAGCCGCTGTGCTTTGGGCTGTCACGATCCTTCTGCAAGTGCAGGGGAGGTGCAGGGTTGCTTTGCATTTCCAAAAGGAGGAAGAAAGCCTCCAACCCCACTGGACCTCAGCCACTTGCAGGATCCAAGCAACGCTCCCCACTTTCAGTTATCTCCCTCCCATGCACACAGTGGGAGCAAGGTTGAACAAGCACATTTTTGAAAATGTTTATCTTAATGAAGAATAAAAGAAGTCTACAACACCCAATCCCTCTGTGCACCCAAGGCAAAAATCGTGGACTATTCTGCCTCAACACTATTTTCAGACCCAATTTGTCAAGTCATCTAGCAGAGGATTTCTCTCTTGTTCACTCACTAGCTTAGTAGAGCACCAGTTTACATAGGTGCTGGAGCAGATTCCTCAACCATCTGAAGGGACTTGATCCCAGAAAAGTTCAAAACTGCAGATGACTCATGATTTTGTGGTGAAGCATCTATTAAATGAGAGCTGTTCTGCTTAGGGCACAGTGAGACAGTGTGAGAAGAACCCTGTATCTCACTGATTGAGGCTTTATAACTCTACAGAATTGTCAGTCAACAATAAATGGAAAGTGCAGGAGATATGTTCTTTCTTCCTCCTTTCCCTGCCATACATTAGCAGAGAGATTGTGGTGGGATATAGGTTCAGAGCCTCACAGAAGAAGGATTTGAACCCAGGCTCTCCACAGTCTGCACCACTGCCTTCCTGATGGCTTTTGACTATTTTATTTTATTTTATTTTATTTTATTTTATTTTATTTTATTTTATTTTATTTTATTTTATTTTATTTGTATTATTATTCTTCTTTTTCTGGGTGGTGTCTAAGTCTTGGGGGGAAGAACAAACTGTGGGAGGAGGGAATGCTACTACTGTCTGTGACAGTGGTGATTTCTGGACAGTGTTAGCAACAGAGCTTCTGCAGAGAAGAGAAAATGCCAGGCAGTCTCTGTTGGTATTCCATGTACTGAGTACTGAGTGCAGTTTTGGGCTCCACAGTATAAGAAAAAGACATAAACCTGTTAGAGAGTGTCGAAAGAAGGGCAACAAACAAGAGGGTCTCTTTTAACAGGGGGATTGAGGTTTGTGGCAAGGTTTTGGTAGCAATTTAGGGGCTGCACTGTGCTGGACACAGCAACAGACGCACCATAAGCCAAAGTCAGACAATAAGCCAAGGTGTGTTCACGTGTGGTTTACTGTGGTTTAACGTGTGGTTTACGTATAGAAGAAAGTTTTTGCCTAGTGGTGAGTATACTGCAGATTTGCTGCATTGTTCTAAATTAAATAGCAAGATAAGTGATGGCATCGTAGGCTGGGAAAATATTTCTAGAGTATCAGCGCATTTTGAGCATCATTTTAACTGTTTATGCAAACATGAAGATTATTAAAATCAGTGTTTATTTATGTCTGTATGTAAACAGGTGATCATGTTGTATAGCATGCAGTAAATGGTTTGTGAATGCTGCTTGAAGAATGAAAAGAGTAAGTCAGCTCCACAAGGAATAAATGAATTTTGTTTATTTGTGCAATGCAGAGATTAGAATTAGACCAACAGCATGGAACCAAAGTCTTGCTGTGTGCCTTTTATCTGTAGGACAGTTCATGGAGGCTTCAGCAGCCCTATCTGTTTTCTAGCACTCTGAAATGTCCTCTGTGGTGCTGCACCCAGTTGAAAGCCTGCACTGATTGTGATGAACTTTCCTAACAGGAGGCACGGGTCCTTCGTCGGACGCTGGCTGGGGATGTATGCTGCGATGCGGGCAGATGATGCTGGCCCAAGCACTGATCTGCAGACACTTAGGGAGAGGTGAGTGCTGGTCCTGAGGGAACTTCGGTATTGTCTGCAGACGCTTCTTCGTAAGTACTCCATTAAAAGCACAAACCCTGAATTTATTAGTGAGACTTTCTTTGATGCCCTGGTAACAGTTCCTAATGAATCAATTCATATTCAGCTGGGTGAAATCATCCCAGCCTGAAGCAGAGAAATAGGCATAGAAGGAGAACAAATGGGGAATCCTGTCGCCATTATTTTATAAACCTTTTAGTGTAACACCCAAGTTGAGGCCAAGGGAAAACCTGCCACCGTGGGACAGTGCTCTTACCCTTCTCTTCACTACTCACTTGTCAGCAGCACGAGGTCCAAACCCCACTGGTGCAAGCTCTTAAGCGTGCATGTCACATCCCAGGATGCTGCCAGTGGAGTGTTTGGACTTTCTGTATGGATCTTATGTTGTTATTTAATGGGTGCTTAGAAATCCAACAAGGTCTAAACACAGCCTGTACTTTTAAATAATCTTGGAAGCTCAGAGATACTGGAATGGCTATCAACACGCAGCGTGATCCGTCAGAATATGTTTGCAGTTGATGTTTTTGTTTTGTTTTATTTTCCCTGTTTTGACAATCTAGCCTATGATGATAAAGGGCAGCTTGATGATAAATAACAAGCTTGGAATTCTAGGAGCTCTACACAAAATGTAAATATTCGAGATGAATTGAAATGTCTTTTAACATCTCATTATAAAGCTTTCTGCTGTCTAGACATTTGATCAGTGTAATGAAAACGTCACCATTTTTTATTCTATATCAATTTTTCCTTTCAGATTGGCAATGGGAAAAACACAAAAAACAACCAGAAGAATATCACGGAATCCTACGATGCTTTCTCGACAGGAAGGCTTGCTGTTATTCAATCCACCAGATGGGTAAGAACAAACATAAACTTTCAGGTTTTTTCCACTGAAATTTCTACTGTGTTGAATCACTAATTTGCAGTATGTTAATTCATAATTTTAAAAAGTGGATGTGAAGACAAGGTGTATGCTTATACAAAAATAAAAAGGTACGCAGATGGGCGCAAAGACTAGTAGTACAGAAACATTCCCTGAGACCTAAATAAAGCCATGTACTAGAATGTAGCTCTTGATAAACTCTGTAAGCCTTGGGTACCAGAGTCAGTAATGTTAGAATAGACAGTCTTGTAGCTTATTGCTGTAATTTGTAATAAAGGGCACTAACATTTGTTAACTTGTAATTCTCATTGTAGTTTAGAAGCCTTTTGTTTATTAAAGAAACTGGCACTCCCTAAGTTTTGAAAAGAGCATAGATTGAGAAAATAATTGTTATTGCTAACTACAGATTGCAGTTACTCTAGAATGTTTGACAGTCACAGTATTTACTGTATATTGTTCCCACATTCTTTATGGTCTCATTTTTCTTTGATTTTGTGTACGTGTGTCTTTTTTTCACTGTGAAAACAGCACAGGTGGGTGTTGGAGAGGGGAAGTCAATTGGAGAATGGTTTGGACCAAATACAGTTGCTCAAGTACTAAAGTAAGTGAGATCATACCAGTCTCATTCAGAACGTACTCCCCTGGGGCAGCCAAGAGAAGGCCCAGGCAGAGTTTTGAAGGCTGCATCTCCCCCTGTCCCACAGTCAGGAATGTACTTGCCATCTATTTACAAGTGCAGCATGGAATGTCATGCCACAGCTCGGTGTGCAGGTACTGAGTTGGGAATGGGTGACCTCTAAATTTTAATAAAGGAAGAGCCTGAGGAGAAGAAACTGCAGGAAAGTCTCCTGCTATGCCGTCTGCATGCCCTCACCAGTCACACCACAGATGTATATTCCTTTCTGCACAGTGGCACAGCTCTGGCAGGTCGAGAGTGCCACCGTGTAGGTCGGAGTGGTGGTGTGAAACATCAGAGAGAAGCCATCTCGGCTGGGGAGGGAACTGAGCTGCAATTCCTCCCTTTCTGAGCAGCAGTTCTGCCAGCAAGGCTACTGGATAAAGATGGGCAGCTCCTCATAGTCTGGGAGCCACACTGAAAGGAACTGAGGCTGCTCAGTTCTCCAGGGGTACGTGGAGGTGTCTTACCTCAGGCAGGGGCTAGGCTACAGGTCCTGCGAGCTCAGCAGCAAGTCTTTGACACCCTGGAACAGGCACATGATCTGAAGAGGGAGGGGAGCTGAAGCATGCCCTGGACTCCAGATCTTTCATGGCCAAGTTTTTCATGGTGAAACGCTCACCCCCATTTCTTTCTGGCTTATTTGAAACAGCTAATTCTGCCAGTGCAGCTTAAGAGTGTAGCTCCCTTCCCCAAAGGTTTGGATTTTGCAGAAGTGGACATAAAACTGTGTGCTGCTGTCTCCCACTGAAGTTTTGGTGCCCCAAACCCTTAGCTGATTTAGCTTTTAACGCCCCATTTCTGCTGTGCACGCAGGCTCAGGCAGAAGTAATTCCACTGAATTCAGTGGAATTTCTTAAGCAAAAAGTAATCTGCAAAACTGGCATAGGAATTTTTTTCTTTTCCAGATGAGAAAAGACACAATTGGGCAAGAACCCAGTGCAGAGACTGTCGAGTGCAATAAAAAGTAATAAACTTGATGTAGTTGAACTGTTACTGTCACTGCACTTAGCAGTAAGACAAAACAGTTTGCACATGGTGCAGCGCATATGTTTTTCCTGGTACCACTCAGTACCTATTTTTCTAAAGATATGAAACATTTAATGTTTAAAGTTTTCTTTTTCTTACATGGAGACTTTAAAAAATGCAGAAAGGATGTTTTTTCTTAAGAAAAAAAGAATAAATAAATGGTTCTGAGTGTAAAGCTACCCTTTTGATCCAACTAGTTTATATTAATTAGTACCTTAATGTTTTCTAGGAAGCTTGCTTTATTTGATGAATGGAATTCATTAGCAGTTTATGTATCTATGGGCAATACGGTGGTCATTGAAGACATCAGGAAGTGACACCTCATCAGTTTTCTGGTAACAGTTTCTGATTTGACTCCATTTGCCAGCATGTATCTAAACATGAACAAATACTTGGGGGGCCATGGGTTTGTCTTGCAAGGGTAAGAAGAGGGAAGAAGGACATACAAACTCAGTTGTGTTTTTTTGATCCCTGATGCCAACTTCGTGCTCACATCACTGGATGTGAAGAGCTCCTTGAAGAATTTCTACTGTCATCATTGCTGCCATTTCATTTCTCTGGCGTTTTATAGGCAAAGCTTGACACTATTAATAACATTAATAGGACATGTCACTGCAGTCTTAAATTGTCATCCCCCAATCATTGATCTAACGTCTCACTTGGACGTGCCAGCACATACTGTCTGCTAGAATTACTTCTACTAAATAGCTGTAATTGCCATGCCCGGCTCGTTTTGTCTTGGGTGCCCTATAAAGATCCCTGGCAAACTAGCTTAATTCACTACTGAGAGGAAGATCTGCTTTGTGTTCCTCTGTGCGTTGACTGATTTCTAGTTTTATTCCCGCAGAAAAAATGTGCTGGTCCCCTCCTCAGAGCAGCAGCGCGTCCCACAGCAGTGCACATTTGCACAGAAGTGCTCTTGGCCGAAGCAAGAAGGCAGGAGGACTCTGCACAGGCTGGAAAGCCCTCTTGCTTATTATACCTCTACGACTAGGGATAAATCACATAAATCCCGTATATATTGATGCATTTAAAGTAAGGTTTTCTTTCAATTCATTGCTCGTTACTGTCAAATAAGTTTGGGTATCTGTGATGTCAGTAAAGAAATGAATGACAATTTCCTTTATTCCGTTTGAACTCCTA
This sequence comes from Anas platyrhynchos, assembly GCF_047663525.1. Taxonomy (NCBI): domain Eukaryota; kingdom Metazoa; phylum Chordata; class Aves; order Anseriformes; family Anatidae; genus Anas; species Anas platyrhynchos. Next base: position 23,121,591 of record NC_092600.1, read on the forward strand.
GGAATGCTTTAAGATGCCACAGTCTTTGGGAGCATTAGGAGGGAAACCAAATAATGCCTTTTATTTCATAGGATTTTTAGGTAAGGAAAAAAGAAACTTATTCCAAATGTGCAGATGATCAAAAGAGAACATTTTTTGAAGGGGAAATAGTAAGGGGTCTAAGCGTGAACCTCTAGAAGTAAAGAAAGATGAGAATAGAATAAAATAAATGAAGAAGCATATCTAAAAGAGTTTAGAAACAGTATGAGATGATCCTTAACAGGAGCAGAAAGTTAACAGCAAAGCTAGGTGTAAAAATAAGTGATGACATCAACAAGAGCAACATACTGAGAATAGCTGATAGCATTTGACAAGTGTATTGGTCAAATGTCACTTTTATTTTCTTGTATTTCAAAACTGTTTCTGATAGCAGTATCTTTTTCACCTTTTGCATACCTTCTGTTATTAAGTATTGCTCTAATTAATTTAAAATGCATTCCTTCAGATTTCACCCCACTTTGGGCCAAAATTTTGCAACCCTATTTTGTCCTTTTGTAAAACCTAACCTGTTTTAGTTAGGCTTTTTTGTTCCAATTTCTGAATGAATGCCTAATGGGATTACAGATTGCATCTGTGAACATCCTGTACCTTTTAATCTGTCAAATGTTAGTGTTTACAACACTTGAGATTTAAAAAAAAAAAAAAAAAAAAAGTACTGGATCTCACATGGAAAAATAAAAGTATGCGACAAAGATAGAACATAACCAACCAAAAAATTACAGTAATAGGTGACAATAGGAAGTTATACTAAATACCCTGTGGGAAACGCTGTGTCTAAACCTTCCGATTCTCTTAAAGAATCCCTAGCTGGAAAGTCTAGATTATACTGACTGCGATGGCAATCTAATTTCTATTTTACAGTTCTGGACCAAGTGCTTATTAATGTCACTTGCTTATTTTTAACATACGGCTTTTACCCATCCAGGCAATGAGCTGATCTATCTGGACCCTCACACCACTCAAAGCTTTGTAGATTCAGAAGAAAATGGCACGGTTGACGATGAGAGTTTCCACTGCCAGGAAGCCCCACATAGAATGAAGATCATGAATTTGGACCCTTCAGTAGCTTTAGTAAGTGTCAGGAAATCTTGAATGCATGTACTTTATCTCAAAGTAATGTCTCTCTACATTGGTAAGGGCAGCAATGCATCTCCTTGAACAGAACCAAGATCACAAAGCTGTCTTCTGTGATCAACACATAGTAGTTTGTACATAACTACATGGAGACTCTTAGGGCAAGTGGGGAGCTGTCTGTACTGTAGGGAGCTCGCTTTGTTTTCTTTACTGAGCAGCTTTTACTTCTTTCAAGAGGCATTATAATGGTCAGAGCAAGGAACTGAAACAGGTTTACGTGTTTTATTCTATCACTACTTTATGTTTGGTCACCTCTAGACAAGTTACTTAAACTTACTTTCTATCATAAGTTGAAAATGTTTAAGTGGAATTATTGTATTTCACCCCAAATTACAAATACAAATGTATTATTTGTAATTCACCCAAAATGTCATGGGGGTACTGTGGTATTTGAAAAAATTGGATCTGATCCCATGCCAGTATCCTGTGATTGGGTGATTGGCAGTTGTCACCAGTGGGATGTGTTTCTAAAGCTTTAAACAATCTGTAAAGATACCGGTATCTGTCATTCATTCACATACCTGTTTTTTAATACTGCTGCTTTTTAGAAAGTTTTTTTGTTTTGTTTTGTTTTAATACTTAACTACGTAACTGTGCAAAATGTGGCATGATGCAACGAGACAGACAAAATCATAATGAAGAGCAAATATTTTCAGTATAGATACCAGAATGGAAATGTTCCTTAGGTGGTCCATCATCTACAAGTTTTCAGCTTCTGCTGATACCTGGACTGTAGGAACTGGGTGGCGCTCCATGGAGGAGCACACAGGAGCTGCTGCTATTTTTTGCTTGACTATTTCGTTAGGGGTTTGCAGGGCCTTGTTCTCCCCGTGGGTTCTCTCCCTAGAGCTGCCACATATTTGGAGTCTTATATCTACTGATCGTACAGGGCATTACTGTATCAGAGGTCAAACCGCCTTACCTGCTGGTACCACATACCTACCATCTGCAAAGGTAAAACTCTGTGTGTTTGTTTTTTCCCCTAAGGGCTTCTTTTGCAAAGAAGAATGTGATTTTGATAACCGGTGTAGTCTTGTACAAAAGGTAAGAGTGGGAACTTAGCATCTCGATTTGTTCTTTATAAAGTCTGGTTTTTATTGTCTGTTTTTTGTAAAATTTTCCTTTGCATTTTCCTTTGTATACAAATTGTATGAGCCATGGAGAAGAATGCATTAAAGCATCAGGGTAAGGCAATACTACTGAATTGCTAATTGGAAATTGTTCAGCACTTTACCAGCCACAAACCCTGCCAGTTGGAAAATGGGTGTAAACATCCACACTTGAAGGTGTTACTGGGTGACACTTGCTTTTAACTTCTAATTCTCACTAAATGACTAAGGTTTAACTGCCATATTGTAGTGATGTATCAATGATTTGCTTCCTGATCCTTTTTTATTGTTTGACATAGTAGATTGCGTGTTCTAATTATGACTGTTAGTCCCTGCTATCTTAAAGATCTGATTCTGTAAGTGCTGCAGGCCTCTAGCTCCTGCTGATCTAGGGAGAACAGAAGGTGCTGGCTGCCACAGGAAACAGACTTGAGGATGTTTCTGCATGCAGCTGTTAAGCTAAGCACCAGACGTCTGAATGTAAAGTACCATCAACCTCTAAGGGCATTTATTTAAAAAAAAAAAAATCATCTAAGGAAAACAGTTTGTAAATAACTGAAATACAGGACAGAAGGTAACTTCTCTTTGAAGAGGAATAGCGTTTGGCTTCAGGAACACCTTTTTTCCTGACCAAAACCTGTCCTTCAAAGTCTGATGCGTTTTTTTTTTTTTTTTCCCCTTTGGAGGAGCTGATAGATCTGTCTTTTGTGCTATTGATCAACAGAAAACTTGAGGAGAGTTCTATGCAAGCAACTTTCTTTTAAAAAGCAGAAAATATTGTACATTCCTAGTGTGCTTGCTACGTGTAAACAAAATTACAGGTTTGCAGATATCAAAGCTGATATCAAAAGATGATAAGACTGATAATTTGTAGTACAGTTCAAGAGATCTGTCTTCCAGATGTGTTTTAACTAGGGATGTATTACAGAGACCATGGTGCTTGGATTTCACAGTATGTCTGTATAAAGACTTTTTTTTCCTGATGGACATGCGTAATTAAAAAACACTTTCAATTAAGCAGACACGTTTTGTGTTTGAAGCGTCTCCCGAGCCAGCTTTTAAAATGAAAGCATTCTGTCCTCAGGAGATTCTAAAGCAGCAGAGTCTACGGATGTTTGAGCTGGTCCAGAAGCACCCGCCACACTGGCCTCCTTTCATACCTCCAACAAAACCAGAAGTGACAACCACAGGAGCAGGTAAGGCACCGATTAAAAGCCTAATTGTGCAATGTTATGTTCCTCGTTAGCAAATAAAAGAATAATCACAGGTAGAATAACTATCCTTTGTGAGTGTCAAGCAATATATAGCAGGCATGTATCCAAACAAGCCATACAATTGCTAGCACAGATTTTTTTTTTTCACTCTTACAAAGTACTTTTCTGGAATGCGTCTTTCAAAGTTTTTTTTTTTAAGTGAACAAAATCAGGCATGTCTTTAGAAGCATTTTTTTCTTTATCTTTTTTTACAGAACTCATTGAATCTACTGACAAGCTATTTGAATTGGAAGAAGAATTTGAAATCCTGAGTGTGTGAAGGAAACTGTGGTGACTCTTCTGAGTGTTGAATATATTGGTAATATTATTGCATTGACTTAAACAGCCATGTTAGCCCCGAAGTGCCTGAAATTATGGATAACAGAGCACAGAAATCTAGTAGCATCCAAAACTCCAAGGGCAGTTTAACACACAAGCTTCCCCGGATGGAAAGGCAGTAAGAGATCTTGTGATAAGATGCTTAAAGGGAATCTCTTTTTAACGTACCTTACCTGGAGACAAACGGGCCTTTGAGATTAAGGCAAAAATACATGTATCACTGGGCACCATGTTTGGAGAAAGGGATAACCCAAATGGATATTTCTTGCTCTCATATAATAATGCAATAGTTTAGTTCTTCAAGCAAAACAGTCTTCAGTTCAGGAGGATGTTTACTTCTGTTCCCTCCTGTGGGCTGCGTCATAGGAAAAATACATTGTCTTGTTTAAAAGATTGACTGGATCAGGAGAAAATTGTTTCCTTGTTAAATATTTTAACATGTATTTGAGCAACCAGACTTTATTACAAAAATGTTTCTGTAAAAGGAACTATGTCTAATGGACACATTTTGCAATAGCCTTCCTGTTTCTGGGAGACCTCAAGAGGAACAGGAGCCTCAAATAGTTGATACAGATCACAACCACTGTTATAGTTATGGTATATTTCACCTTGACCTTAAAATTCAAATGATTAAAACTTAGGTTATTTCTTTCCGAGTTAAAACGAGTCAAAGGTGGTTTAACTGTACCTTATTTATTTTAGAATAGATTTACACAAGTTTCTCTGTTACAGCACTTTATCTGTGCATCTAATAAATTTCTTAAGCTTTTCTTAGGTTGTATGCTGCTATGTTTGGTTAATTTGTGTGAACTAATTATAAACCAGGTGATCTTAAAACTTAATATAGAAGCGTACACAGATTACTGAATTGTTGCTTTTTGACTTCTTGCCTTTTGAAATCTGTTTTGGTAGAAGTGCCTTAACCCTACAGGTTTATCAGAACAGCCTGGGCAGTTTTATTTCTAAGGCAGAGAATCTCTCTCTAGCAGCCATAAGAAAAACAGTTCAGAATAAAGAAAGGCAAAGATTTTTAATCCATGCTGAAGTTCCTTTTCACTATCAGACAGTCCCCCTTGTGGTCATGTTGTCATGCTAGTGTCATGAACATGAACTGCAGACTTTCATCTTCACCAATAAATGACAACATAGAGAAATACTGAATATTGTCTCCTCTCACTTGCACCTCTCGATCAGGGCCACTGTTTTTTCAAACAAAAGAGTTAACGAGATCCTATTGCATCTTGTTTAATGTTTATTAACTACAGTTTGGAAACCACAAACGTAGAAAAAAAATATCATTTCCTTATTTTATTAAAACATATATAAAACATATATAAAACATATATAATATATATATATAACACATATTGTGTTGTAAAGCCCACAATTCCATACCAATGACAACAAAAAAATCATCTAATTGAGCATGCAGTTTTCATTAACCTGTTTTTTGTTTCTTTTTTTTTTTTACAAATACCCAACAACACATACACGTGTTGTGTTGTGTTTTTTTCCATCATTTCTCACTGAAGCAATACCCATCCCGTATCAGATCTGTGTCATTACTCTAATTTTTGTTCCTAATGTACTTGAAAAACTTCTTAACTCTATTGATTGCAACAGTGGACTTTTTTCCCTCCGATCTTAACTCCATTTATCAATTACTTATTCTCTTAAAATCCTGCTTTTAAGAGATGGTTGGGTATTCACCATCTCTCACTCTTATTTATAGATTTTCTTTTCTTTTTCAGTAGTTCAGCCCTAGTCAACTCGGAGGTGGGCAGCAGCAGCTTCTATGGAGCACCTATGCTGGAAAAAAAAAAAAAAAAAAAGTTGAGCCTTGAGGGAAAAGGAAGGTGGGAGAGCCAGATGGGGCAAGAGGAAGGGAGGTGGTTTGACCAGGACACCTTGAGGGTCTGGGAAGAGAAGAAATGGATGGGTGCTTAAGAAATGAGCAGCATCACAGCCTACATACGGAAGAATTGTGACGAGCAGTTTAGAAATGTGAGCGATTGGTGGTCTTGTGTTGATCGGCAGCTGTGCTCCATGGTTATAGCTGTAATTTCAGCAGGTTACTGTGTAAGCCGCATGTTGCCACTTCCTTGATCAAGGCAAATGCTGTTCAGTTGCAGGGAAGAGGGGCAAGACTCAGGGAAGAAACGGAACGGAGAAAACTCTACACTGTGGATATGCACACGTAGCCATAAAATCAGTGCTGGACAGAAAGAGAGAAAGAGAGACAGACAGACAGACAGAACGAAAGGAGGGAAGGAAGGAAGGAAGGAAGGAAGGAAGGAAGGAAGGAAGGAAGGAAGGAAGGAAGGAAGGAAGGAAGGAAGGAAGGAAGGAAGGAATGGAGGGAGGGAGGAAGGTAAAGGGAGAAAGAAGGAATACCCCACACTCATAAAAGTGAGAAAGATCCAGGTGTAAAAGAACGTAAAAGAAAGACAACTGTCATGTTGTGGTCTGATAGTTTCTGGGAGAAAGCAGAAACCCAGCAATTCTGTCTTTCCTACTCCTCCAAACCAATTCCGTTGACAACTCTGAATGCTTCCAGCTAGAAAAAAAAGGAAGAATGAAGTGGAGGGCTCCTTGCCATCACTGTATTTCTGGAGCAGATTTCTGGATAGTCCCCGCAGCCAGCTGTAGGGCCTGTGCCAGGCTTGGAGTGGCTGCAGGGAACATGCCAGGGGCTCGAGGTGCTGCAGGGAACATGCCAGGGGCTGGAGGGGCTGCAGGGCGAGTGACACGGGTTTGAGGGGCCTCAGGTCCCAGCGCAGTGGTTGAAGTCGATGCAGGGAACATCAGAGTTGTTGGAGGGGCTGCAGGTAAAATGCCAGGGGTTGCGGGGGCTGCAGGGTGCTGAGTCACAGCTTTGCATCAGGTCAAGACGCATTTTCCTAGAACCATCCATTTCCTCCTGAAGGGGCTGAATAGCATGGAACGGTCTTCAAAATGCACAGAGCACACCCCAGCAAACGTAGGGATGCTGCTAGCAAGTAGGGAACGTTTTTGTTGCTGTTGTTAACATTGTTTCACGACAATAGATGCAAACATGTATCTTGAGTTGAGGGCAAAGGTGACCTTGGATCTGAAGCACACAGGCGTTCGCTAATGTCCCCCCATCCGGAGTGAATCCACAACGACTCGGAAGGAAAACTAAAGTCCAAAGCAGTGCACTGGGATAAAGAGAGTTTAATAGGGTAGAAAAGGAATAAAAACAATATACTAAATATTAATATTTATAATTTATAATATAATAACGTATAAAAATTGTTTAATTAATAAGATTAAATAATAATCATCATAATTTTATAGTAATAAAACAACGCCATACTGTACAACACAGTCAAGAAAGTGGATTGAATGCAATAAAAATAAAACCCATTTATCCCATCCCAATGAGTTCCTATCCCCATCATCACTTCCCATCCCACTGATCATTTCCTATCCCAACAACGTCCCAGTTCTGATCCCAAGGCTGAATTCCCAACTCCCACCCACCCATCCAGCCAGCCATGCACCCATTTTCTGCATTTTCAGGTCACAAGACTCTGATGAAGGCCACCTCAGCCTTTTCCCCCCCAAAAAAAGCTGCTCTTTATTGTGAAAAACTTCACTTTTGCACAACACTGCAGACCCAGCCAAGATGGTCCTGCAAGACAAGGTGAAACAAACATACAAAACCCATATGGAGGTAAATTGGTTCATCTAAACAAATTCCTACCACGAAATCCTGATCCTCAATCTCAGCACCGATGAAAAAAGAGGATACAGTTCCCTCCTCCAAGGTCCCTCTCTGCCCCTGCTCCCCGTGGGCTCCTCTCCATGGCTGCAGCTGCGGCCCGGGGCCTGCTCCTGCGGGGGCTCTTTTTTGCACCTAAGTGCTGTTAACCATCCCAGGCATTTGTTGTTCACATGGTGAATAAGTGCTGTTTTGGATTTACAGAGATGATCTGTAGATTTGGTTCCAAAGGGGTTCAAATTCAGGCAAGGCAGTGAGAGCTTTGTGGGCTGCAGGAGAACCAAAATGCAGGAACTGTCAGGGCTCATCCTCACCCGTGACCAACTCTCATTTGGTCTTCTTTGGAGAGAAAGCCAAGCCAGCCAGATGGCTTCCACTACTTCTATGGGAGTGACATTGGGATTGATCTTTAAAATGAAATGAAGCAGAAGGCTGTGGGTTCTCCAACCTTCAAGATATGCAGCACTTGGCTGGGAAGGTTTCTTCCGTTCCTATGGATTTGAAGAATTAGGGCTGAAAGAAGCAGCAGGAGCCTAGGGCCATATTCTGTCATCTCTATGGAAACTCCTGACGGGAATTCCCTCCCTACTGGTGTCAAACTGCAGGCAGGCAAACGGGTGTGGTCTCCTCTCTGTGCAACTCCCCAATCCATGGTGTCTCTTTGCATGTGTGAAATTGCATGTGTATAGGGGGTGTGGTGGCAGAAGAGTGAAAGCCTCTTCTGATGGCTCCTAAAGCTGTGAGTCTGACCCTTCTGTGACTGTGCTGAAAGCGATCCTGGGGATAGAAGGGAGAGTGATCCAGCTGCACATCATGAGACGGGGAAGAGACAGAGGCTCTGGCGTGCACTGCTGACTGGTTTGCCTCGGTGGGGTTGGAGTGAGGAAGCTGTACCCTCCTCTGTTAGCACAAAGGAGAGGAGTTATTCCACGCTATTTTTCCTCCTCTGTGTATGAATGGACAGACTGCACAGTTGGTTAAGGCCGTAGCTACTGAAGACAAGAACTCGATTGTCTGCTGCTCTTCAGGCAGAAGGCAGAAGGAATCAAGAGACAGGACTGGCTCTGTCTGCATACTGCAGTAGACGCACTTTTTTGCATCTTCTGTGCGTGAAAAAGTATGTTTTAATTGATAAGAATCCCAAGGGCCTAGAAATACTGCAGTTTTAGGATAAATCTGGTATAAACTGAGTGTCCTGAGGATTTTGAGTACTCCATTTCCGTGGCCAGACCAACAGAAACTCCAGGGCAATAGGAAACACAACTTTCTCTCTCTTATCCTAAATTTCTCCACTTGTTATCTCCTGACCAGCAATTTACAGGAAAGTTACAGGAAAGTGAGGGAAAATATTTGAACTATTTATACACCAGTGCAGGTGGTGCCATGTTAACTTCACTCTTTTGCAAGATCTTGTTTGCTAACAGCAAGTTATGGCCCCTAGGGATGTTTTACCTTGAGGGAGGGAATGGGGGCACACCAAAACAAGTAGAACAAGCAAAATACTGTGGGGTGGAGCTGACAAAACAACAAACAAACAAACAAACAAACAACAAAAAAACAACTACCACCACAGACCACCCACTAGTGCCGTGCTTTTCATACTGAAGTGAGGAAAGAGCAGAGCATCCTTGCAGGAACTTCATGCCTCAAAACCCTCCTTTGTCACTCTTCCTGCACTTGTGTAACAGTTGCTTGCAGGTCTGTTTCCTTTCTTATTTCAGGACTGGAAGATGGCTTCATGGACAAAACAGACTTGGCTTGGGGAAGAGTAATTGAATTTATTGCCAACTGATCACAAAGTAGGACAGGGAGAATTTAAAAACTTTAAAACCAACCAACCAACCAACCAACCAACCAAACAGAAAACCACCTCGCCACACTACCTCCATCCCAGGCTAAACCTCAGTCTTGTATCTTCTATCTATTTCCCACGGAGCAGTGGGGGGTGGTTGGAGGATGTTGGGGACTGGAGGTTGCAGGCTCTGCTGCTCCTTCATCGTATTTGGCAATTTTATTGATGGTAGCGCTCCCCACCCCTCCCATCCCCTCTTTTCCCTTCCCTCCACTCCCCTGCCCTCCCCTATGCTCCCTGTTCTTTCTGACCAACAGTATGACAGATTCGGGTGGGTGGTCAGCACGTGGGGCTACGGAGAGGACATGTACACAAAGACTTGGCTCCAGATCCAAAATGTCATGTATTTGGCAATTTTATTTATGGTAGCACTCCCCTCCCCTCCCCTCCCCTCCCCTCCCCTCCCCTCCCCTCCCCTCCCCTCCCCTCCCCTCCCCTCCCCTCCCCTCCCCTCCCCTCCCCTCCCCTCCCCTCCCCTCCCCTCTTTTGCCTCCTCTCCCCACTTTTGCCTCCCCTCCCCTCCCCTCCCCTCCCCTCCCCTCCCCTCCCCTCCCCTCCCCTCCCCTCCCCTCCCCTCTTTTGCCTCCTCTCCCCACTTTTGCCTCCCCTCCCCCCCATCCCCTCCCCTCCCCTCCCGTCTCCTCCCCTCCCCTACACCCCCTCCCCTATGCTCCCTGTCCCTATACTCTGCTACACTCCCCTCCCCTATACTACCCTACACACTCCTACACTTCCCTCCCCTATCCTACCCTAAACTCCCATTCGCTACACTACCCTACATTACCCTATGCCCCCCTCCCCTACACTCTCCTACACTCCCCTCCCGTATCCTACCCTACACTCCCCTAAACTCCGATCCCCTACACTACCCTATACTCTCCTATGCTCCCCTCCCCTCTAACACGCTACAATATGCTATGCTATGCTATGCTATGCTATGCTATGCTATGCTATGCTATGCTATGCTATGCTACCCTACCCTACCCTACCCTACCCTACCCTACCCTACCCTACCCTACCCTACCCTACCCTACCCTACCCTACCCTACCCTACCCTACCCTACCCTATCCTATCCTATCCTATCCTATCCTATCCTATCCTATCCTATCCTATCCTATCCTACCCTCCCCCTGCCCTCCCCTCCCCTCCCCTCCCTTCCTTTTATTCCCTCCCCTTCCCTCCCCTCTTGTCTTCTTCTCTCCACTCTTCTTTCTTTCGGGTAACTTCAAATCGCTTCAGTCGTTCTCATAGCTCCTGTCCCTGGCTGATTCACGGGAACCCATCAGCAGCAACCAGAAGCGCTCCAGCTGCTGTGTCACTGGTCGAGCAACAGTCTCCAACTGGGAATCGCTGACTTCGTTGTGTGGCTCAGACAGGTGCCTTGCAGTTCCACCGTGGCCTGGACGTTTCCTCTTGCTGTGTCCCCACCTACAGCGCACTTCTGCTTAGAAGCAGCAGCAGGCTTTGCAAGATGTCCCACTCCTTCCATTTTCAGTGGTTTAGCTTGGCTAGCCGGGTGGTGTCTGTCAATAGAAGACAACAACGAGATTTGGGTTAGAAACAGCTAACTGAGTAGTTCCTTTGCACAAGGGCAAGGAATATCTACCCCTTCCTACTGGAGGCTGCAGTGTCAGAGATAATGACGGGTCCTTCCGAGAGCTTTGAAATATCCCTTGGGGATGCTGAGTCCAGAGGACCAGAGCAAACCTGTCTAAAGTACACCGTGGAATCACTCGGAATGACTTCCTAGCAGAAGCATGTGTCTGATACGGCTTCAGCTGCTTGCAGTGTTCTTCTTCACCTCCTACCTAAATTCAGATGAGAGATCTCAATGAAGATGGAAAGGTTGAGAAATAGAGAAATCACTGATGTGCTTTGAGAACTTCTAAGGACTGAGTACTGCATCAATCCCATGTTGTAACATTAAGGATTGGTTAGAAAAGCAAACGTTAAAAACAAGGAAAGGGGAAGAACAAGTAAGCTTTCTTAAAGTATCTATTCTATTTAAGGTATCTTTAAAGAAGTAAATAAGTACTGAAATATATATGCAGATAGAGAGAGAGAGAGAGAGAGAGAGAGAGAGACAGAAACCTAAGAGTCTGCTGTGCAGGTTAGCTTCTTGCTCTCTTTTCTAAAAGTCACAGTGAATGCAGCATCTGTGTGCGTTACAAGCATTACCCTCAGTCCAGCACAGGTACACACGAGAGGTCAGCCTGCAGGTTGCGGAGGCAAAGCAACTGCTCTGGCTGGATGTGAAGAGCCAAGACAGAAGTTGCTGTCAGGGAAAAGATACACAGAGGGGATGAAAAAGACGGAGTGTGCTTCCGACCTTCACAACTTCTAAGCAAGCGGAGATGAGGTTGTGGAAGAAGCAAATAAGCTGTTGATCTAGAAGCAGCCTGAAGATTGTCCTTAAGCAGGGCCTTGCATTCTTCATTTTTACAGCATTGCTTGCCTTCAAGTGCACGACGATGATTTTATGAACTTTCTACCACTACAGAAATGCACCGGATTCTTTCACAAAACTTACGGGTGGTACTTGGCAATATTGGTCAGCATTCTCTATTTCCTTCTTCATCTCAATTCTCTTTTGGCCTGTGAAGCTTTCCAGATCAGAGGAGAAGATCCACGGTAATACGGAGCTTTGGATACTGCAAAGGAAACGAAGAATCCTACTGACAACTCTTTTCAACCTCGCCTGCAAGCATCACAGAAAAGAACACCGAAAGAACACCGCTTTATCATGGGAAGCATAAATTGGAGCATAGGTGTCCTATAGCTGAAGCGAGGTGAAGCAGGTTCCACACAAGGTGAAGGAGCACACCCATAAGCATTTCCATAAAGCCGTGTTTTCAAACAAAGGGTTAAGATTTAGATTTTCTTACAAGTGAAGAATGAAGAAATAAAAGAAAAAGAAAATTACCAGGACATCCAGTTTTCCTCTAGCTTGCTTTGCTTCTTTCCGAATCTGAGTCTGGAGTGACAGTCAGGGAGCAGCGTTGTGCAGAAATGCCAAAGCCTCCCCAGCTGGTTGTACCTTCATCAGCAAGGGCTTTGATACTGCTGCCTCCTCAGCAACATCAGCCATTTCCGAGGAAAGCTGGTGTCCATCAGGTCAAATAGGAATGGGAAATCCCTCTTGCCACAACTTCACACTCACACCAGAGTTGGCAGGACAGGCCGATGGACAGAGAAGCGTCTGCAAGAGTGTTAGAAAACAGACTTTAGATTTCCGTCAACCCAGGAAGAATTACTTGCTCATCCCTTCAAAGTGAACTCTGAGTAGAAGGAGGGGATCCCAAGCTGCATTCCTGACATCTATGCTGCAAAGTCATCCAATGGGACATGTTACTGGACCAGCCTGTTACGAACAGAAACAGGACTTTGAGGTTATGCTGTTGGATTAGAATTAAGCTCAAAGAGTTAGTCCTTTGACATGTTTTTGTTTGCTAGTGTTTTCACTGCTTCCTAGACAATGTCTCCAGCAAGCTAGCTGCTTGCTTCATTTGTTCTGTTCTGTTCTTTTTGATTCTGTTTTGTTTTGTTTTCTCAGCCAGGATTCTTAGTGAAGAGATTAAAGTGATCATATTGTATGTCCACCCATCCCTCCCTCCCCTTCGCTTGTCCAGAGCTTTTACCTCGTCCAGCAGCTTGAATGAACTCGGTCCTAGGCGCAGTTGTGTCCAAGCCATTCTGTTCCTAGACGTGTTGTGAGAACAGACAGCTAAGTAGTGGGGAGAGGACGTGCTGCTGTCTGCAGTGTGACCTCAGCGCTTACCAAACAGTAGGGAATACACAGAGAAGGGCCTTAGGAGAACTTCAAGCCCCAGATACGTTTTATGTGGAAACCATATTTCCCAAGATAACACTGGACACAACTGCATAATCAAAAGGGATTCATTTCTTGGTTCATTCAACTCCTAGGTTTTAGTTTTAAAACATGTCTGTCTTGGCTTAAAGCACTCTTCCAATCTCTATTTCCAGTTCCTAGGATTTCCTGAAATAGGGTGTCGTGGTTTCAGTTAGCACAGAGTTAATCTTAATCTCTTAATCTCAGGGTCGTGGGTTCGAGCCCCACGTTGGGCGCCAAAAAGGCTGTCGTGGTTTAACCCGGCCGGCAGCTAAACACCACGCAGCCGTTCGCTCACCCTCCCCCCTCCCTCTCTGGGACGGGGGAGAGAAATGGAGAGTGAAGCCCGTGAGTTGAGATAAAGACAGTTTAATAAGACAGGAAAATAATAATAACAAAAATAATAATAACAATAATAATAATAATGATACAATGGTGATAATACGAATGTAATAGTATGTACAAACAAGTGATGCACAATGCAATTGCTCACCACCCGCTGACCGATGCCCAGCCTAACCCCGAGCAGTCCGGCCCCCTCCCCCCAGCTAGCCACCCCTATATATTGTTTAGCATGACGTCAGATGGTATGGAATACCCCTTTGGCTAGTTTGGGTCACCTGTCCTGGGTCTGTCCCCTCCCAGCTCTTACTGCACCCCCAGCCTGCCCGTTGGCAGGACAGAGCAAAAGGCTGAGATGTCCTTGGCTTAGTATAAGCACTGCTCTGCAACAATTAAAGCATCGGGGTGTTATCAGCACTCTTCTCATCCTAAGCCAAAACACAGCATTCCACCAGCTTCTAGGAAGAAAATTAATTCTGTGCTAACTGAAACCAGGACAAGGGAATCCCACTTTTTCCTTTTACAATCTCCCAGTCTCTTCTTTTTTACCTCTCCCCAAGAAACTTAGCACTGCTCTCTTCATACTTGACAACTAGATATGGAGCTGTATCAGCCAGAAGGAAGTTTCCTTCACACTTTCTGCTTCTTACGGTATCTGGGCTCTTACCTTTACACTTACTCACCCTTCCTACATTAGCACAAAGAAAGCTGTTTGGGAGATCTGATGTCTTGTTTTCCAGAAACTGCCCTGAATCACCTTTACGAGAGCTGTCCCACGCTGCGAGCACAAGTCTTGCAGTCTGGCCAGATATTTGCCTTCTAAGTCAATAACCAAATCTGTTACAAAGGTAAGAACATGTAATTAATGGAAAGGAAATCCTTTTATCCTTTTATTTTGATCCAAATTCACTTTTTTTTTTTTTTTTTTTTTTTTTCTAGACCAAGAATGAATCGTGGAGAACCACCAAAACTCAGGTGAGAAATGAAATGACAAATGTTAAGGTCAGGCAGCTTGCCCACTGCCATTGCTACCCTGAAAGCAGATGGAGTGCATCTTCATACGCCACAGCCTGAGACACTAGTCGACAGGCCAGCCCGTGTGAGGAAGTCCATTGCTGCCTGAATTTTAACATGACAGGGGGACTCTTAAGCCTCTTGTTTATGCTTTAGTACTTGCGGTCTATGGGAGGACCACAGCACACTCTTCTCTGTCTCCCCTTATTTGTTGATCGTCTGTAGGAAGAAGAGAACGTGCAGAGGCCCTCACCCGTACATTGGGTCTGTTCTCCATCATTGAGCAAAGTACCAACCTTGAGGCTTCTGTAAGGACTTGACACAAACTACAGAATACTACAATGAAGCATTCACAACAAAACCACATTTTTTTCCGCAGCCAAGCATCAAAACACTTACAGAAGGGCATGGTCCCTCTCTGTGCACCTCAAGGGGAGATCCACAAATCCTCACGTGGTTTCATCGCATCCAGCACCCTTCTCTGTGCCTCCCAGCTAAACGTGCACAGAGGCAGCTGTTGCCAAAGTGCTGTGGTGACACAATTCAGTTCTGTTTCTGAAGTCATCACCGCAGGCGCCTCCCAGTGACGGCACAACACTCTCTGTTGCTAATGCGTCTGTCTCAGAAACAGCTAGGGAAGTACCACTATGCCCAAACTGACTTGAATTAGAGTAGTTCAAACATTATTCCCTGCTCCCCTACATCTGTGGAAGGTGGGTGATCAATCTTTTCCTTGAGAAAGGACTACAGAGCAAAAGAGCTTGATTCTGAGACGTTGCCCGTCCTTGTAGAGCAGTTCACCTTTGATTTCCATGTCAGAAAAAAGAAGGTGAAATCAACAATTCCCTTCCTCTGAGCTGGGAATAGGAAAGAAGCCCAATTCTCCAGGAAGCCTTCAAAAGGAAACTCTGCATTTCTTTGTTAAACACCTTGTTTAATTTCTTGAAAGAAATCTTTCCCAGGACTTTGCAACTGCGGTGGTTCAAAGCGGGTGGGCAGCCGAGTTCCACCACGGCCGCTCTCTCACTCCCCCTCCTCAAAGGGAAAGGGGGAGAAAATACGATGCAAAGGGCTCCAGGGCTGAGATAAGGACAGGGCGATGGCTCAACAAGTATCGTGACGGGCAAAGCAGACTCAGCAGAGTGACCCTCAGGGTCCCTCCCTGCCCCTGCTCCCCGTGGGGTCCCTCCCATGGGATGCCGTCCTTCCCCAGCTGATCCCACACGGGCTGCCCACAGGCAGCAGCTCCTCAAGCACTGCTCCCACACGGCTCCGTCCCACGGGCTCCATCCATCCATCCATCCCCCAGGAGCAAACTGCTCCAGCACGGGTCCCCCACGGCTGGGCGGCAGCTCCCCCCAGCCCCCCTGCTCCTGCGGGGGCTCCTCTCCATGGCTGCAGCTGCGGCCCGGGGCCTGCTCCTGCGGGGGCTCTCCACAGGCCGCAGCCTCCTCCAGGCCACAGCCACCTGCTCCACCGGGGGCTCCTCCACCCACAGGGGGGCAGCAGCGTGGAGATCTGCTCCATGGGGGACCCATGGGTGCAGGGGGACAGCCTGCTCCACCAGGGGCCTCTCCCTGCACAGCCCGCAGGGGAACTGCTGCTGTGAGCCTGGAGCACCTCCTGCCTCCTGCTGCACTCACCTTGGGGGCTGCAGGGCTGCTTCTCACTCCTTGCTCTTCCAGCTTCTGTTGTGCAGCAGTATTTCCCCCTGCTTACATCTGCTCTCCCAGAGGTGCAAACAACATCGCTTATTGGCTCAGCTCTGGCAAGCGCCGGGGCCCTTTTGGAGCTATCTGGAGCTGGCTGTTGTCTGGACTGTTCTCACAGATGCCATCCCTGCAGGCCCCTGCTACCAAACCCTTGCCACGTAAATCCGATCGAAGTGTATGCAGCAATTACAAAGCCGCTGTGCTTTGGGCTGTCATGATCCTCCTGCAAGTGCAGGGGAGGTGCAGGGTTGCTTTGCATTTCCAAAAGGAGGAAGAAAGCCTCCAACCCCACTGGACCTCAGCCACTTGCAGGATCCAAGCAACGCTCCCCACTTTCAGTTATCTCCCTCCCATGCACACAGTGGGAGCAAGGTTGAACAAGCACATTTTTGAAAATGTTTATCTTAATGAAGAATAAAAGAAGTCTACAACACCCAATCCCTCTGTGCACCCAAGGCAAAAATCGTGGACTATTCTGCCTCAACACTATTTTCAGACCCAATTTGTCAAGTCATCTAGCAGAGGATTTCTCTCTTGTTCACTCACTAGCTTAGTAGAGCACCAGTTTACATAGGTGCTGGAGCAGATTCCTCAACCATCTGAAGGGACTTGATCCCAGAAAAGTTCAAAACTGCAGATGACTCATGATTTTGTGGTGAAGCATCTATTAAATGAGAGCTGTTCCGCTTAGGGCACAGTGAGGCAGTGTGAGAAGAACCCTGTATCTCACTGATTGAGGCTTTATAACTCTACAGAATTGTCAGTCAACAATAAATGGAAAGTGCAGGAGATATGTTCTTTCTTCCTCCTTTCCCTGCCATACATTAGCAGAGAGATTGTGGTGGGATATAGGTTCAGAGCCTCACAGAAGAAGGATTTGAACCCAGGCTCTCCACAGTCTGCACCACTGCCTTCCTGATGGCTTTTGACTATTTTATTTTATTTTATTTTATTTTATTTTATTTTATTTTATTTTATTTTATTTTATTTTATTTTATTTTATTTTATTTTATTTTATTTTATTAGTATTATTATTCTTCTTTTTCTGGGTGGTGTCTAAGTCTTGGGGGGAAGAACAAACTGTGGGAGGAGGGAATGCTACTACTGTCTGTGACAGTGGTGATTTCTGGACAGTGTTAGCAACAGAGCTTCTGCAGAGAAGAGAAAATGCCAGGCAGTCTCTGTTGGTATTCCATGTACTGAGTACTGAGTGCAGTTTTGGGCTCCACAGTATAAGAAAAAGACATAAACCTGTTAGAGAGTGTCGAAAGAAGGGCAACAAACAAGAGGGTCTCTTTTAACAGGGGGATTGAGGTTTGTGGCAAGGTTTTGGTAGCAATTTAGGGGCTGCACTGTGCTGGACACAGCAACAGACGCACCATAAGCCAAAGTCAGACAATAAGCCAAGGTGTGTTCACGCGTGGTTTACTGTGGTTTAACGTGGTTTACGTATAGAAGAAAGTTTTCGCCTATTGGTGAGTATACTGCAGATTTGTTGCATTGTTCTAAATTAAATAGCAAGATAAGTGATGGCATCGTAGGCTGGGAAAATATTTCTAGAGTATCAGCGCATTTTGAGCATCATTTTAACTGTTTATGCAAACATGAAGATTATTAAAATCAGTGTTTATTTATGTCTGTATGTAAACAGGTGATCATGTTGTATAGCATGCAGTAAATGGTTTGTGAATGCTGCTTGAAGAATGAAAAGAGTAAGTCAGCTCCACAAGGAATAAATGAATTTTGTTTATTTGTGCAATGCAGAGATTAGAATTAGACCAACAGCATGGAACCAAAGTCTTGCTGTGTGCCTTTTATCTGTAGGACAGTTCATGGAGGCTTCATCAGCCCTATCTGTTTTCTAGCACTCTGAAATGTCCTCTGTGGTGCTGCACCCAGTTGAAAGCCTGCACTGATTGTGCTGAACTTTCCTAACAGGAGGCACGGGTCCTTCGTCGGACGCTGGCTGGGGATGTATGCTGCGATGCGGGCAGATGATGCTGGCCCAAGCACTGATCTGCAGACACTTAGGGAGAGGTGAGTGCTGGTCCTGAGGGAACTTCGGTATTGTCTGCAGACGCTTCTTCGTAAGTACTCCATTAAAAGCACAAACCCTGAATTTATTAGTGAGACTTTCTTTGATGCCCTGGTAACAGTTCCTAATGAATCAATTCATATTCAGCTGGGTGAAATCATCCCAGCCTGAAGCAGAGAAATAGGCATAGAAGGAGAACAAATGGGGAATCCTGTCGCCATTATTTTATAAACCTTTTAGTGTAACACCCAAGTTGAGGCCAAGGGAAAACCTGCCACCGTGGGACAGTGCTCTTACCCTTCTCTTCACTACTCACTTGTCAGCAGCACGAGGTCCAAACCCCCCTGGTGCAAGCTCTTAAGCGTGCATGTCACATCCCAGGATGCTGCCAGTGGAGTGTTTGGACTTTCTGTATGGATCTTATGTTGTTATTTAATGGGTGCTTAGAAATCCAACAAGGTCTAAACACAGCCTGTACTTTTAAATAATCTTGGAAGCTCAGAGATACTGGAATGGCTATCAACACGCAGCATGATCCGTCAGAATATGTTTGCAGTTGATGTTTTTGTTTTGTTTTATTTTCCCTGTTTTTACAATCTAGCCTATGATGATAAAGGGCAGCTTGATGATAAATAACAAGCTTGGAATTCTAGGAGCTCTACACAAAATGTAAATATTCGAGATGAATTGAAATGTCTTTTAACATCTCATTATAAAGCTTTCTGCTGTCTAGACATTTGATCAGTGTAATGAAAACGTCACCATTTTTTATTCTATATCAATTTTTCCTTTCAGATTGGCAATGGGAAAAACACAAAAAACAACCAGAAGAATATCACAGAATCCTACGATGCTTTCTCGACAGGAAGGCTTGCTGTTATTCAATCCACCAGATGGGTAAGAACAAACATAAACTTTCAGGTTTTTTCCACTGAAATTTCTACTGTGTTGAATCACTAATTTGCAGTATGTTAATTCATAATTTTAAAAAGTGGATGTGAAGACAAGGTGTATGCTTATACAAAAATAAAAAGGTATGCAGATGGGCGCAAAGACTAGTAGTACAGAAACATTCCCTGAGACCTAAATAAAGCCATGTACTAGAATGTAGCTCTTGATAAACTCTGTAAGCCTTGGGTACCAGAGTCAGTAATGTTAGAATAGACAGTCTTGTAGCTTATTGCTGTAATTTGTAATAAAGGGCACTAACATTTGTTAACTTGTAATTCTCATTGTAGTTTAGAAGCCTTTTGTTTATTAAAGAAACTGGCACTCCCTAAGTTTTGAAAAGAGCATAGATTGAGAAAATAATTGTTATTGCTAACTACAGATTGCAGTTACTCTAGAATGTTTGACAGTCACAGTATTTACTGTATATTGTTCCCACATTCTTTATGGTCTCATTTTTCTTTGATTTTGTGTACGTGTGTCTTTTTTTCACTGTGAAAACAGCACAGGTGGGTGTTGGAGAGGGGAAGTCAATTGGAGAATGGTTTGGACCAAATACAGTTGCTCAAGTACTAAAGTAAGTGAGATCATACCAGTCTCATTCAGAACGTACTCCCCTGGGGCAGCCAAGAGAAGGCCCAGGCAGAGTTTTGAAGGCTGCATCTCCCCCTGTCCCACAGTCAGGAATGTACTTGCCATCTATTTACAAGTGCAGCATGGAATGTCATGCCACAGCTCGGTGTGCAGGTACTGAGTTGGGAATGGGTGACCTCTAAATTTTAATAAAGGAAGAGCCTGAGGAGAAGAAACTGCAGGAAAGTCTCCTGCTATGCCGTCTGCATGCCCTCACCAGTCACACCACAGATGTATATTCCTTTCTGCACAGTGGCACAGCTCTGGCAGGTCGAGAGTGCCACCGTGTAGGTCGGAGTGGTGGTGTGAAACATCAGAGAGAAGCCATCTCGGCTGGGGAGGGAACTGAGCTGCAATTCCTCCCTTTCTGAGCAGCAGTTCTGCCAGCAAGGCTACTGGATAAAGATGGGCAGCTCCTCATAGTCTGGGAGCCACACTGAAAGGAACTGAGGCTGCTCAGTTCTCCAGGGGTACGTGGAGGTGTCTTACCTCAGGCAGGGGCTAGGCTACAGGTCCTGCGAGCTCAGCAGCAAGTCTTTGACACCCTGGAACAGGCACATGATCTGAAGAGGGAGGGGAGCTGAAGCATGCCCTGGACTCCAGATCTTTCATGGCCAAGTTTTTCATGGTGAAACGCTCACCCCCATTTCTTTCTGGCTTATTTGAAACAGCTAATTCTGCCAGTGCAGCTTAAGAGTGTAGCTCCCTTCCCCAAAGGTTTGGATTTTGCAGAAGTGGACATAAAACTGTGTGCTGCTGTCTCCCACTGAAGTTTTGGTGCCCCAAACCCTTAGCTGATTTAGCTTTTAACGCCCCATTTCTGCTGTGCACGCAGGCTCAGGCAGAAGTAATTCCACTGAATTCAGTGGAATTTCTTAAGCAAAAAGTAATCTGCAAAACTGGCATAGGAATTTTTTTCTTTTCCAGATGAGAAAAGACACAATTGGGCAAGAACCCAGTGCAGAGACTGTCGAGTGCAATAAAAAGTAATAAACTTGATGTAGTTGAACTGTTACTGTCACTGCACTTAGCAGTAAGACAAAACAGTTTGCACATGGTGCAGCGCATATGTTTTTCCTGGTACCACTCAGTACCTATTTTTCTAAAGATATTAAACATTTAATGTTTAAAGTTTTCTTTTTCTTACATGGAGACTTTAAAAAATGCAGAAAGGATGTTTTTTCTTAAGAAAAAAAAAATAAATAAATGGTTCTGAGTGTAAAGCTACCCTTTTGATCCAACTAGTTTATATTAATTAGTACCTTAATGTTTTCTAGGAAGCTTGCTTTATTTGATGAATGGAATTCATTAGCAGTTTATGTATCTATGGGCAATACGGTGGTCATTGAAGACATCAGGAAGTGACACCTCATCAGTTTTCTGGTAACAGTTTCTGATTTGACTCCATTTGCCAGCATGTATCTAAACATGAACAAATACTTGGGGGGGCATGGGTTTGTCTTGCAAGGGTAAGAAGAGGGAAGAAGGACATACAAACTCAGTTGTGTTTTTTTGATCCCTGATGCCAACTTCGTGCTCACATCACTGGATGTGAAGAGCTCCTTGAAGAATTTCTACTGTCATCATTGCTGCCATTTCATTTCTCTGGCGTTTTATAGGCAAAGCTTGACACTATTAATAACATTAATAGGACATGTCACTGCAGTCTTAAATTGTCATCCCCCAATCATTGATCTAACGTCTCACTTGGACGTGCCAGCACATACTGTCTGCTAGAATTACTTCTACTAAATAGCTGTAATTGCCATGCCCGGCTCGTTTTGTCTTGGGTGCCCTATAAAGATCCCTGGCAAACTAGCTTAATTCACTACTGAGAGGAAGATCTGCTTTGTGTTCCTCTGTGCGTTGACTGATTTCTAGTTTTATTCCCGCAGAAAAAATGTGCTGGTCCCCTCCTCAGAGCAGCAGCGCGTCCCACAGCAGTGCACATTTGCACAGAAGTGCTCTTGGCCGAAGCAAGAAGGCAGGAGGACTCTGCACAGGCTGGAAAGCCCTCTTGCTTATTATACCTCTACGACTAGGGATAAATCACATAAATCCCGTATATATTGATGCATTTAAAGTAAGGTTTTCTTTCAATTCATTGCTCGTTACTGTCAAATAAGTTTGGGTATCTGTGATGTCAGTAAAGAAATGAATGACAATTTCCTTTATTCCTTTTGAACTCCTAGGAATGCTTTAAGATGCCACAGTCTTTGGGAGCATTAGGAGGGAAACCAAATAATGCCTATTATTTCATAGGATTTTTAGGTAAGGAAAAAAGAAACTTATTCCAAATGTGCAGATGATCAAAAGAGAACATTTTTTGAAGGGGAAATAGTAAGGGGTCTAAGCGTGAACCTCTAGAAGTAAAGAAAGATGAGAATAGAATAAAATAAATGAAGAAGCATATCTAAAAGAGTTTAGAAACAGTATGAGATGATCCTTAACAGGAGCAGAAAGTTAACAGCAAAGCTAGGTGTAAAAATAAGTGATGACATCAACAAGAGCAACATACTGAGAATAGCTGATAGCATTTGACAAGTGTATTGGTCAAATGTCACTTTTATTTTCTTGTATTTCAAAACTGTTTCTGATAGCAGTATCTTTTTCACCTTTTGCATACCTTCTGTTATTAAGTATTGCTCTAATTAATTTAAAATGAAATCCTTCAGATTTCACCCCACTTTGGGCCAAAATTTTGCAACCCTATTTTGTCCTTTTGTAAAACCTAACCTGTTTTAGTTAGGCTTTTTTGTTCCAATTTCTGAATGAATGCCTAATGGGATTACAGATTGCATCTGTGAACATCCTGTACCTTTTAATCTGTCAAATGTTAGTGTTTACAACACTTGAGATTTAAAAAAAAAAAAAAAAAAGTACTGGATCTCACATGGAAAAATAAAAGTATGTGACAAAGATAGAACATAACCAACCAAAAAATTACAGTAATAGGTGACAATAGGAAGTTATACTAAATACCCTGTGGGAAACGTTGTGTCTAACCCTTCCGATTCTCTTAAAGAATCCCTAGCTGGAAAGTCTAGATTATACTGACTGCGATGGCAATCTAATTTCTATTTTACAGTTCTGGACCAAGTACTTATTAATGTCACTTGCTTATTTTTAACATACGGCTTTTACCCATCCAGGCAATGAGCTGATCTATCTGGACCCTCACACCACTCAAAGCTTTGTAGATTCAGAAGAAAATGGCACGGTTGACGATGAGAGTTTCCACTGCCAGGAAGCCCCACATAGAATGAAGATCATGAATTTGGACCCTTCAGTAGCTTTAGTAAGTGTCAGGAAATCTTGAATGCATGTACTTTATCTCAAAGTAATGTCTCTCTACATTGGTAAGGGCAGCAATGCATCTCCTTGAACAGAACCAAGATCACAAAGCTGTCTTCTGTGATCAACACATAGTAGTTTGTACATAACTACATGGAGAATCTTAGGGCAAGTGGGGAGCTGTCTGTACTGTAGGGAGCTCGCTTTGTTTTCTTTACTGAGCAGCTTTTACTTCTTTCAAGAGGCATTATAATGGTCAGAGCAAGGAACTGAAACAGGTTTACGTGTTTTATTCTATCACTACTTTATGTTTGGTCACCTCTAGACAAGTTACTTAAACTTACTTTCTATCATAAGTTGAAAATGTTTAAGTGGAATTATTGTATTTCACCCCAAATTACAAATACAAATGTATTATTTGTAATTCACCCAAAATGTCATGGGGGTACTGTGGTATTTGAAAAAATTGGATCTGATCCCATGCCAGTATCCTGTGATTGGGTGATTGGCAGTTGTCACCAGTGGGATGTGTTTCTAAAGCTTTAAACAATCTGTAAAGATACCGGTATCTGTCATTCATTCACATACCTGTTTTTTAATACTGCTGCTTTTTAGAAAGTTTTTTTGTTTTGTTTTGTTTTAATACTTAACTACGTAACTGTGCAAAATGTGGCATGATGCAACGAGACAGACAAAATCATAATGAAGAGCAAATATTTTCAGTATAGATACCAGAATGGAAATGTTCCTTAGGTGGTCCATCATCTACAAGTTTTCAGCTTCTGCTGATACCTGGACTGTAGGAACTGGGTGGCGCTCCATGGAGGAGCACACAGGAGCTGCTGCTATTTTTTGCTTGACTATTTCGTTAGGGGTTTGCAGGGCCTTGTTCTCCCCGTGGGTTCTCTCCCTAGAGCTGCCACATATTTGGAGTCTTATATCTACTGATCGTACAGGGCATTACTGTATCAGAGGTCAAACCGCCTTACCTGCTGGTACCACATACCTACCATCTGCAAAGGTAAAACTCTGTGTGTTTGTTTTTTCCCCTAAGGGCTTCTTTTGCAAAGAAGAATGTGATTTTGATAACCGGTGTAGTCTTGTACAAAAGGTAAGAGTGGGAACTTAGCATCTCGATTTGTTCTTTATAAAGTCTGGTTTTTATTGTCTGTTTTTTGTAAAATTTTCCTTTGCATTTTCCTTTGTATACAAATTGTATGAGCCATGGAGAAGAATGCATTAAAGCATCAGGGTAAGGCAATACTACTGAATTGCTAATTGGAAATTGTTCAGCACTTTACCAGCCACAAACCCTGCCAGTTGGAAAATGGGTGTAAACATCCACACTTGAAGGTGTTACTGGGTGACACTTGCTTTTAACTTCTAATTCTCACTAAATGACTAAGGTTTAACTGCCATATTGTAGTGATGTATCAATGATTTGCTTCCTGATCCTTTTTTATTGTTTGACATAGTAGATTGCGTGTTCTAATTATGACTGTTAGTCCCTGCTATCTTAAAGATCTGATTCTGTAAGTGCTGCAGGCCTCTAGCTCCTGCTGATCTAGGGAGAACAGAAGGTGCTGGCTGCCACAGGAAACAGACTTGAGGATGTTTCTGCATGCAGCTGTTAAGCTAAGCACCAGACGTCTGAATGTAAAGTACCATCAACCTCTAAAGGCATTTATTTAAAAAAAAAAAAAAATCATCTAAGGAAAACAGTTTGTAAATAACTGAAATACAGGACAGAAGGTAACTTCTCTTTGAAGAGGAATAGCGTTTGGCTTCAGGAACACCTTTTTTCCTGACCAAAACCTGTCCTTCAAAATCTGATGCGTTTTTTTTTTTTTTTTTCCCCTTTGGAGGAGCTGATAGATCTGTCTTTTGTGCTATTGATCAACAGAAAACTTGAGGAGAGTTCTATGCAAGCAACTTCCTTTTAAAAAGCAGAAAATATTGTACATTCCTAGTGTGCTTGCTACATGTAAACAAAATTACAGGTTTGCAGATATCAAAGCTGATATCAAAAGATGATAAGACTGATAATTTGTAGTACAGTTCAAGAGATCTGTCTTCCAGATGTGTTTTAACTAGGGATGTATTACAGAGACCATGGTGCTTGGATTTCACAGTATGTCTGTATAAAGACTTTTTTTTCCTGATGGACATGCGTAATTAAAAAACACTTTCAATTAAGCAGACACGTTTTGTGTTTGAAGCGTCTCCCGAGCCAGCTTTTAAAATGAAAGCATTCTGTCCTCAGGAGATTCTAAAGCAGCAGAGTCTACGGATGTTTGAGCTGGTCCAGAAGCACCCGCCACACTGGCCTCCTTTCATACCTCCAACAAAACCAGAAGTGACAACCACAGGAGCAGGTAAGGCACCGATTAAAAGCCTAATTGTGCAATGTTATGTTCCTCGTTAGCAAATAAAAGAATAATCACAGGTAGAATAACTATCCTTTGTGAGTGTCAAGCAATATATAGTTTTATTTTTCCTTATAGGAAATGCTCTTTTATCACAGATTAGTTTGGAGAATCTGTTCACCGTTAAGGAACCGTAAATGCACCTCGCTCATTTTCATGGCATGATGCGGTAATACCACTTGACAACTCCAGAAGACTGGAAAGGGGCTTTTGAGTCGGTTTACACACCGACCGTGTAAGTTTTTACACACAGGTGCATTACCAAAGCGTTTACCTCCACCGTACCTGCGTGTAGCAAGCTCCTGCCTCCAGTGCTGCGGAGACGTGCTCCTCGGGGGGGGGGGAAGGCAGAAAGGGAGGAGAGAGCACCCTGCGACAGAGAAACAAAACACACGTGTTAATTTCAAAACATCGTGGCTTTTTTTCCTCCCACGATTTCCCCTCCTGATGGCTGGTGCGCGGGTGGGCAGCTGAGGCAGCCCCGGCCGGGGCCGCTGAGCTCCCATACGGCTTTTTTTTTTTTACTTTTATTTTTATTTTGGCTTTATTTTTAGGCACCGGGAGCGGCTGAGGCCACACAGCCGCCGAGATGAGCGAGCCTCGTTGTGCTCAGCAGCTGAGCTCTGCTGCCTGCTCTGCGGCTGCAGTTCCCTCAGCGAAGGCTTTGAGGTTCTCCGACTCGTGTTAGGCGATGCATTCCTGCACCATTCGCATCGAATGGGGACGCTTGACGCGGAAAAAAAGCAAAAAAAAAAACAAAAAAACACCAAACAATAAACTTAAAACCTCTGCAGCCCTTCCTCCCCTCAGCGCCCCCCTTCCTTCCCCTCGCCGTTCCTTCACGGACCGCGCTCTCCGCGCCCACCCCGCCGCGTTCTCCACAGCCTAAACTGAAACAAAACGCAAAGCCCTCGAAGCCGGGACCAGCAAGGAGGGCTCAGCACCCGTCCCTGCGGGGCTCGGAGCCCGATGGTGCCCGGCAGGACGGCGAGGGGCCGAGCCGCCCCCTCATGGCGGTTGGCGAAGCCGCCCTCAGGGCGCAGGGAGGGGGGCGGTGGAGCGGCTGTTGGAGGCGGCTCCTCGGTAGGCCTTGCGGGGTTGGAGCTGCCCGGGGGGAGCCTTCGGTCCCCTCAGCGCTAGGGTGGGCTGAAGGGGCGGCGGGGACCCTCCTGTGTTGGCATACTGCTCTCTGAAAAGAGTACTCACTTCTGGTAACTTTTCCAAACGCGCACCAGAAACAGCGCCCATCAGAAGATGGTGCTGGCTGGGGGGCATGCTCGCCTTGCAGCTGAGGCAATGGACTGGTGAGCTGCTGCCAGAATCACAGAATCACAGAATATCTAGGTTGGAAGAGACCTCAAGATCATCGAGTCCAACCTCTGACCTAACGCCAACAGTCCTGCTCCTTCCCCGCGCTCAGCTGTGTGCTCCTGCCCTCCTGTGCATTGGATACAAGAGCTGTGCAAGGACAGCGTGAGTTGGTGCAGCTGGATTGTCTGGCAGAACACTAATCCTGTCAGTAAACCAAAAAAATCTGTCAGGGCCTATCCATTTTGTCATAGTCAAAATGGGATATGAGGGTGTTTTCTTTTTTTTTTTTTAAGATGAGGTTGTTAACATATGTAGGATGTAAGTACCTTCAATACTTTGTCAAAACACACACACCACTTCACTATCCTTCAAATGTAGTGAGGTGTCCTGCAGATTTGAGAAAGTACTTCACAGGTGTTCTGAAACACCGAATAGCCTATGTAGTGTAGGTATCTTTTACTACATGCAGAATCCCTGCCAGCAAGTCGTTAGGTAGACAGTTGTAATTATAAAGTAGTATTTTAGTTTGTGAGACTGTTAGACTTCCATGAGGCTGAAATATCTGCTCATTTTCTGTTGGCTAAAGAAGCATTGAGTTCTGTGCTCTACTGTAGAAACATTTCAAAATAGCCATGACGTGAACTGGCAGAATAAAGGATGCTTGTGCATCTTTCTTCTTGAACCCATACTGATGCTGCTGCCTATCAACCCTGGGAACTTCAATCTACCTTTGTGCTAGTGCCATTTATTTATTTATTTTACATGTATATAGTTTTACCATGATATAGCCGTTGGAACACAGGAAGGTTTGGGGCACGGATATATTTTTTATATACACAATATCTTAACTGCTGTTCTTAGTTCTATCAGCGTGCTTGTTAACTAATTTGAACAGATGATAAAACTGTAAGTATGGAATGTAAGCTTAGTATTTCATGTTTTGTACTTCTGCTGCAACCCAAAAGAACTAAAATCATAGCACCGAGGACCGAATTGTACTGTGGTCATTTTGAACCCTGAGCTGTGCTGTCCTGCCGCTCCGTAGTGAGACAGAGGTGCGCTGTCCCACCGGCCTGAAGAGACAAGTCTGGGCAGAAGATAAACCAGGAACCAGAAGTAGAGAAATTCTCACAACCTTATTGTACACATATTTTGGATATTCATCTTCTAGCTTTTCAAGACTGTTCATTCAAAGTAGTTCAGCTTTTTACCTCAGTGTATTAAGTTCCAGGTGCCTCATTAGACCAAACTGAAAATGTCACTGATAGTTTCTGATCCCTGTTCTCCTTCCTGGGATAGCTCAATGCCTCCTGACGGATAGTGTAAGGTTAGTGGGGTAGGCTTTGGGAGATAATAGAAACAGAAGAGAAGTCCGTGTGAGTCCAGCTCAACATCCCCCTGGGTTTGTGTTCAGTTTGTCAGTACTTGAGACCAGTCCCTAGGGAAAAGTACGGGAACAGTGGGTGAACAAGAAGTTTAATCTCTAGTAAGATCTTCACGCTCTTTGGAATGATTTAATGTAGTGTGTTTCATCTTACACTTCAGATAACTTTCACTCAGAAACCTTTAGCAAGGCATCCACTCACAGTGGATCCACATAGCTAGTGCTTCTGCATCCTCCTCTTCACTTTGTATTCCAGGCAACGTTTAGCACCTGCTTCTCTGCCTAGCCTTATGAAAATTCAGGTACAGCATCGGTTTTATGGTTCATCTTAACCACCAGCTTGTGTATTGGTGGTGAAACATGCTGGCAGTAAGAGGCAGTGTAGTGCAGCTCGTTACAAGCTTGCGTTCTGCTGGAGGTGCCTACTACAAACGCTCAGCGTCTAACAGAATTTAACGACCGGCAAAGGTGGGAAGGCTGTTTCACTCAGAAATGAGTAGTGACATTGTTTCTCAGGTAATCCAAATCTTCCCCTTTCTGAGGTGTATTTCTATTCAAACAGTATGCTGTTATAGGATTTCTTGAACTGGGCGAACTGGGCTTCAGAAGGGTGCTCCCTACCTTTGTCCCCCTCAAGTCTGAGAAAAATCGGTTGTTAGACCCTTCCTGATAATGTCTGCTCTCACTGTAGCAGGTATGGAAGACCAAAAGGGTCCATTTGGTTTGTGGTGAAATTAACCAAAGTTAAATTTCTGCATCCTTCCCGGGAAGCACATAGCTCTCTGCAGATGGGGCTGTGGGACTAATTCTGATTACAAAACCTTGCTAGCTAAAAACATCAGATAATAATGAAAAAATTAAGAAATCACAAACTGGTCAGTAGTCAAATGCAGATTTATGAGGAGAAAAAAGACTTTTGGGGAAGTAACTTTAGCTTTTCTAATCAGAACAACTTCATCTCAGGAGTTGTTTCTTGGTTTCCCTCGGAACCTTTGTGCTGTCACAACGAATGTGTCACGGTAACTCTGCCCACGGTAACTCTGATGTCCTGTAAATGAGACTTCTGGCAAACTGAAGTGGAGCACATCACGTTTGCTGGATGGAGAGTGTGTTTTGGCTTATTACGTTTTGCTGAATTGTTCCCGTCAGTGCCAAAATGTGGACAGGTGAAATGCAACCTACAGAAATGCTTGTTTTTAAAGTCCTGTGCAATTATAACTTCAGTATATGGAGTCTTCGCTTGTAATTTGTAAATTTTCTTGTGCATTATGTGTATTGTCAATATATTGATGTTAGAAAAAACATTAAATGGCAGTTTTGGATATTGTGAATGGAATAGTTGGTGGGAATTAAATAGCCGCAGTTTGAGCAATGGTTTTAATATTTAATTATTAAATATTATAGTATTAAATCTAGAGTTTAACTGGAAAGTAAATGAGAAGATCTGATAGTTTATAGCGACAGTGTGATACTCATACTAGCAACCAAATGGCTTGAACGTATATTTAAAATTTTAAGCAATTGATTTGTTGTTTAACTTGACTCTCTTTGCTTTCTCCTTAAAGTAGAAAGTTTGGAGCGAGGATTTCTGCTTAAATGTGAGATATGGGTTGTGTTGCTTTTTTTTTTTTTTTTTTAAAGACTTTGTGAAAATGTTTGTTTGTTTGTTTGTTTGTTTGTTTTGAAGCTTAATCATGAAGTCCAACTCAGGAATCTTTGAAGGTGGTGTCTTTTTTTTTTTTTTTTAATTTTCTTGCATAGCTTGTGACTGAGATTTTCAACCTTTACAACCAAAATGCAACTCTTTTAAACTCTTCGGACAGTCTCTGAGAAGTGCTCTCTGCAGGATCAAAGGCAAACTTCTTCTTAAAAAAGTCAACTTTTACACATTTTTTAAAAAGGCTTTAAAAAGGCTTTAAAAATGAATGGCTTAAATTATATACTTGGTAGTTCTCCAGAGGTATTTCACAGACTTCCTTATAGGTTGGCAGCTGGTCTTCATAAACAGGAAGTTATAATGTTAAGCATTTAATACTGCATTTTCTTCTTTGTTTTAACAGCTCAAAAGGAAGAGAAGAGAAAAAAAGATAAAGCGACAGAGTTTATAGGGGCATCAAAGAAAGCTATTGCTTCAGCATCTATGGTGGAGAAACATGCATCTTCCCTCACTAAAAATTTTTCTCCAAAGAAGTCCCCTTCCATGTCTAGCACATCGCTAATGAAGCAGACGCTTAAACCTGCTGGGAGTTTCAAAGGTGAAATTCCCAAGAAACCATGGCCTTCAACAGGTGGCGTTCCTTCAAAACAAGCAGCTTCTTCTCATGACTCGCCAGTTTCCAAAAAACTAGCTGCATCCAGTTTGGCTGGAGGACTCAAAAGGCCTTCGCTGTCTTCCGTTTCTACTGCATCTGGAAGTAGACAAGCAAAAACACAAGCTAGCCCTATCCAGTCGCAGCCCAACTCACAGATTCGACAACATATTCGTCAGTCCCTAAAAGAAATGTTATGGAAGAGGTGGGTGAGAATTCAAAGCACTTATTTTATATAGGAAACTACAACTAGAAGTAAAGGGTTAGCCTGCAGAGTTTTGTTTCTTTCTTGCTAAGTGATACTAAGGGATTTAATTTGTGCTAGAAATTACTACAAGTATTTTTAGCATTAGAGCTTTATTAAAAATAAAAAATCTGATGCCAAATAATTGGGCATGTGAAAAAGCCTTTAAAAAAAAGTCACTATCCCATTTGTACTGAGAGACAATTACAGTTGAAGAATTAAATCACAGCATAGAGATGTTTATAATGCAGGTGACCTGAAGCTGATATCTGGCAATGGTGGTGTTTGGAGATGTAGGGGTTGTACGAAGCATAGTGTAGGGAATATCACAGTGAAAGGTTGGAAGGGCTTGCTGAGGCAGAGGTTCCTTCTTCTCCCAAAGTTAGCAACTGTATTACTATTTTTTTTTAAAAAAAAAAAAAAAAAAAAAAAAAAAAGCTGAAACATTGTCCCACAAATATTAAAGCTCTTGTCAGCTGTCAAGACTTAGGCCACTGTGCTCTGGTAGTGTCTCTGAAATAGAAATGCTGTTCACAGTGGAGGGTCTAAGATTAAAACTGAAGTGTTTTAGCTCCCTCAGTAGCTCATGACAAAAAACAACAACAAAAAACTAATTGCAGTGTCATGAGTAGGAGTATTTGTAAGGACTGACCTGGCTTCAGTTCGTTAAGGCTGTCTTCCGTGGTCTTCTGTAGACAGTAGCAAAAGGTTGCCATTGTTGACATTTTGAGGTCCTGAGATAGACTTTGGCTTTGAAATGTGTTTTAAGGAAGTCCTCACTGAGTGAATAAAAGCGTGGTTAACTCCTTCCTCTGAAAATTTAGTTTTTATGAATGCTGCCTGAAGAATTTGTGCCTAACGTAAATGCGCATACCCTTTCTTGTTTTTGACAGAGTCAATGATAGTGATGATCTGGTCATGACAGAGAGTGAAGTAGGGAAAGTAGCACTCAATATTGAAAAGGAGATGTTTAATTTGTTTCAAGTTACGGACAACCGATACAAGAGTAAATACCGCAGCATCATGTTCAATCTCAAGGACCCAAAAAACCAGGTTTGGAATTTACTTAAACAGTAAACGTACTGAAATATATTCTGTTTTTTAAATAATACATCAATATGTAGTTTCAAGAGAGAGACTTATGAATTATGCTCTAAAAATTGTTTTAAAGCCATTCAAATATTAAATAATCCAGTTGGAATGGAAGTCCAGTTGGATCGCGTGTATTTATTAAGATTGGCCTTTGTAGTGAAATATTTGTTTATTGAATGGCATTCTTAGAAAAAAAATAAATGTTTTTCTTCTGTGACGTTCTGTGGTTTGTATGGGAGACCACTTGTGTACATGATAATTTATCTTTTAAAGGAAAAAGAAGCTGGTGCAGATGGGAATAGTGACTAGACAACGTAATTTTTTTAAAAAAAATTCTACTATAGATATGAAACAGGAGTGGCAGTTCATCTCTCAAAATTCCTGTTCAGTAGAATTGATAGTCTATTTTATGGTAATGTGGAAAATTCATACTTCATGATGATTTCATCATTAGTTTCTGGTTGCTGCACCGTGCTAAGTTTTCTTAAGATTAACTGGCATTTTTAATAGGGAATTAAGAAACCTGAAAGGGTTTTGACAGTCCAGCACTGCAAATCATGTTAGTTGCTTAAGTTATTCAGCATGGCAACAAAGTGTGTTTTTTTTTTTTTTTTTTTTTAGGGACTTTTTCATCGTGTTCTTCGTGGAGAAATCTCAGTGTCAAAACTAGTGAGAATGAAACCCGAAGAACTTTTATCTAAAGAACTGTCTGTATGGAAGGAGAAACCAGCCAAAGCGGTAAGCAATACGATTCTCCAGTGTGTCCTTAGATATGAACTACCAGTAACTTCACCAGCCCTTACCACCCATAATTAATATATTGTTTTCTTCCTAATGAAATATGAATAACGTAAGCTTTTTCTCTTCCACTAGCCAACTGATAAGAAAATACAAAATAAAATTATAAAATCAGTATGCAGACTTGTTACTAAAGTGTTTTTGTTTCTCTCAGATGTTAGAGTCAAGAAACAAATCACACGAGATCAAGAAAGCAGCTGTAAAACGGGAACAAGTGCCAGATGTAAATATGGAAGATTCTCCCCCGGTGTCTGATTCTGATATAAGTATTAGCTATTGCTTTAGCATGGAGGTGCCAAGGGAGATAAATGCTAACTAGGGCCTCAAATTTTGTATCAGAAATGCAGGTTGTTTCAATGAACTGTAAGAATATCACCTAGTAGGTGTGCTATGAGCATTTTCCTTTTGGTTTGAAGGAATGCAACAACCTAATATCGGGCATATATCACATGTGCTTCTAAAATATCAGATGATGCGTGTTTTTCAGACCTTTGCCTCAGTTTACAGCAAAATCTTAGCCAATTGTTTCCCCCCCCAAAAATGTGATCAGTATTACAATTCTGTATTCTCAGGAAGCAGTTAATGTGATAGTATCTACTTCGGAATTACATGAAATGAAATGAGGACAAATACTATTTGAGAACTCTGTTTGACATGATATTCTTAAACAAATGATAAAAGGGGAAGAATATTTCAAAATTCCATCTTTTTGTAAGTGCTGCTCAGAGCAGTAGTTCTGCACAGCCCTTAATATCTTTTTAAAGAACTGGAATTAACGGTTTCAAAAGTATTTTTTTATGATTGAATTTAGCAATCAACCAGAATGTTTTCTGTGTTTGTTCATTTCCAGGAGCAGCAGAAGTCAACCCAAACTGTACAAAATGTAAATAGTGCTCCTTCTCTAGACGTTTTTAGCAGTATGTTGAAGGATACAACAAATGAACATCGAGCCCATCTTTTTGACCTGAACTGCAAAATCTGTACAGGTATCTACAGTGTTGACTTTGTCTGAAGTAAAAGAATTATTAAGAGCATTGCTTGCTTACTTGTTTTTCTCTTCAGACCTTTTCATTGTTAAACAGTAATCAAAAACACTTTAAAATTAATTTTGTAGGTCAGATTTCAGCATCTGAAGATGAATTACCACCGAAGAAGATAAAATTAATGGCTTCTGCTAAAAAAGCAGTGTCAAAATCTAAACCAGAAGTTCAGAGAAAATATGAAAGTTCTGCACCATCAGCAGCAGCGGAGCCTGCTAAAGAGGCAGCCTCTGAAAACACAGAGGAAACCGAAGTTGCACCTGCAGCAGAAGCAGTTTCCCAGTCAAGCTTAGAAAGAACTTACATTCCTACAACCCAAGGCCATAACAACACAGATTCTTCATCTGAAGAACCTTCGACTTTTCCTGCCTCTTGCACTGGTGCAGTTGTCACAACTGTAACAGTTTCTGGCCGAGAGCCTAGAACACCAATGAGCGGCTCCTCTGGTACTACGACGACAGCCCTGCGTTCTGGTACTGCATCTGGTGAAGTTTTAACAGGGGAGACAAAGCAGGAAATGTCAAAACCAGTTATGACTGTTCCCAAATCAATATTAACAAAGCCATCGTCCTCACCAGATCCAAGATACTTAGCTGTTCATCAGTCACCCAATATCAGGTGTGTATATTTAATAGTAAGCTAAGCCACTGAATCTCTGGTCTCGCTATGGTCAGTTTGTTTGTCCCCCTTTGCTTCTTACCCTCCCCTGCCAATAATCAAAAGGCATGTTCAACTTTAAATGCGATCACCTGAACTTTAAATTTTTAATTCGTCATCTCCTTGTTTAACTTCTCTAGTTGGTAAAATTTTCTGAGCATCGTTATATATTGACAGTAAAAATTCTTCAATGTGTTTTAACAGATAAATAAAACTTATAAGATATTTGACTTTAAATCTGCATGTGCATTCAAATATATTAAGTGTTTGTGAGGGTTGGTTTAAAGCTGCTCCAGACTTTCATCCTATATTGGATGAAAGTGGAAAACATTAACAAAGCATTTACTAAGGCTTCTGTTACTTGCTTTTTTAAAATAAAGTAATTGATCAATAAGAGGAGGGAAGAAAAGAAGAAGAAGGAAGCATTCTTACTGTGCTCTATAACGTTTCTCTTTTGGATTTGTTTTGCAGTGTTGCTGAGCCATGCTCACCTCAAGGCAGCGATACTTCTCTCTTCCTCTCTCGCCTCAACACCATTTGGAAAGGATTTATTAATCTGCAGAGTGTGGCCAAATTTATCACTAAAGCATATCCTGTCTCTGGGTGCTTTGATTATCTTAGTGAGGTTAGCACTGACATGTTTATGCGTTTAGAATGTATTGCAGTTCCTGTTGTTAGAAAGGCTGGGGTCACTGTGTATGTTGTTATATTGGACGTGTAACAAAAAAAAAAAAAATTGCATCCCTTTAGTAATCTCCTTTAGTAATAGGAACAGTAGCCTGAGGCAGGGGGGAGGAGAGAAAGCCTTTTAAAAAAAATTCCTCACGTATTTGTGAAGAATTCTCATGTCTGTTAATATGTTTATATATATGTTAGTATCTAACATAGAATAATAGCTTGATAATAGCAAGATCAGTTTTTGACGAGAAGCATCATCAGCATGTGTTTTGAAAGAGATGCCCTGTTCTGCTCACAAACAGATGGATGGATCACTGATGTGATCTATTAGAAAAGTTTGGCCATTTATTAAAAATATCATCCTTTGATTAACTTTGACGCAACTGCTTTTATATTTTGGGAGGGTGTACATTCAACTAATTAGGTAGTATGACAGCTTGTGATGAAACAACCGAGCAGTTATTTAACTTCTCTGAAGAAGTGTATTTGTTGTGATTGAGGGTTTCAGGCATGTAGTTTAGGTCTTTTCTTAGGAGGGTTGGTGGCTCTCTTGTTGTTTTTGCTAAAACAGGTTTCACTGTCATCATGACAGGAAGCTAACTAGAATTCATATGGGTGCAAAAATTTCAGATAAATTGAAAGCGTAGATAAAAGCTATACTACATATAACAGGTTCCCTGTAAAAGCAAAGCTAACAAATAGAATCGGCTGATAGGCATACAAAAGTATTTGACCTTCCACTGCTATCTTCGTCAGGCAGTGCTTTTTCTGTTTTGTGTGTACTGCCAGCCTTCCAGTAATATGCCATAATGAACTCCTTGCATTTTGGAAACAGCCTGTCTGAAATTAGGAATGTATATGTGCAAGTTTAGTAAAACATAGTACTGTATTATCGCCTAAGCTACTGGGATGGGGCAATCTGTGCTGGTTCAAAACTGTAGCCTCTCTTTCCTTTTCTTATACGACCATGTAATGCTTCTTGTTTAGGATTTACCAGACACGATTCATATTGGTGGGAAGATCTCACCGAAGGCAGTCTGGGATTATGTTGGCAAACTCAGATCTTCACTTTGTAAGGTATTTACTTAAAATCCTTTGGAAAACCAGGAAGAAATATACAGCAGCTTTTGATAGAATTTCCTTGTTACTAATTTATATTGATGTCGATCATACCTAGAAAACTACTGCTACCACTTATTCCATTGAAATTTTTGATTTATTGAAGAAACAGGTTTGCCTGTTGAGCTGCCAATTGTCTTTCCCCTGTGTAGTAGTTAAACATTCATACAACCTATTGTTTTTTAATGATTGAATATAAACAATCTATTTATTCAGTTACTGAAGATAGAAATTCAATTTTAAAAGACTAGGAAATTATTAGTAAGTGTATGTAATAAATTTTACTACTAAAACCCTTATGGATTTAGTAAAAATGAAGCACAGTATGCAAATATAATCTAAGAATTTTCCATTTCTTTCATAATTATTTGAATATTCTGAACCTAAAGAGGTGTAGCTTGATGTGAGATACGTAAATAGTTGGTATTTCTGAAAATGACAAAATTGATTCTGGTTTAATATTACCAATTGAATGACAGTATTTTCTTAAATCTTGGTTTAAAGCTGCTCCAGACTTTCATCCTATATTGGATGAAAGTGGAAAACAATTTTATTTGCTGATGTGTTACAGGTTGAATTTTTCCACTTTGATTTTGTATTTCAGGAATTGTTTTTGATTCGTTTGATTCGTTTCCATCCTGCCACAGAAGAAGAAGAAGTTGCCTATATCTCTCTCTACTCCTATTTTATCAGACGTGGTTGTTTTGGTGTTGTAACTAATAACAACAGACATGTCAAGAATCTCTACCTGATCCCACTGAGTTCTAAGGACCCAATTCCTTCCAACCTCTTGCCCTTTGAGGGACCAGGTAAGCACAAAATTTAGGGGAGGTTAACTGCTAGGTCAAATTACAAAACGAGTAAATCAGAGACCAATTGGTTTTGAATGTTTAATGTAAGCATAATTAAAAAATATATAATTTTATAAAAACATTTTAAAAGTGTGCATATAGGAAAAAATTGCAAAGTCAATCATCTCAAGGTGACATGGTCTGAAACTCACATAGCCTTTCCAACAAGATAAATCTCTGCTGTTAGGAGGATTTGTTTACCCATAAAATGGAGTACATAGAACAGCCACTATATTGAGACAAACAAGCAAACATTATCAGAACATTCAACCGACCCTACTTTCAACAACCCATAAATCCACCAAGTTTTAGGTCCCTACAAGCCATGTGCTGTCCCCTAAATCACATAGGAGACTCTTATCCCACAGAGCAGTCAAGAAATCTCTGAAGACAAAGGTAACGTTTATGGTTTCACTACATTGTTGTTATCTCATGGTATGTATTACGCTGTGCATGCAATATGCATGTACACGGGGTCTGAAATACTCTGTGCTACCTGGATCAAGTTCCAGACAAATCACTGACTTCAGAACATTGGTTTGCCTGGGAGCAGGCAAATTCCTTTTGCGTAGGTGGCAGACAGTAGGTGGTATAGGTTGGTATATATTACGCTCTTCTATTTTTAGTTAGAGTTATCAGCAGTAATGTATGGCTTGAATTTGCTCCATCTTTGTGCATTGAACATGGAAACAGAATGAAATGAGAATGAGTTCAGATGTGAAACACCTTTATATTACAAAATTTGAAGTCATCTTCATCTGAGGATGGAGGCGGTGCATATGCTTAGTTTCCAAATAAGTACCTTTTTTCATATAGAGTAACAGGTTGAGGAGCTTAAGAGCTATAGGTTACAATGAAGGCAATACTTCATTGTTGTAAGGATGGTTTGCAAAATACTAAACAGCGCAAAATAATTACACATTAAAACATGTAAGGAGCTGACCTTTCTGACAAGCTGACTGTCCTCTGCTACCCAAATACAAGTTTAGGACTAAACTCAATAAAGCATTCTCAGGGCTTATATTCATAAACAGAGGTGTGTTCTGCCTGGCCAGGTTTTCACATGTTAATGGCATACAACTTAAAAAACAATAACAGGAAAACACCACCAACAAGTAATGTAATGCTAGGAAAATACTCTTCTTTCCTGCATGAAATTGCAAAGGGCGCTTGCTTTGTGTTCTTGGACAAGATTTTTCTCATACACTCTGAGCCTGTCTTATCCATCCCTGAACAGTGCACAGTCTACGTCATTGTTTTCAGGCTACAGCTAAAAAGGCAGGCTTGTTGCTACCTTAAGTCATCATGTAGTCTCTATAAGCTGAATGTAAGCACCTGGTAGTCTTTAATTTACCCAGTTCTTGAAAAGTAGGCAAAAACTATTATTCCTGTTTCATAACCAAAAAACAAGAACATGTAAGTGTTAACACTTGGCACAGGGAGGCAGACAGAGTCCTAAACTGTGGGCTAGATTTTCCAGCCCGAATAACTGAAATACATTCCTTTCTGGACAGTAACATATAAGAATGAGTTTGCCATTGAATTGGCTACATCTGCAGTCTTCCGCTGTGCTTTTAACCTGCTCTAGGGAAGCATTTAAATGATCTTCCCCTCCTTGCATTCTTGAGCAAACATAGGCTGTCCTTGTACATTATCTTTTATATTTCTGTTGTAGATTTCATTTCAAATGAAGCTTTTAAAGTGGAGGCCTGGCAAAAGTAGACAGACTTGTTAGCATAGAAATGAGGCACGTCAGGCTGGTTTTTACAAAATGTAAATAGGAAAAGTTCTTTCAAAACTGGAGGTAATTGCCCAGAAGAAACATAGGTATAAACACTTGCAGGCATGTATTAATACCGCAGCGTAAAAGACTTGTAATACATACTTGTTACTGACATCTGATGGAATTTACTGTTTTTTATACCCAATAAAGATATTTTTTGGTAAGTGGTCATTATCTCCTTAAATTTGTGTACCTTCAAATAGTGTTTAGCAAGTACTCAAAAAACATGACAGTGTAAGATACTTTGATAAATATGACTGGGGGCGGGAGGAGGGAGAGGACAATAATCCCATCACTCCAGAAGTCCTAGTTGGAAGATATTCCAGCTGTCTCAACCAACTCCATCAGGTGTATACGGATTATGAATCTCTCCTGTTTTCTGATGGACTGGATTTGGAACACAACTGGGGACCTCTGACCTGCTGTAGTGCCTAGAAGATCTACAAAACTTTGTCATGGGTGATATAAATATAGAGGAACATGGAAGGATATTCACATCTATTCACTTCAACCACCTCAGATATTTATTACCAGATATTATGTGTTGGTGGGATGTTCAGCATTGTTTTTTTTTTTTTTTTTTTTTTTTTTTCTGGTAGTTTACTGTATGTGAATTTGTTTGTCTCGTTTCACATACACACAACACTATTTAGCACTTTCATCTCTACACTTTCATCTGGAATTTATCTTGAACGTGTGTTTAAGTTTTACTCTGTTTTTATTAGCGATGATCTCTGTCTCTTACAGGGATTCAGAACTGTTTTTTTTAACTTTTTGCTGTTAATTTTAGATACACAGTCCAATAGATTTTTGAAACCTGTTCGTTTCAATTAGTCAATGTTTGAGATGCATGTTGTGACTAGTTGGACAAATCACAGGTCTCTGCAGAAGAGCAGATAACCAATACGTTAATGACAGAAGAACAGTGAATGCTTACGAGGAGTTTTAGGGTGAACACAGATTTGAGAGATACTCTGCACGGGTCGATGCTGACCAAATGTGGAGTCATTACTCACATGCTGATAAAGAAAAAATGTAAAGCAGTCACTCAGAGTGAATCATACCTAACTATTGAGTCTCTTCAGAGTGTACACAGTCTTCCCAAGTAAGCTGTCTTTTGAGCTATGCCCTGATGTTATGCATTAATGTAACTTCATCTGGGGTAGTAAACTATAGTGATCAGAATTTCTAGGATTGCTTTTAGGCAGTGGGTTGAAAGGAGTTTTTAACTGGGTGAATCAAGGATTTGTGATCCTTTCCAAATAATCTTAGATTCACCAAAGATAATTACTTGTTTAGTTCCTGTCCTGCCTCCTTTCGTTGTACATCTTGCCGTCCCTGCCCTCTCACAAGGGCAATCTGTATAGAATTATAAGCAAACTAAATTATAAGCAAGTCTTAGTTTTGGTTAGTATAGCTAGGTCATTTTCTTGATGCATTTATGATTCGTGTGTGTATATATATATATATATTTCTAACCATGGAAGAAAGTGAAAATTGGCAACACAAAATACTGAAATACTATATCTGGAGGAAAAAACTTGGCACTGAGTTTTAAATGTACAAGTAGGAAATAGTATAGAAGTTTATTTAAACCAACATGGCCAACATCCTCTCAACCACAGAACTATGTAAAACTCAAACACTGAACTTTGAAGTAATCTGAAATCAGCTGTGGAACTAGAATGCATTCAATCAAATTTCAGTGTTATTTTTTTTCAAAATACTTAAGATGAGAGCTGCTTCTGATAGGAAACTTCAAGTAGATTTTGCATTGGCCTCAATTTTTTCTGTCTTTTTGCAAAGACCTTCTAGTGAGTAACCAGATTTTGCTGGTCTCTCCATTATGTGGCTAAAACAGGCGTGCTGTACTATTACCAGTCACAGTCAGAAGAACACAGAATTTCAGAATTTAGGCAGGTTACTGCTTAATGAAATATTTATGCTTAATGAAGCTGTGTTGAAGAAGTCATCGTCTTGACTTACCTGGTTATAATCCTCTTGCTGAGGAAACCTCACATTGAACTTAAGAAATAGGCTTACCTCATTTAATTCTTTCTTAGCGTACGTGAATATAATTTCAGCTATACAAATAAAAACAGCTGATGTAATTTTCTCATAAGATAGTAAATTTAGGAGCCCCCTTAAAACTTTGAATTCAGTTGTTTCAGCAAAGGTTCATACTTATGACTGGTAATGGCAAATAGAATTTATCTGCAACTATGGGAAGTTTGGGGTTTTGCTGGTAT
The DNA here is from genome assembly GCF_047663525.1 of Anas platyrhynchos. NCBI lineage: Eukaryota > Metazoa > Chordata > Aves > Anseriformes > Anatidae > Anas > Anas platyrhynchos. Next base: position 23,162,832 of record NC_092600.1, read on the forward strand.
CAAGAAGTTTTCAGTGGCAATAATTAGTTATTTATAAGTTGTTCCTTAGTGAGCAGTTGGTTTTGTTTAGTAAGAGACTAAAGATATACATAAATTCATATATTACACCTCTTTTAAACTCTTACTTAAGGGTCATGAATATAAGGGACAGTGTAGGTTTTAGAGTCCTCATCGTATAACCACAGTAAATCTCTTTGCTGTTAGTTTCGTTTCTATATTCCTGATTCCTAGCTGGATGCAAATATTAATATGGCTCCCAAATGAGGATCTCAAGTCACTAAATCCAGAAGTTAAAATCCTCTCTTTATATGTTTTTTCTACATTTGCCACTGACTGTATGTTAAAGGATTTATTCCCTGCTCTTTATTCTGGTTGTATTTGTCTTCCACGAGTGCCTGTGGGAAATGTGAATGTACAAGGAAGGAATACGATAATGTGAAACGGACCTTCAGCTGTTTGCATTTTTCCTCTTTATGGGAAACTTTCTGGTCATTTCTGGAAATGCTTCTCCAGGGATTCAAGCCTGAAGCTTTCACAATGGAGTAATTCTGCTCACATTTCTTACTTAGGGAAGGGTCTGTGGCATCAAACTCAATTCTACAACAGTGTTAAAAGTCACCTTGATGGAATGGTGTAAATGTCAGTCCGGTATTTTAGCACAGATTAGAACAGAAATGTAATTATTAAGTTTAACAATGCCTCGTGCTTTCTTTGTAACAGAAAGTGAAGTGTTTGTTGTTGTTGTTTGTCTGTTTGTTTGTTTTAATAGCATTAGTTTTTTTCTCTTTATTTCTAGTTCTTCAATTCCAACGTAGCCCTACAGAAAGTTAGATTGCTTGTCCAGGTTTTCTCACTTATCAGTATCTCTGTGTATATAAGGTATTTGCAAAGTATTTAGAAAGGAAATATTTGATTGGGGGAGGAAGTGGACAATAATAAGTAGAAAGTAATAATACAAAAATAGGAAAACTTTCTTTAATTTTTGAACAGCAGAGACATTTACAAGGACATCTTTCAGTAAGATTCACCTGTTACTGCAATATTAAAAAATATCAGGGAAAGAATTAAAACATTTTTAGTTACTGTATACAAATTTATATAAATAGTAATTAAATATAGACACATAGGCTTATGGGATAATGTCACTGCATGAAATTTAGAAGAACTGTTACTGTTATGACTCATAGCTGCCATTATATAAAATGATAAGTTCCTATTGAGAACACAGATAAAAAATAGTAGTTTTTTTACATATGCAATCTTTGTGTTTCCTTTCAGGTCTCGAGTCTTCACGTCCGAATTTAATTCTTGGATTGGTTATCTGTCAGAAAGGGAAGCGTCCTGCTACTACCATGGATACAGACAAAATAGAGACAAAGCGCAGCCGAATTCAGGTGCAAGAGGAAACAGAAACATCGCTGTACTCTAAGGGGCCAGTAGCTTCTTCACAAGAAAAGAAAACTCCGAAATACACACTGTATTCGGGAGACTCAGCTGTAAGTACAACACTACCTGGATCTCCTCCACCTCCACCCCCACTTCCCGTTCCAGAAACCTCATCAGTTACACCTTCAGTATTAAAAATACCGTCCTCGATTAAGAGTGGAACCACAAGTACTGTACCACCACCAGTTTCAGCTACCGCTTCTACAAGTGCTACTGCTACGCATTCTTCATCCTCAAAAACTACCACACCTCTTGAGTACATCCTCCAGACACTTTTTGGTAAAAAGAAGACTTTTGAACCTCTTGCTAAGGAGACTGAAATTGTCCAGTCTTCAAATCAGGAAGCTAAAGCAGCTGTGGATGGAGGTGTGTCAGCTGTTCCTTTGCTAGATCCCATTGCACAACAGTTTGGACAGATGTCAAAAGACAAAGCTACAGAAGATGAGGAGGATGACAGGCCATACGATACCGAAGAAGAATATGATCCAGAGAAAGCTTTTGAAATGCAGACCGGTGAAAGCAAAAAACTGTATAGTGTGGAGAAGCCCAGTAACACAGCAGAACTAAAGGATGAGGCCTATGATCTGGAAGACAAAACTATCTTGGAGGAAGCAAAAGTTACGGTTGATGATTTACCTAACAAAATGTATACAGACACTAAAAACACTTCCGTGGAAACACCTGCCTCGTATGTGCCAGATTTATCTGCGTCTTCATCCTTGGTGGAACTGCAAAAAATGTTAGAAGAATTAAACAAACAATTAGAAGAGCAGAAACGACAAACTGAGGAGCAAGAAGAAGCCCTCAGACAACAACGAGCAGCTGTTGGTGTTTCAGTGGCTCACTTCTCGGTGTCTGATGCTTTAATGTCACCTCCACCAAAATCTTCCCTAATAGAGACTGAATTGTTCCATCAGGACCAACAGGCTGCGCAAAAAGTAGATTTACCTTCATCTTCCAATCAGCAAGCACAAGTTTTAAACCAGAGCTGTGACCCTCAAGCGAGTTTTCCAAACACTTTGCAGACTTCACTTGGTCAGGAAGATAAAACTTTAATTCCTGCTACTCAGCTTAGTTACGGTGGTGATAACTGGGTTTCCAGTGAAAAGCCTCCTGCAGTGCTCCAAAAAGAGGCACCTAATAGCAAATTTGAAAATACTGTTCAAGTTACTTTGGAAAATGTGAGTCAAGCAGTTTCTGCAGAACCTTCTACATCCAGGCCTTTACGTAAAGTGCTGCTTCCGACACCTCCAAGTACGTCTTTTCAGCCTAATTTCTCCACATCTAATGACAGTCAGTCTTTGCAAGATATGCACAAAGTATCCTGGTCAAACGAGGCAAATCCAATGTTTACTTCTCAGGAAAAGGGACCTGGTCACTTTGAACCAGACAGGGGTCTTTCTGCGGTGCAATACGAAGAACAAAGAAACCCTCAGCCTCATCAATTTGTAGAACAAACTGAATCTCCACCAGTTCAGGGTGAGGGTGGACCTCTCCCACAGCACTTTGAGGAGAACCGAGCTGGAGGTCCGTTTTCTTTGTCTGGGCAGAAAGGAGGACCTCCAGCACCACTGATGCTCAATGCACACGGAGGACCTCATGGACCTAATTTTAGAGGCCCAGCGCCACAGTTCTCAGAAGAGCATGTTTCTCCAAATAACGATGGACAAAGAGGATCTGCCCCTGGAAGATTTGGAAGTCAAAAGAGTCCCATTCCTTCCTTATTTTCTACACAGCATGGACCACAGTCACCACAAAATATGAAGCCAACCCCAAGACCACTCCTGGACCTTCCCAGTCATCCACCAGGCCACAGAAAGGAGATGTGGGAGGAAGCTGGGCCGTCTGCACCTCTTTCTGGTATTCCTGGGCAAGGGCCCGAGTCAGAAGGACAGTGGTCAGGATCTGACTTCCAAGAAGGCAAAAATCTTGAATTTAGAGGCCAGACATTTGAAGGGAGACAGAGAGAGAGATACGAAGGAGGAAGTAAAGACAAGGTTTTAGATCAGCCAGAGCCTCAGCAAGCAGATAATCGACAAAGCAGACCCTTTGAGGAAAGACGAAGGGATCGAGAACATGGCAGACCTTGGGAAAGAGACCGTGGCAGAAACTGGAACAGAGACAGGGACTGGGAGAGACACAGAGACAAAGAATGGGATAAAAACAGAGACAGAAACCAACGTGACAGAGAACGATCAAGAAGCAGAGACAGAGATCGTGACAGAGACCGAGACCGGGATCGAAGCAGGGAAAAAGAGCAAGATCAAGACAGAGATCAAGATCGTGAAAGAGGAAAAGATCGGAAAGATCGGAGTAAAAGTAGGGAGATCGGTAAAGAGATGAAGCCAGAAACACCTAAGGAAGGTCAGAAACCAACAGAAGCAGAAGCTTCATCTTCCACTAATCAGTCATAGAACTATAACTGCTGTTATATTTCCCATAGATAATATACACCACTGCAAGGACTGAGTCAATGTCTTCTGTATATACTGTATATTCTCACTTTTGCAAAAATGCTGTTGTAAATCTAGCCTTACAAAATGTACTGACAAATTAGCAATTTTTGAACAACTGTGAATGACAATATTCAAATAGGTAAAAGGCAAGAACATACTGGACTTTCACTTGCTGCATTTTGTGCATAATGTTTTTCTTATAAAAATTCACAGCGTTAACTGTTCTGAGATTTTGTTTTTCCTACTTGCATCTTTATCTTAAAATTTCCATTTACAGTACAGAAATGGAAAAAGTCTAAGAAGAGCCCATATTGCTTTTTAAAATTATAAAGTTATGTTTTCCAGTAACTTGAATTGTAATTTTGTAAAAGAATTTAATCAAGACCTTAGGAGCCATACCTTTACATCTCATGTATGTGATATTTTGGTGTCAAAGTTGTTCCTACAGCACACTCTTTAAACAAGGAGTCAAATATTGCTGTCTTGTTTATTTTACGATGGAAGGGTCATGCGTATTTAGGAGAAGGCTGCAGAAGAACGGTGTTACTGATTATTGGACGGAGGATTTGAAAATGGAATGTTATAAGCTTAAAGTGCACTATCTTCCTTTTTATATACAGGTATTTTGTGTTTTGAAATCCATCTGTTAAGTGTACAACAACGAAAAAAAACGTACCTAGTTTTTCATGTGGATGAGGGGTTTTTAATTTCACATTTTTACAAACCTGCAATTAAAGAGTATATAAAAGTAGCACCTTTATAACCAGCAAAAAAATTAAAAAAATCAGACATCTATTGGCAAAGAGCTAAGACTACAAATGAATTGGTATACCAAAGGAAAGAAAAAGAAGTTTGTTAAATAAAAGAAGTTTATTAAATGGGCCATGGAATTTATTGCTTCGATTTAAATTAATTATGTGGGACATTTCTTGGGTTTTCTTTTGGCAGAACTTTGCTGGAAATTTAAGAAATGTCTCCATTGTCCTGTACTTTCCACTCTAAAAGTGTTTTGCTCCTGAAAAAAAAAAAAGAAAAAAAAAAAGTGTCACTGTTGTCAGACCCTGCTTATGCTGGTAGCGTATATAAGACTGTCCACTGAAAAAGGTATAAAACTGCATTAAGTTTGAAAAGAAGATTGGTAATATTAATTATTAAGTATTAGTAATATTAATTATTAATTATTGAGTAATTTTAATAATTATTAATTATTAATTATTTAGTAATATTAATTATTAGTAATATTGGTCTGTATTCTGAACCCGTAGACAAAATGTTAAAATGCAAAGAGGCGGTATTAAATGCAAACATCTACTATGGTGTAAGATTTTTCTTAATGAGATGTTTTTAATTTAAAGATACACGTAAAAGTATGCAAAAAGCAAGTGTGTTTGTTTAGGTTTACTTGATAGAAATTTCTGTAAGTTGTATTTTATAGGACAAAATATATCACTGTACATTAAAATATGGGACTTCACAGGTTTTTGTTACTAGAATAAACATCTACAGTGAAACGTTGTCCATTTCTTAAATCTGTACATGTGTATTATTTTCTAACTAGCTTTGCTACTTCTCAACATGCCACCACAAGAGGCTGATGGCACACAAGTTTCATTTCCATCTGTTTAACAAAAGGTATTTTACAGGATGCCACCACACCCAACTGATACTTACTTGTAGGTGTTCTGAAAAACATGTGAAAGTCTGTTCTTGTGATTTTTTCTCTCAGTTCTAACACATGCCCTAATTTATTCTGAAGATTTTGTTGTTTGAGTTACTTTCAGATTTTACACCAAAAAGATCTGGAGAAATGAATAATTAAGTAATCTATTTTGGCTTTGAGCTGTGGAAATACTAGATTCCCGGACCTTTCATTGTTGTGAAATAGATAGGTGAAAGTTTTATTTTTCCTTATAGGAAATGCTCTTTTATCACAGATTAGTTTGGAGAATCTGTTCACCGTTAAGGAACCGTAAATGCACCTCGCTCATTTTCATGGCATGATGCGGTAATACCACTTGACAACTCCAGAAGACTGGAAAGGGGCTTTTGAGTCGGTTTACACACCGACCGTGTAAGTTTTTACACACGGGTGCATTACCAAGGCGTTTACCTCCACCGTACCTGCGTGTAGCAAGCTCCTGCCTCCAGTGCTGCGGAGACGTGCTCCTCGGGGGGGGGGGAAGGCAGAAAGGGAGGAGAGAGCACCCTGCGACAGAGAAACAAAACACACGTGTTAATTTCAAAACATCGTGGCTTTTTTTCCTCCCACGATTTCCCCTCCTGATGGCTGGTGCGCGGGTGGGCAGCTGAGGCAGCCCCGGGACCGTGTGCGTAGCCCCGGCCGGGGCCGCTGAGCTCCCATACGGCTTTTTTTTTTTTACTTTTATTTTTATTTTGGCTTTATTTTTAGGCACCGGGAGCGGCTGAGGCCACACAGCCGCCGAGATGAGCGAGCCTCGTTGTGCTCAGCAGCTGAGCTCTGCTGCCTGCTCTGCGGCTGCAGTTCCCTCAGCGAAGGCTTTGAGGTTCTCCGACTCGTGTTAGGCGATGCATTCCTGCACCATTCGCATCGAATGGGGACGCTTGACGCGGAAAAAAAGCAAAAAAAAAAACAAAAAAACACCAAACAATAAACTTAAAACCTCTGCAGCCCTTCCTCCCCTCAGCGCCCCCCTTCCTTCCCCTCGCCGTTCCTTCACGGACCGCGCTCTCCGCGCCCACCCCGCCGCGTTCTCCACAGCCTAAACTGAAACAAAACGCAAAGCCCTCGAAGCCGGGACCAGCAAGGAGGGCTCAGCACCCGTCCCTGCGGGGCTCGGAGCCCGATGGTGCCCGGCAGGACGGGTGCTGAGCCACAACGAATGTGTCACGGTAACTCTGCCCACGGTAACTCTGATGTCCTGTAAATGATACTTCTGGCAAACTGAAGTGGAGCACATCACGTTTGCTGGATGGAGAGTGTGTTTTGGCTTATTACGTTTTGCTGAATTGTTCCCGTCAGTGCCAAAATGTGGACAGGTGAAATGCAACCTACAGAAATGCTTGTTTTTAAAGTCCTGTGCAATTATAACTTCAGTATATGGAGTCTTCGCTTGTAATTTGTAAATTTTCTTGTGCATTACGTGTATTGTCAATATATTGATGTTAGAAAAAACATTAAATGGCAGTTTTGGATATTGTGAATGGAATAGTTGGTGGGAATTAAATAGCCGCAGTTGGAGCAATGGTTTTAATATTTAATTATTAAATACTTTAATATTAATACTTTAATAATACTTTAAATATTAAATACACACTGCCTACAAACACAGGTAACTGATCTTTGCAGGGGTAATTCCTTCTCCTCCCTGAGATATCCTGTCACCTCTCAGGATGTCACTGTGCACAGAGATTGGGAACGATGGATGGAGACAACAACAAACCCAACTTTACTGGGATCACCAGCCACATACTCTGCAGACACAAAACAGCTCTGGAAAAGACAATCACTGCATGTATCACAGCCTTCTCCAGTGAATGCAGATGATCATCAGCCCTTGCTCTGTTTTCCACACAAGTGGCCTCAATGGTAACCATGCTGGAAGTGCTCCATCAGTGGCCCCCTTTATATGAAGCACACAAGTCATGTACCACACTTAGGGAGGAATCTTGGCTCAAAGCTTACAGCACACCCTGGGCATGCAAGTCTTGCAGGAGACAGCAGCAGCTCTTCTCTGTTCTGAGCAGGAAAATAACCAAAGCTTATTTTATCTTTCAGCATCAGTAGCTTCCCCTTTGATCCAGAACCAGTAAGTCTGAATTGCCACTAAACTGGGAAACTACGGCCCTGGCACAGAAAGAGATGGCTTGCTCACATCTCCTGGTTTTAGAGAATTACAGCATTGTTGGGAATTCCCTACACTTGGCCTTAATTACAGCATTGCAAATTAAAGGCTAATCAGCAGCAGCATGCCAAATTCTCCAGGACTCCTGTAGCTCCGAACAGATCCAGACACATCTGAACTCTCTGTACTTGTTCCTTGCAAAAGGGTCTGCCTGCTTATTATTTAGCTGTTGCCAGAAAAACCCAGGTCAAAGACAGCCTTTTGGGCAGGAGTCTAGCAGGAGCCCTGGCCAGTGCTGGGGCTGAATTCCCTGGCAGCGTTGTGGCACCCACCGCATGCTGCTCTGTGCCACTGTCAGTTTGACAAGCCTTCTGGCAGCTCCAGGTGTTCATGTAAAGTGTCAGATGTAAAAAGAAAGCAATAATTTGGAAGATACTGACCTAACAATGCAGTCAGGGTGTTTCTGGTGCTTAGGCCACGCACCCAGGGAAATGAGTCAACTGAGAAGAAGAAAATGCTTGTACACAACAGACCAGAGCTGGGTCTTTGAGGGATGAAGTGGTTGGGTTGGCACTCAGCTCTCCAGCTGCATCCCATACGTCTTGAACTTGTTATAAAGGGCACCTGACAGTGAGACAGAAGCCAAGGCTTCCTGGCACTTCCAGTCCTGGGCCAGCTTGTTGGGAATACAAGAGAACAGGTAGGTAGGGCTGGGGACAAGGACTCCTTCCCCATAAGAACAGGTCCATACTCTGGTTGTTCCTCCATGGGTGAGAACCTGCCATGCTGCTCCATACAGAACACACACGTGCACACACACACTCTTTAGTTCTTGCAGGACAGGCTTTTAATCACAGTCCAGCAGAAAGTGTGTCAGTCTAAACCCATGCAACCTGCTTTTGGGTGAACAGCCTTGCTCTGTGCTAGGTGGCTCCAGTTAGACACACAAACATCACTGCACAAGGAAGCCTTGAGAGGTATTGAGAAGTAGGTGTGTAAACCAGCTGTAAGGAGTCTTCTGCTCCATACTTGCAGTGCCAGGGATGTCTGTTTAATGCTCCCTGCTCTGCTTACCAGACAAGAAAAAACAGATGAGAAAAAAAAAAAAAAAAAAAGAATGAAATAAATCAAAAGCAACTGTCAACACTTCAACATTTTGCTTTCATTAGGGTGACTGAGGAACCCCAGTGCTGCAAGAGACACTTGCTCTTGTGAGGTAAAAAGCCAGAGGAGCCTGAAGAACTATTTCATATGTCTTCCTTTATCATCTCAATGGCAGCCTTCCCCTCTAGGGTCTGGCAAGGTGCACATCACACCCCAACACCCCAGTTGCTGAGTTTCACATTCACCTCTCGCAGGTCGGTGGCTCCTCACAGCTGCCCCCACACAGCCAGTCATGACAGCCCAGCTCCAGTGAATGCATGAACCAGGGTGTGATAGCAGGGACAAGCAAAACAAGCAAACAAACAGGAAGATGAGAAATAATCCTGGAGACTGTCCTCCCTGAGGTGACTTGTCCCCACTCTGCTGGTCTCCCCAGCTGCCAGTCTGCTCTGGGACCTGGCATCACAAAAGTGTTCTTGTTCCTCCCACTGCCACCTCCTTCTCTTGGTTCTGCTATGCATATTGCCTCTAAGATGACCAAAGAAAACTGTGCTAGTAGCAAAGCACAGTACTTGTCCTTCCATGACATCTCTTTCGTTTACCTCTAGCATTGCAGATCGTGGTGTTTGAAAACTGTGCTATCAGAAATCCCCTCTGGTTACTATGGCCCAGCTTTTTGCTGTGATGCCTCCTGTCCTGCCAATGGTAACTCTGTTTCTGGCATCACTCATGCCAGCTTACAGTGCTGTATGCCGTATTCCTTCCTCCTTCCCTCTGAGTGCAGGTGAAGATGTTGAATTCATACCCCAGAGCCCATCTGCCCACCTGACATTCAGGCAAGCACACCCGGAAAGTCTGGGTCCACTTCAGAAAGAACTAAATAGCATTATTGTTCTCAATTTCAAAGGCAGAAGGTAAATGGAGATATGGTGACACTGAATATATAAAGTAAATGTGTTTAGTTTTGCCAGACTGCTTGATAAAGAAACACTAATAAAAAACTGAACAAGCAGGAAATTCAATTCCAGTCTCATCATATTCTATAGAGATGTATTGAACTGGCATTTCTATAAATTGAAAAATATTTTTGTCACCAGAGAAGTAAATCTATATGTCTAGAACAAAGTGCTGGAAATGTGAAATTTATGAAAACCAGAATGAAAACAGAGAAGAAACTCGTGTGCTGTTTTGTCTTACCCGAAACATGTCACAGAATGTGGTGGGCAGGTCCCTCTGAGCCAGACAGCTATTACAAGTGTGAGCAGGTCATGGGATTGCTGTGACTGTTGGTGGTGTTAAGGTAAAACCTACTTGGAACGATTTACTTATGGCTTGACAGATAATTTTAGCCCAGGTAGGAGTGTCTGTTAGTTCCCTCTTTTCAGGACACAGGACCAAAGGCTATATGACAGAGACGTGCACATTCTTGGCATTCTTCCCCACACAGGTCCCCAAACCAGGATTCACTTTGTCCTGGGAGGTCCTGGTTCAGACCCCACGGGGTGAGTGAAGGGCACTCAGAAGGCAAGGGCAGGACCTGGCTTTAAGGCCAGCATGTCCCAGACAGCTTTCTGGGGCAGGAAGATGTGACACTGGAGGCTGGGGTCACCCCATATTTCTCTGGTGCAGCAGGTGGAGCTAGCTGGGACCCCTGATAGCACTTCAAGAACTCCTGCATCCCATGCCTGTCCATTCCTTGGTTCTGGGTAAGCTTGTACTGAGCTGACCCACCTGGCTATGCGTGAAGGGACTGCAAAGTTAGTGAATGATGCCCTTGTGAGTGACCTCTGTTATCCATGGTTGACATTTCTATCCAAGCAATCTTTGCATCAAACAGGGGTTCCTCTAAGAACTCACTCCATCTTCTTGGCATCTATCAGCCTCTGGGTGTAGAAATCTCATATCTTGCTGGGAGGCAGAGACATAGTTGCCTTCCTTCAGCTGTCCATGTATTTTGCAGCAAAGTGTTACAAACACCATCAGTTCATCAACCAGCCCATCTGCAGGCAGGGTGCTTGCCCAAGTCCTCCTCTCTCCCTTTCACTTCCTTCCTTGCACTTGTCATTTCTTCATCTTCTTCTTTATGGACGATTTGGATTCCTTCTCAAAAGCTTCCAAGGAGGAAGACAGATTCTTACCCACCACTTACTTTCTCTGCTTCTTATGTAGCAATGCTTTCCCATCATGCATTTGTTCTTTGAGAGATATTTCTAATCATACAATCACAGAATCAAAAAACTATCCCAAGTTGGAAGGGACCCAGAAAGATAATCAAGTCCAATTCCTTCATTAAGTTCTACTTCTAAGGGCCTTTGCATTCCCTTTGACCCCTTCCTATGCTTTGTTTCCCCACTTTCATCTCTTACTTCTTCCTTTGCCTGTCTAATTCATAGATCTTGCTCTGAGAAAAATGCCCATATCTGTTCCTTTTTACACCCCCTGAATTCCATGGCCCCATTGAGACATGTCTCAGAAACCAGGGAATCACAGACATACCCTATGTCACAACTGACTCAGACACAATGATAGAAAACTAGATGGCAGTTTTTAGTGAAGAGACTGTCTATGCAACCCAAGCAGAGAATGGACTGTCAGTTTTCTCCAGGAGTCTCTCAGCACCTTGGTATATCAGGGTCTTCTCACAGAACTGCTTGCAGTGCATAGCTTTAGTTGATAAACTAAACGAATTTCCTTGGGCTGATTCAATCTGCCTTTATCTTCACCTTGAAGACCAACTTTGAATCAGCAACTGATGTAGAAATAAATTTGAGGAGTCCCACACTTGGTTTCCTGTAGTCCTGTTTGGATTCTGTTTCCACTTCCTTCTGCTTGATCTTGACATACCAACTGAAACTGCTGTGAAAACTGCTTGGCACTAGGGAAAGTTTTCACATCCTGCCCAGTCATTGAGGTGAGACCGAGAGATGAAACTTAACAGCTAAATTAAATCTGATCTTTATGGTAGAAACAAACAAGATCTAATGAGCACCTCAGCAGTCCCATCACACAGTCCTGTCCCTTGCATTTGTGTCGACGAAGGCTGCTGATGCCACTGGCAGAAACCTGAGAAAAATCATTCAGACATGAGTGTAGTGTATAAACAAAAGTGTCTTTCTCCTTCACGAACTAATTCCTTTAGAGCTTATGCATGAAGTATAAAGCTGAATTTGAGTTAACAGAGCATTACGGGAATAGTGACAAGGGAACTGGTCCTCTGCAAAGAATACATAAACCAGATCCATCACTCATTGGATTCTGCCTTGGGGTCTTCACAAATTCTTTTAATTTCTGTCCAGCATCCATTCTTTTGCAGAGAAGAAATGTCTTTCCAAAACTCACTATTAATTAACTGATATATCCCAAAGCATCTTCTGTGGTCCCACAAGCTTTAAATCAATGCAACATCAAGGACTACACTGTTCGTCATGGGTCTTTTAGGTAATAGATAAAAGGAGCATAAAGAAACATCTATTTTTCTATCTACTTTAGAAAATCTTGGTAGGTTAAGGACATGGTCTGGCAATATTTTAACTGTTTACCTTCAGGATTCTTCATCTCATGTATTCCTAAAAACGTTACTAGTGCCAACTGGACTAACTGGTATAACTTTGGATGATGGTTCTCAGAAGAGACCGTGGGCACTAAGAAAGATAACCAGTGCTTTGCAAGGAAGAATTGTGTGTGTGATACCTTTCTGGCTAGGTTTCATGCTTTAATCTTCATTTGAACATCAGCTTGGGTAATATTTTTCTAGAGCTGATAAGCCCTCTCACCTAAAAATACGTACTTGCACTGCATTCATCCAGCAAACCTGGCAAGGGGTACAAGGAAAAGATGCATTTGCCCTACCTATTATCCTGAAGAGCAGCTTTTTTGTTTCCCACCACTCAACCCCACCCACCAGGAGAAACACTAAAAATACCAAACCCAGATCTGACGGTGCCTTTAGCAACTTCTAAAAGGGAGCTTTTCCAGATTGTCTCATTCCTCCTGAATTCTTCCCCTGTAGAGGTTGGACCAACATTTTAATAAATGACACAGCAGAAGCCACACTGTATGAAAACTAGGTTTAAGACAGGTCTTAGATTATAAGGCCTCAGTCTATGCAACCATATAGTGAAAAGCAGCAGGGAATACTCAGCGCAGAATACAGCTCTTTACCCCTAAATAGGTGACCCAAACCCAGCACAAACAGCACCTCTACTACTACCATAACACAGATTTGCACATGGGATTTATTTCTAGCTGTTGCTTCCTGACAGGTCAGGGTCCAACATATGGATTTGGGGAGCCTTTCAGTAACTGCCTGAGTTTGGTTACCCCTGTTCAACAGGCTCTGCACCTTTGCACTGCTGCTGCCCTGATGCATTGTGCTGCGTTTGTGAGGGCACCAGCACCACAGCCTGTGTGGTGGAGCAGATGTTCTTTCAATCCCACCTTTGCACTCCTGTGCTACCCTCCTCGCACAGTCCCTCTGCAGGTCAGCGCTGACAGGGATGTCCCCATGGGTCCCATCTTATGAAGGCCCCTGTGGGAGTCACTTCCTGATGAACCATTTGGATCTGTTTCTATAGGGTGCTTCCAACACAGTTCCCACATTTATCTTTTCCCTGTCTGGATGTAGCTGTGCTCTGTTGGGATAGAAAACGATGGACAATTGCATCCTTCATGTATTTTAACTTCAGAGTGCTCTCAGTAACTCCAAGAGGCAAACCAAGGTCTGATGTCTGCTGGGGTGACTCTGGGACAGCTCTGTGTCAGAGCCAAACAGCCTAGGTGATGCAGGATATGGTGAAAGTTATCAGATCAGCCCCAGAAAGGCAGCTGGTGCAAGGCAGCAATGAGACAAGGGAAACAGTAATTTCTGATGTGAGTTTGTACTCCTTTCTGGGCCTTCCACTGATGGTATTGAACCAAACTACATCAGCCTGATGACAGATTATCTCTACTGTGATGATCGTTGAAGGAAATCAAAGTGCATAACTTTTCTTCAAAACACCTGGAGAAATGGACCTGATCAGCTCCATGGACCCACCTCCCTGTCCTCTAAGCCCTACTAGTTTCCTGGGGTGAAAAGAAGAACGTTTTATGGCTTTCTATAAAGCCATAAATGAGTGTGTCAGGGCACACTGCTAGCAGAGAAGGCAATGCTGGCTACTCTTCTTGGTGCCATTGAAACCTGCCTAAATTCCTTGATAATGCTGGAGCTATGGGTATCACATGACTTGAAAGTTCAAAGGAGTCCAACAGTGCTGTTTGGTGTTTGGGTCCCTTTTTCAGGCTTTCAGGCCTCTTATAACAATGCATGAGAAGGGAAACTACAGGAACTCTCAGACTCCAAGGCTTACAGGCAAGAAGATGCTTAATCTAATTGAAAACTGAGCCGCATTTGAGGTCTGCATAGTATAAAGAACAACTTGTAACCCATGGTTCTATGGTTGCACTCTCATGCCTCCAAGTGGGGCAGCTCTGTGACATCTGCTTAGGGAAATCCCATCCCAGAGTCAGTCCACAGAACCAGCCAAGAATCCGGGAAAGATCGCTAAAGCAAGCAAGGACAACATGTCTGCTGCTAGGAGAAGTCTGGAAGATCACTCTTCCACACCCAGATGAACTAGCTCAGCATTCATACCAGCCAGCTCTGCTTGGAGGGGAAAGGAAAGAAAGCAATTAGTGAGGAAATAAATGAGGAAAAAAAAAAAAAAAAAAGAAAAAAAAGAAGAGGAGAACAAAGACAACACAAGAACATTTTGCCACAAAGATGATGAAGTGAGTACCTAATATTTCTGCAAAATGACAGACCAGATCTCCATGAAAAGCACAAAAATGGTCTCAGATATAAGCACTTGCAGCCCAGGAGAGGATGGGAATATGAATAAATTTATTTTGCTTTTGTCCATGCTGTGATTGTGTTTAGATGGGTACTCAATATCCATTTTTCATATTTTTTTTCTATCATCCACCAATCCTCTGCCCTCAGTTCACTGGAGTCATCCCATATAAGGTGGGTGGTAGCACTGCTGACTCTTATCTGGGCAAGAGATGCCTCTTGAAGACTCACGCTGTTGCAATGATGGGTAGGAAAGAAACAGACATCTTTGACAGAATTTAGTCTCATGATTTCTTTCATCATTTGCATTATTCCGTGGAGCAATAAAAAATTGTGTTTTAAGTGGCACTGCTCCTTTATCATCCCAACTGTCACTTGCCAGAAAATTCAGAAAGCCAATGTAGAGCTTGAGGTTATTAAGAAACCTCACTGAAGCATATTCCTCACTCCTCTTACTCAGATAACTACTCCTATTCTCATCCAACAGGTCAAGCCTGACTCAAAGAGCAGTGAACTGTAGGAGTGAACAGAACAGTGGCTGATGTCCCTTTGCAGCCCTTCCTGGATCTCCCTCATTTGCAAGGCAGTGCTGGAACCTGGGTTGCCTGTCTGGGAGTCAGTGGGACAGGCTGTCTTGGTGACCAGCAGGTCTGACACATACCCCTGTTGGCTTTGCTGTCAGTGGGGTCTGGTGCTTACAGAACCTCGTGCATGAAGGAGCCTTGTTGCATGGTGCTCTCCTTAATAGTGCTCTCCAAGCTGGGGCTTAAGACCTGTTCCAGACTCTTTTTCTGCAGGATTGATCTTCTTCCCATGATCCAAGAACCTTTAGTCTTTGACAAATTGCTAACAGCACTGGCAGCCTATTCCACTTTGGGGGACTGGATAAAACCACCCTTAAAGCAGGGGATAAATCAATAGGATGGGATAGGGCAAAGGTGGGAATAAAAGTAATTGGGCAATCATAAGGCTGGTAGTGAGACGAGCAGATTTCCCAGAGGAGCTAGCCAAGAGTAATACATATCTAGGCTTACAAAAGAGCTCCTGTAAGTCAAAATAACAGATGTGGTCGTGAATATAGCCTTTGTCAACGCAGTATAATTGCGATGTTCAATGGCTTCATGAAAATGTGTTGACTCCTAATTGCTATAGCACCTGCATTCCTCAACTAGCACAAAGCTCCAAACCTTCAAGAAGATCATAAAAGAGCTGAAAGTTTCCTGGCTTGCAGACAACTGCATTTTTTCAGCTCCCCTTGCAAACTGCACAGTGACAGCTTGGACCAACCCCAGCAAGTCCACTTGGCAACTGTTCCCTATTTTGCTGTGGGAAGCAAGCAGGAGATGACACAGGCTCCAGCAAAAAGAGTACAGAGGTTGATTTTTTCTTCTTCCTGTTGGTCAAGTTGGCAGTTCCTTGGGCAGGACTCTTAGAGTAGTGGGAATGAAGTGAAATGATCTTGCCTTAGAGAGTCCGTGTCTCCGTGGGTTCCTTCAGTCATCAGGGACTGAAAACTCCCTTCCTGTATGTGGTGGTTTTACTGTGTTGGGCAGCTAAACCCCACAATCGCTCTCTCACTCCCCCTCTTTAGATGACGAGGGGAAGAAGTAAAGCAAAGAACAATTCACAGGTTGAGATAAGGATAATTTAATTAAAGGGAAATAATAATAATAAATAAATAAAGATTATTATAAACTAAACAATTTAACTAAAGGGAAATAAAAAGGGGAAGGGGAAAAGGGAGGGGGAAAGGGAAAATAAAAAAAAAAAAAAGGAGGAAAACAAACAAATAAAACAAATGAAGGCTATGTGGAAGTGCAGAGGAAAGAAATTACTCTCTACTTCCCACAAATGAGCGATGATTGACCATGTCCTTGAAGCAGGGCCTAGATGCACATAGCCAGTGTTTGGGAGGAGGAACGATGTTTTCACAACAAGAGCCCACCCCTCCCCTCCTCTTCCTGTTTCCACCTTTTATTGCTGAGTGTGACATCACATGGTATGGAATATCCCTTTGATTGGTTTAGATCAGCTGCCCTAGTGATGTTTCTCTCCTCACTTTTTGCCCACCCCCTAGGAGGGTTAGAGAGAGGCCCAATGCTGTGCCAGCACTGCTCAGCAGTAGACACAACCCTGGTGTGATAACACTGCTGTTCCAGCTACAAGTGCAGAGTACAGCACTGTATGGGCTGCTGCCGGGAAAGTTAACATTCCAGGCAGACCTGGTACACTGTATTACTTCCTTTTCTGCTGCAGTGCTTCCAAGCACCTCTTGCAATCACTCAGAATCACACAGGAGTGATTCTTAGAGAGCTCCTGGCACGTGAAAGTGTCCCAAGTGCCTTGAGTTTAATCAGGCCACAGTTCTTCTTACTCCTAAGCTCAGCAATACTCTGCAAGTGATGCTCCAAAACAACAGGTTTCACACTGAGTACCACGAGGTCAAACTCACCCTGTGGCTCATGGTTCCAACCAAATGCCATTTTGCAGCTAGAAGACCCCATCATGCTCATAACCTATCAGTAGTGCTCAGGGTGGCATGCTGCTAATATAAATGATACATCCCCTCACACCATGCCACCAACCCTGCTGTCATCTCATGGCTGGGTGTGTGCACATCACAGGTCTTCCCACTCCCCAGGGCTGAGGGGTTTGGTGACTTGTTCAAGAGGATGTCCTGAAACCCCAGCTCCTGAAGCACCAGCTCAGTCCTTCCCGTTTTCACGCACATGACAGATGGAACGATGTACTTTCTGGACTTTGATCTCTGTTTTCTCTCTGTGTTTCCTTCTAGATCTTCCCTTCTTTCCAGCAAATTGAAAGAGAACTTTCCCGTATGGCAAAGAACTTTTCAAGGAGATCTTTCACTTCACAGTATCTGTGGATCTCTACTTCAGCCACATATCTTTTTTGCCTACATCTCTGGACTGTCCTCTGCTGCCCTTCACACTCGCTGTTTCTCCAGCCATGTGACACTCATTATTTCTGAATGCAAAAAATAAGAAAGACAAAAAAATTCTTTCAAGTTGCGGAGGCTGGGCTGTCTTGTCATTCATCTGTGGGGAAAACAAAGGAAAACAAAATAAAGAAGAAGAAGCAATCACTAAAAACATCTCCTCCCTGAGCAGTTTGAAAGGGACGGAGCTCCTCTGTGATGTTGGCAATACCATGCAGCTCTGCAGGAGAAACACAGTGATCTGCAGTGGAGGTTTGTAGAGGTGCAAGCAGCAAAGAAAAAATGATCTTGCTTTAATGAATTACCTTAAAATTCACCTGTTGTAATCTCCTCTAATGAGTTACTTCTCCTTCACAGAGTTAGGGTTGCAGACAGTGTTTCAGCTCTTGGTTCATCCTGTAAGCAAAGTAAAATGAGCTTAAAAGTATTTACAATGTGGGTTTCCTTATGAAAGCAGATGTTCCATCTTACTAGAGCTGCCCCTTCAAGGGGTACCAATCCCACCAGCACACTGCAGTGCCCATGAGGAGATCCCATTAGGAACCAGACCCCAGAGCTCTGCCCACACACTTTGCCCTGTCACACTGCTTTTTGCTCAAGGCCATCGATGGCGATGTGGTGGGGATGTGGCAGAGGATGCTGCTGAAGATGTGACTGTGAAGCACTGCGGTGGGGGTGCCAGCACGTGCTACCCTGCTTTGGGACAGGATGAAATGTGCATGCCAGCTGACTGCTTCTGCTGCAACATGCCCCTGAGCTGATACTGGCATGACTGCCTAGGAAAGGGATTACGTTAGCACCACTCCTGTGGCCTAGGCCAGCTGGGCTGTCAGTCTCAAAGGCTCTTCCTCATAGAAATGCACCTTCAGAGTTAACACTTGTGCCAACTGTTAGCAGGGCTACATCTTGCTTTCAGCCTTGAAACCATACCAATACGTACGGTCCTGAGTGCTCCTGAATTCAGTGTCCCATGCATGTCCAGCTGGGAGAAATTTACTGAGTCTTTAAGACTCTCCATAAGCCTTTTCTAACTGCTTCCACAATCCAAAGTATTTGCCAAGCATACTGTGCATAACATTCTCCCCACACTCCCACAGACTCGCATTTCACTCCAAGCTATGCTAACCCATAGCTCTTTGTGCAGTCATCAAGTTTCAGTTGTATTTTATTTATCATAGGCTTACACTTCAAAATTTAACCTTTTAGTATCTTGTGAGGTGATCTCTTGAGAAGGCAGTGCTTCTTCCTTGCCACATAAACATGGTTGCCTACAGGCTATACAGAATTAGTCTTCCAAATCTTTAGCCTTTTCCACTTCTATCAGCTTTGATTTCTTGTAATCCCCTGTGTCCAGCCACTGAGACATACCTGGTGGGTTCTTGGTTTTGTTCTAATTCTCTGAGTGAAGAAAGCATATCTGAGAACACTATCACTCTAAGCAGCAACAGGGAAATACCTGTGAACTGTCCCAATGTAATCAGGAACTGTTCTGGAAACATGATATGACGGATTGCCCAACTGAAGTGCCTCTACACCAATGCACACAGCTTGGGAAACAAGCAAGAGGGGAAATTCAGTGGTGAGGCACTGGAACAGGTTGCCCAGGGGTTGTGGATGCCACATCCCTGGAGGTGTTCAAGGCCAGGTTAGATGAGGCCCTGGGCAACCTGATCTAGTGGGTGGTGGCCCTGAACGTGACAGAAGGCTGGAACTGGATGACCTTTGAAGTCCCTTCCAACCCGAGTCATTCTATTCTATGATAAATAATGGCAGTCTGGAGGCCATCCATTAGCCCTTTGGCTTCTCACTCACCTTGGTGTCCCCAGCTCTTCATGGACACTTGACATAGGCATCTGCCCACCAGGAAGGCCTTTGTACCTGCTGCTCTGCTGGTGCTCTTGCTCTTGTAGAGATGAATCTCAGGAGCTGAGCATCTCCAGTATAGCTGCTTTTTTTGGCAGTGGCTCCATCTACACCTCTCCACACTAAAGAAGGTCCTTTCTTCACAGTGAAAGAGAGGATTTTGCCCAAGATTGCCCCAAGGCTCAACTTCTTGTAATGAACAGACAGACAAATCCCCAGAGTCATTGCAGAGAGCTGAGACCAGGTTGTGGAGCAACCAAGGGACACGTGATGCTCAGCCAACAACCAGGATGGAGAAAAAAACAGGCCACTCAGTCCTCTGAGCCTTCATGGCAGGTCACCAGGTTCTCTGTATAGAGGGTATGGGGACAAAGGGCTTCTTTGGGGGGTTCTGTAGCCCCAGGAGCATGGCCAATTTGTTGGCACCCTTATATTTGTGCTTGCCATCCTTGGCTCAGGACTCAGAAGGGCTAATGCCCCACTTCAGTCCAGGAAGACACTTTCAGTATGCTTTTCCAGTTGATTTAATTCCTCTGACACTATCATGTCTCCATGACACCTGCATCATTTATAAAACTCCTCCCTGCCTGCAGGGGACAGAAGTTATTATTGAGGGTCTGGAAGGTTATGCCACCCTCCCACTCAGACTCTGCAAAATAATTGAGGAGCCCTTGGCGTTCAGCTCCATGGTTTCCTCTTGAATGACACTCAATGTCAAGGCAGGGCTTACAGGCTTACAAGAAACAGCTTTTGTCTGGTCTCGCTGCTCCCTAGCCCTTTGCAAATCTTTCTGGAGATTTCCTTCAGGTACAGTTCTGCTTCTTAAACATTTTAAACCAGAATGATATTTAGCAAAGATAAGGCTTAAGCAGTCTCCCTGCATCTCTCTGTCTCAGTTGGGCTGCTTGATGGGCTTCAGTACACTGAAAGCTGATAACAGCAGCCTGCCTTGGGGAGCCTGGGTCTACATCCAGACTAAGAAGCTCAGCAAAGTCAGGGGGGCATGGCAGCCCAAAGTGTCTGATCAGAAGCATGCTTCATGGCACAGTTTAGAGCTGTACTAACCAGAATGCCTCGGGGGTTAGCGTGGACCAGGGACCATTTTCATGGAGTTCTGGGGAAACAGCTACCTTTTTGCAGAGTTTGGCTGTATGGCTGTACTAGCTATCTCGCACCAAAGTCAGGACTGGAAAGAATCCTTGGGGTGTTTAGTCTAAAACACTCAGACCATGGTTACCTCTGAGAGTAGCAGTTCTGAACGGTTGAAGTGTTAGTCATTAGGTGTCCTCCCACTATTATGGGGGAGGTATACAGGGACCTAAGAAATCCACCACTGTAAATACACAGGGAGAGTGTGCTGCAGCATCAGATCTTCCAAATTCCTAACCCAATTACATGCCAAAACAAAACAAAACAAAAACAAACAAACAAACAAACAAAACACAACAACAAAAACAAAAACAAACAAACAAAAAAAAACAAGATCTCAACGATGTAATGCAAAACAAAGCCAACAGGGTTATTGCATAGCTCCATGCAATATGTCCTTTGTATTTTGACTGCTGTCAGCATGGTCTGTATACAAGATAAATTAAATTATTATTATTATTATTTTAAACAAACTGTAGAGTACTGTTTTTCCACTTTTAGCATTTGTTTTATTAAAAATGACTCTATATATTAATGTCTATACATGTAACTTACATTTATATACAAATAAATGAATAAATGAATAAATAAATAAATCTATATATATACTAGACTCCCCCACCACCCCGGGCACAGTTTCATTAAAATGGGTCTTCGTATGTCAACCACTATTTACGTTATTTAGGTGACATGAGAGTTTTCCATACAAATTTTATTACAGCTGTGCAGCTCATGAAAATTTCCAGAAAAAAGGGTGAAAGGACACAAAAAAATGGGCATTGGTGGTTGTTAGCAGGAAAGGGTCCTACACAGACAACAACGGACCTCTGGAAGGCTGGGCAGATGAGCGATGGGTAGCAGAGTATTTGTTGCAGGGTATGTGAACATGCCCCGCACTGCAGAGCGAGCCCAAAGCAGGGAGGGGATTCCCCCCGGATTCATTCAGGCTTGGCTGCCAGGATTAGTTTCTGAAATGTAGTTGGGCACATATGGATGCAAATAAGCACCCAGTAGGAATTTTAAAAGCACATAATCCCTAGCAATTTTGTGGGAGGAAGGCACCTGAATACAGATAAGAATCTAGCTTTAGGTGCCTAGCCTTTTACAGAATGAATCTCAATAGATGCCTACCTACTCTGTTAGATACCTACACATATTTTTCTTCCTTGGAACCAGTTTAAACAGGAGACTCTGCTAATCCACAGAGATGCAGTTTCAGTTTCTCAAGGCCTCCTGGCAGGCAGCAGCACCAGGAGGGAGACCTTGAAGTTTCTGTAAAGCAGCACCCCCTGTGATTGCTGTGAAGTCTGTCTCTGCTGAAGGCGTAGTAACAGACTGCTACGGCTCCAGCTGAATGCTCTGGCATTGTAATAGTCAAATTATATGCAAAATGCATGCATAGTCATTACTCATTAATTAATTTAAATAATTGACTACTTCAGAAGTATGTATGATCTGTCTCTTCTGCAGCTGCTTCATTTGGCTGATCTATTGTTCTGTGGACACATATTAGAAATGTTTGTGAAAAGCACAAAATATTTAGTTTGTGAGTACTGTGTAAGTAAATATTCTTTTTACCCAAGTACTCCATAAGCAATTAATTAACACCATATCCTCAAAGAAGAGAGCCTTTCATAAATCACTGTCAGTAAAACAACCTAGTCTGGTTGCTGGGAAAAAAAAAAAAAAAAGTTCTATTTGCACAACCGTGGACAAGTCTAAAGCAAGAACAGCCCAGCTGAGTGAGGAGCCTGCCACCTCAAGCAGAAATTGTGAGAAAGGAGCAGTGCCTATGGCCTTGAATGCTCATACTCCATGCTGGCAATGTCCCAAGGGATGTGTGACACCGTGGCACTGACATCCATGGTAGGATCCAGGGCTATGCCATGTCAAGCCCCATCAGGAGAGCATGGTCACCTCTGCTGGACTCATCACTTGGAGCCAGCCCCTTTTGTGATGCACGAACTTAAGAAGACTTCCTGCTTTTCCAGGAGATCCTCTCCTTTTCTTCCTCCATCTGGGCTTTGCAGATGTTTTACTGTTGCCAACCACCAAGGAGACTTCAGCATCCTTGTTTTCTCTCTGAAGTAACCAGAAATAGTGTTAGCCTGATTATTGACAGAAGTCTTTTCTGGACTGGTAGCACCTGGACAGTGAAGATGGACCCTTGACCAGCATGGAGGTCTCTCCTGACCCTAAGTTAGATCTAAACTTGGTGTCACAAACTTCCTTCTCCTCCTTTTTTTTTTTTTTTTCCCTTTTTCCCTTAGTGGCCAGATGAGGACTTCTGGATGTCAGTAATTTCTCTTTTAATGCTGACTCTTCTTCTGACCCACACTATGCTCTCACCCAGGCCACTGTGAATGTCTTCTCCACTGTGGGTGCCTTGCTTTTAGCAAGGGTACAGCAGAGGCTAGACCATGCCAGAAGATTTTCAGAAGAATGACACTGATTTGGAGGAAGGCTAAATGACTATAATTAAGATTATCATGTTTTGGTTTTGTTTTTCTCACTTCCCTTTTATCATCCCAACTATAATGTGATTCTATGATTTTCATCCTATCTTTGCAGATGGAGGCAAGTCTTTGTTCCTTGGTAATACCAGAGCCCTTCTTGACTGCAGAAGGAATCTATCTATTGTAAACACAATAAACCTTAGCACAACACTTCCAAACATCATGGGGAGAGACGCTGAGCAAGAACATGATCGCAGATCTAGTGAAGTTACTAGTGGGAAGAAGATACCAACTATAGTCACCAAAACAAGAAAGGAAGAATATCTTTTCCAAGCAAATAACAACCTGCAAAGGAGGATATTGCAGTCTCTGAGGAGATTCAATGTGTATTTTAGAATCAGATTTGGGAATCCAGCCATCTGTCCAAATATTGAAATTCATCAGCCATTTCAAGTGGGAGTTCGTCAAGCAAAAACATCCAAGGGAGCTCCCACGCCTGCTGTGTTACTGGGCTTGGGCCACAGCCAAACACCATTGACACAGTTTTCTTGCTCTTGCGTCTTAACTTTTTTTTTTTTTTTTTTTTGGCTGAAAATCACCTCTGAGTGTGTGCAAAATCTATCTGTCAGTTCGGCAAAGTCACATGTCATATGAAAGTACTACAGGTGCTAGTAGGATTTTTCATGTGTGGATGGAGACAGGAGAATGTTCCCTGGCCACATGGAGACTCATTGCTCCCTTAAACATCCCTTGAAGAAGGGACCCAGCAGTGGCTTTCTCTGCATCACTCTTCTGTGTTTCCTTTCGGACCTTCATCAGCAAGGCTTTTTTTTTTTTTTTTTTCTTTTTATTTCTGCAAATATTGTGGTTATTTCAAGGTAAGGAGAATAATTAAACAAGGCTAGGGAGAAAAGCTGGTACAGACGCCTCTGTGAGAGGGCTCAGCAGTGGACAAAGTGGTTGCAGTTGCTGCACCAGTGTTTAGAAAGCACAGTTCTGCTCTGGAAAGGACATTTGCCTCCCATCTGGATCCATGCTTTCAAACAGGGCTACTGTTGGTACTATTTGCCACAAGCTTTGAGCCAGAAACTGGGCAATTTTTACAAGGCAGCACAGATCTGCAGTCTTCAGGCATTGCAGGAGACAGAAGAGCCAGGCCAGAAGCAGCACGGGTAGAGATGCCCGTAATATTGCCACAGCCATAAAGGGGCTGATTCAGCCCAGACTAAGGAGTGCTGGCTGAGCAGCTAGCAGGTGCAGGGAGGAGTGCTGCTGTCCCCAGCAGAAGGCAAAGGATGAACAAGATCAATGCCCACAGGACACAGATGCAACATGAAAACTTCTGCGAGTGCTGGGATTTCCACCGGGTCTAGTACCTGTCTTCAAAGCAACTCAGTCTACCCTGGGAATGAGAGCGCCCTGGCTCCCTTCGTATGGCTGTGTTCCAAGTCCTCGAGCTGCCAGAAGGCATGGAGGGCTGCCTCTGCCTTGTACTCCCCAGGCATGGCTGCTGTGCTGTGACACAGCCCAGAGAAGGTGGGCAATCTCATGCTGATTTGACTCATGACTTTTGATCTCCAGCATTGTGATTTCAGGAGATGTTTTTGGTCAAAGCCACACTTTGGATGGTTTTGTAGGATATCCTGAATAACTACAGATGGGAAAATCAAGCCTGGGACCTAAATGTTCCTGTACTTTGAGTAAAAAAAAAAAAAGTTATGTGTCATCTATCCCATCCCAAAGTGTCCGATCATCTGCTAGGCTAGCATAGTTCTGTTCCAAATCCCTGGGCAGATTTAGGGGCAGAAGCGAAGCAGCACATGGCAGACCTGGGAAGTCTTCTTTGCAGAGAGCTCTGGTAAAGAAGTCGTCCAAGAGTTTGTGAAGGCAAATGAGACAGGGGGTGAAATCTGTATATCATGCAGTTGGTAAGAATGCACATTGTTTCTCTGAAAAAATAGCTGCCACATCAGGAGGCTACCACCTGAGGCTTTCCAAGTATTACTTCCAAGAGAGATTGCTCTGCAGCTGGGACTAATTCCAGCAGTTTAACTTGCATGGACAAACCCAGTCTCTCCAAGAGAACCATGTCCTCTAGTTGTAAGTCAGGGGTGTCCTGCTGTGTTGAAACACTGTTCCCCCTCTAAACCTCCCAACAGCAGAGCTGTAACGGGTATGGAGACAAGTGGATCCCCTTGAATATCTTCTCTCCATGGTGGGCCCGGGGTAAAGCCATGTAACGAGGTCCCTTGGTGGGTCACTGCAGGCTGACCTGCTCTGCTGGGTGCGGGAAGTCACAGAGGTGAAGAATGACCATGGTGCCCCACCATCCACCACAAGGTGCAAAGCAGAGCCAGTACCAATGGTGGGAAAAGGCTGTTCCGTGGGGGAGCTGCCAGCTGCACTGATCCCTGTGTGGAAACCCAAACACTAGTCCTTATGTACAGGCCCTCTTTGAACAGTCAGAATAAGTTCCTGAGGAACTATTGGCTTCCTATAGGCTGACCCCATCCCGTGTATGGACAAGGTTCACTGAAATATATTCCCAAATTGCAATAAAGATTGAATTATTTTGCTTTTCCACATGTCCCTGCTCAACAGTACTCACTCTTCTTTCCTGCCTCCTCTCAACCTCTCAACTTGGCTTTTGTTTAAAAGCTTTTTTTTTTTTTTTTTTACTCGGGGGATTTAGAAAGTTTATAACACATTAAATCTCTCCGTAATCTCATAAATATAAATGACAATATTATGAAGAATAAAAAACGGTGCAGAGAAATCAGAATAATTAAATCTGGGACTTCTAATACTTAATGAGTCCCTTTGTCTCAGGCTGTGATTAGGAAGCCATCACTTGCTGCATTTTCTCTGATGGAGAACTGCAGATGAGAAAACTGATATGCCCTCAATGCTAGATTTGTGCAGCACCAAACACCAGATGAACTGCATATACTGAAGGCTTGGGTAAGGTTTGACTAGGGCATGCTGGAAGAGTAGCAGATGAGCTTCCAGTTTCACAGCTATGGGGAACATCTGGCAACAGATAAGCAACAGCAGGATCTGGCAAATTATTTCATCTACTGATTTAATCAGCATTTGGAAAGCCTCTGTGCACCAATATTTCTCCCCTGTGTCTTGTCTCTTTTTAATATAGAAAATCTTCAGTGTAGCACAGACTTGAAACAGCTCACTCTGGGAGGAATAGTCTGTCCTCATAGGTGTTTGGGATCAGCTAGACAAAGCCACAGCTGATCTGATCAGATATTGGAGATTGCCCTGCTCTGCGAGTCAGCGTGGACTGAAGACTTCCAGAGGTCCCTTTCCACCTGCACTTATACAAATACTTTATTTCCTTCTCCTCACAGACTTCTAAAGGAGAAGCTAAACCAGGCTGATGTCTTGGCTGTAGCATCTCACCTTTGTGGTGATCTTGATCCTGTAAGGTGCTGTGTGCTTCCTCTGGTCTGAATCAGGTTTCTGTAGCATTCGAGAGGCATCCATAGCTTGACTCTGCCCTCTCTGCCCTCTGTTTCTTGTTCTAATACAGAGAAGTTGTCAGATTTTCTTTTTGGGTTTGTCCTTCTGACTCTGGAAACTTGCATAGAAATGGAACAAAAAGCCAGGCATGCTTCTGCTCTCTGCATAAGGCAGGATCAGAGTTTTCCATGGAAAACAGGGAGAAATGTTTCTGAAGCAGAAAACAGACACGATAGTTCCTCCACTCATTGTTCTCTTGACATGTCACAATTTTCTACCAGCATCTATTTAGAGGAACAAGGCTCCAGGTACAACCACTAGCCATCTGAGGTGGAGGTAGGATCTCAGCCTGGCTCCAGCTGCAAATAGCAAAGGACCTGTCCCTGTCCTTACCCCTGACCAAACTGAAGATGGAGTCACCTACTGCACTCAGTCAACCAGGTGAGAGCCTTTGCCCAGACACTGGTCAGTCCTCAGCAGTCTTAACCTGCACCTCTCACATTCCCCAAAAGCAGGACAGCTGCTGAGCCTTCTGGGACTTCTTGGGGTACATCATGAGATGATGTACCACTGGCATGAAGGTACGTGGCCAGGGATAGGCCCTTCTCAGAATGTCCTTAGGCAGCAGTGGGCAGTGCAACAACTCCAGCAGAGGTCAGTGCAACAATATCAACAGTGGTCAGTCCAAGAACGTCAGCAGTGGTCAGCCCAACAGTGCCAGCAGTGGTCAGTCCGAACACACATGTGGAGGTTCTTCACAGGCTCCAGGCAAGCAATGTTCTCTGAATTTCAGCAAGAGAGTGCATTTCTCTCTCTCCCATGTCCAGATGCTTTCAGCAGCCCTAGCCAGGGAGGTGATGCACAGCCTGACTTGTAGATCTGGGGCTTTGGTTTTACACCCCTTGAGGGTGGAGGAAATTCAGCACATTTGCATGGAGTGACCAAAGCCAAGACCTGAGCGCAAGTTGGTGTTTTGGGATGTGCTTTCAGCAGCAGTATCCCAACGACATAATTTAGGTAGTTCAGATTTGTGTGTTTTGTCTGAGCTGCTATTTCTCAGCTTCCTTTAAAAAAAAAAAAAAAAAAAGAAAAGAAAAGAAGGCAGCAGGAGAACAATTCAAATGAGGGGCTTTTAACTTTGTTATAGGTGCATAGGCGGTTCAATGAATCTCTGGTTCTGTATAAGCAGTATCTCTATAACACAGGTTAACTGGACCTCTCTAGACATATCGCCAGAGAAATTGACCTTCCTCTGTTGATTTTATGTACTTCTGGCAGCCAGATTCACCCATACTTTTCCAGCAAGGGTAGAGAAAATAGATACAGGGTTAAGTATTAAGGGTAGAAGATCTAGACTGCACAAATACTTATGAAATGAAACCTTGACAATGAGCTGCATCTCATAAACAGAAGTATTTACTTCATGGGACAATTGCTTTATAGAATAAATTAGTAGAATACTTTTCCATCCAATTACACCCCAAAACACGGTGGGATGCTTTGGGTAATCATGATCAAATACCACCAAGCTGTCTTATAACATTAAAGAAAATATTTGATTGCCAGAAATCCATTACTGAGTAGACATCTGTGCACTGAACTCAAACCATGAGATTCTTCTTCTTTTTTTTTTTTTTTTTTTCAGGCTGGTTCTCTGTAATATGCCTACTCATACTACTGTACAAACACAAGATTTGCATTAATTTATGAAGTCCTGCAGCTTTTGATACTGTACATTAATTAAAAATGATTTGTTCACAAGAGAAGAAGAAAGTTTCACAGGAATTTACAAAGAACTTTCTGCAGTTTCTGGAAGAGATGTAGGGGCTCTGGTTTGGGGTAGGCTGGGACATCGTGGGGAGGCACTGGGAGCCCATGGCACCACTGCCTGTCATGAGCAGGTGAACACTGATACAACTTGCATGGGGGTCACTCAAAACTCCCTCTCTGATAAGCAGTGCTACATTTAGTAGGCTGATACTGTGCTCAAATAGCATGCAAAGCTACTTAAGCAGTCTATCTTCGACCACAAAAAATATGTGTCTGTTGCTCACTGACATGCCAGATATGTGATGCTCCCTTGCTTCTGGGAGAGGTCCCAATTTATTCTCTGTTTCCCTTGGAAATGACAGGTTTCCCTACAGTTTCTTAAAGGATTATGGTAAAAAATAATCTGTCCTTTGTGATGGTTATGAATAGTCAAATGTAATATCAAGGACTCAGAACCAACATTGTTAATCTAAACTATCTCTAACTGAAAGCATCTGAACAGAGGCTCAGATGAGTTTCTGGAGAAAGAAATAGTTTCTCTACAGAGAAACACTGGACGCAACTGCATAATCAAAAGGGATTCATTTCTTGGTTCATTCAACTCCTAGGTTTTAGTTTTAAAACATGTCTGTCTTGGCTTAAAGCACTCTTCCAATCTCTATTTCCAGTTCCTAGGATTTCCTGAAATAGGGAATCCCACTTTTTCCTTTTACAATCTCCCAGTCTCTTCTTTTTTACCTCTCCCCAAGAAACTTAGCACTGCTCTCTTCATACTTGACAACTAGATATGGAGCTGTATCAGCCAGAAGGAAGTTTCCTTCACACTTTCTGCTTCTTACGGTATCTGGGCTCTTACCTTTACACTTACTCACCCTTCCTACATTAGCACAAAGAAAGCTGTTTGGGAGATCTGATGTCTTGTTTTCCAGAAACTGCCCTGAATCACCTTTACGAGAGCTGTCCCACGCTGCGAGCACAAGTCTTGCAGTCTGGCCAGATATTTGCCTTCTAAGTCAATAACCAAATCTGTTACAAAGGTAAGAACATGTAATTAATGGAAAGGAAATCCTTTTATCCTTTTATTTTGATCCAAAACTCAGGTGAGAAATGAAATGACAAATGTTAATGTCAGGAAGCTTGCCCACTGCCATTGCTACCCTGAAAGCAGATGGAGTGCATCTTCATACGCCACAGCCTGAGACACTAGTCGACAGGCCAGCCCGTGTGAGGAAGTCCATTGCTGCCTGAATTTTAACATGACAGGGGGACTCTTAAGCCTCTTGTTTATGCTTTAGTACTTGCGGTCTATGGGAGGACCACAGCACACTCTTCTCTGTCTCCCCTTATTTGTTGATCGTCTGTAGGAAGAAGAGAACGTGCAGAGGCCCTCACCCGTACATTGGGTCTGTTCTCACTCTGTGCAGCTCCATCATTGAGCAAAGTACCAACCCTGAGGCTTCTGTAAGGACTTGACACAAACTACAGAATACTACAATGAAGCATTCACAACAAAACCACATTTTTTTCCGCAGCCAAGCATCAAAACACTTACAGAAGGGCATGGTCCCTCTCTGTGCACCTCAAGGGGAGATCCACAAATCCTCACGTGGTTTCATCGCATCCAGCACCCTTCTCTGTGCCTCCCAGCTAAACGTGCACAGAGGCAGCTGTTGCCAAAGTGCTGTGGTGACACAATTCAGTTCTGTTTCTGAAGTCATCACCGCAGGCGCCTCCCAGTGACGGCACAACACTCTCTGTTGCTAATGCGTCTGTCTCAGAAACAGCTAGGGAAGTACCACTATGCCCAAACTGACTTGAATTAGAGTAGTTCAAACATTATTCCCTGCTCCCCTACATCTGTGGAAGGTGTGTGATCAATCTTTTCCTTGAGAAAGGACTACAGAGCAAAAGAGCTTGATTCTGAGACATTGCTCGTCCTTGTAGAGCAGTTCACCTTTGATTTCCATGTCAGAAAAAAGAAGGTGAAATCAACAATTCCCTTCCTCTGAGCTGGGAATAGGAAAGAAGCCCAATTCTCCAGGAAGCCTTCAAAAGGAAACTCTGCATTTCTTTGTTAAACACCTTGTTTAATTTCTTGAAAGAAATCTTTCCCAGGACTTTGCAACTGCGGTGGTTCAAAGCGGGTGGGCAGCCGAGTTCCACCACGGCCGCTCTCTCACTCCCCCTCCTCAAAGGGAAAGGGGGAGAAAATACGATGCAAAGGGCTCCAGGGCTGAGATAAGGACAGGGCGATGGCTCAACAAGTATCGTGACGGGCAAAGCAGACTCAGCAGAGTGACCCTCAGGGTCCCTCCCTGCCCCTGCTCCCCGTGGGGTCCCTCCCATGGGATGCCGCCCTTCCCCAGCTGATCCCACACGGGCTGCCCACAGGCAGCAGCTCCTCAAGCACTGCTCCCACACGGCTCCGTCCCACGGGCTCCATCCATCCATCCATCCCCCAGGAGCAAACTGCTCCAGCACGGGTCCCCCACGGCTGGGCGGCAGCTCCCCCCAGCCCCCCTGCTCCTGCGGGGGCTCCTCTCCATGGCTGCAGCTGCGGCCCGGGGCCTGCTCCTGCGGGGGCTCTCCACAGGCCGCAGCCTCCTCCAGGCCACAGCCACCTGCTCCACCGGGGGCTCCTCCACCCACAGGGGGGCAGCAGCGTGGAGATCTGCTCCATGGGGGACCCATGGGTGCAGGGGGACAGCCTGCTCCACCAGGGGCCTCTCCCTGCACAGCCCGCAGGGGAACTGCTGCTGTGAGCCTGGAGCACCTCCTGCCTCCTGCTGCACTCACCTTGGGGGCTGCAGGGCTGCTTCTCACTCCTTGCTCTTCCAGCTTCTGTTGTGCAGCAGTATTTCCCCCTGCTTACATCTGCTCTCCCAGAGGTGCAAACAACATCGCTTATTGGCTCAGCTCTGGCAAGCGCCGGGGCCCTTTTGGAGCTATCTGGAGCTGGCTGTTGTCTGGACTGTTCTCACAGACGCCATCCCTGCAGGCCCCTGCTACCAAACCCTTGCCACGTAAATCCGATCGAAGTGTATGCAGCAATTACAAAGCCGCTGTGCTTTGGGCTGTCACGATCCTTCTGCAAGTGCAGGGGAGGTGCAGGGTTGCTTTGCATTTCCAAAAGGAGGAAGAAAGCCTCCAACCCCACTGGACCTCAGCCACTTGCAGGATCCAAGCAACGCTCCCCACTTTCAGTTATCTCCCTCCCATGCACACAGTGGGAGCAAGGTTGAACAAGCACATTTTTGAAAATGTTTATCTTAATGAAGAATAAAAGAAGTCTACAACACCCAATCCCTCTGTGCACCCAAGGCAAAAATCGTGGACTATTCTGCCTCAACACTATTTTCAGACCCAATTTGTCAAGTCATCTAGCAGAGGATTTCTCTCTTGTTCACTCACTAGCTTAGTAGAGCACCAGTTTACATAGGTGCTGGAGCAGATTCCTCAACCATCTGAAGGGACTTGATCCCAGAAAAGTTCAAAACTGCAGATGACTCATGATTTTGTGGTGAAGCATCTATTAAATGAGAGCTGTTCCGCTTAGGGCACAGTGAGACAGTGTGAGAAGAACCCTGTATCTCACTGATTGAGGCTTTATAACTCTACAGAATTGTCAGTCAACAATAAATGGAAAGTGCAGGAGATATGTTCTTTCTTCCTCCTTTCCCTGCCATACATTAGCAGAGAGATTGTGGTGGGATATAGGTTCAGAGCCTCACAGAAGAAGGATTTGAACCCAGGCTCTCCACAGTCTGCACCACTGCCTTCCTGATGGCTTTTGACTATTTTATTTTATTTTATTTTATTTTATTTTATTTTATTTTATTTTATTTTATTTTATTTTATTTTATTTTATTTTATTTTATTTTATTTTATTAGTATTATTATTCTTCTTTTTCTGGGTGGTGTCTAAGTCTTGGGGGGCAGAACAAACTGTGGGAGGAGGGAATGCTACTACTGTCTGTGACAGTGGTGATTTCTGGACAGTGTTAGCAACAGAGCTTCTGCAGAGAAGAGAAAATGCCAGGCAGTCTCTGTTGGTATTCCATGTACTGAGTACTGAGTGCAGTTTTGGGCTCCACAGTATAAGAAAAAGACATAAACCTGTTAGAGAGTGTCGAAAGAAGGGCAACAAACAAGAGGGTCTCTTTTAACAGGGGGATTGAGGTTTGTGGCAAGGTTTTGGTAGCAATTTAGGGGCTGCACTGTGCTGGACACAGCAACAGACGCACCATAAGCCAAAGTCAGACAATAAGCCAAGGTGTGTTCACGTGTGGTTTACTGTGGTTTAACGTGTGGTTTACGTATAGAAGAAAGTTTTTGCCTAGTGGTGAGTATACTGCAGATTTGCTGCATTGTTCTAAATTAAATAGCAAGATAAGTGATGGCATCGTAGGCTGGGAAAATATTTCTAGAGTATCAGCGCATTTTGAGCATCATTTTAACTGTTTATGCAAACATGAAGATTATTAAAATCAGTGTTTATTTATGTCTGTATGTAAACAGGTGATCATGTTGTATAGCATGCAGTAAATGGTTTGTGAATGCTGCTTGAAGAATGAAAAGAGTAAGTCAGCTCCACAAGGAATAAATGAATTTTGTTTATTTGTGCAATGCAGAGATTAGAATTAGACCAACAGCATGGAACCAAAGTCTTGCTGTGTGCCTTTTATCTGTAGGACAGTTCATGGAGGCTTCATCAGCCCTATCTGTTTTCTAGCACTCTGAAATGTCCTCTGTGGTGCTGCACCCAGTTGAAAGCCTGCACTGATTGTGATGAACTTTCCTAACAGGAGGCACGGGTCCTTCGTCGGACGCTGGCTGGGGATGTATGCTGCGATGCGGGCAGATGATGCTGGCCCAAGCACTGATCTGCAGACACTTAGGGAGAGGTGAGTGCTGGTCCTGAGGGAACTTCGGTATTGTCTGCAGACGCTTCTTCGTAAGTACTCCATTAAAAGCACAAACCCTGAATTTATTAGCGAGACTTTCTTTGATGCCCTGGTAACAGTTCCTAATGAATCAATTCATATTCAGCTGGGTGAAATCATCCCAGCCTGAAGCAGAGAAATAGGCATAGAAGGAGAAGAAATGGGGAATCCTGTCGCCATTATTTTATAAACCTTTTAGTGTAACACCCAAGTTGAGGCCAAGGGAAAACCTGCCACCGTGGGACAGTGCTCTTACCCTTCTCTTCACTCCTCACTTGTCAGCAGCACGAGGTCCAAACCCCCCTGGTGCAAGCTCTTAAGTGTGCATGTCACATCCCAGGATGCTGCCAGTGGAGTGTTTGGACTTTCTGTATGGATCTTATGTTGTTATTTAAAGGGTGCTTAGAAATCCAACAAGGTCTAAACACAGCCTGTACTTTTAAATAATCTTGGAAGCTCAGAGATACTGGAATGGCTATCAACACGCAGCATGATCCGTCAGAATATGTTTGCAGTTGATGTTTTTGTTTTGTTTTATTTTCCCTGTTTTGACAATCTAGCCTATGATGATAAAGGGCAGCTTGATGATAAATAACAAGCTTGGAATTCTAGGAGCTCTACACAAAATGTAAATATTCGAGATGAATTGAAATGTCTTTTAACATCTCATTATAAAGCTTTCTGCTGTCTAGACATTTGATCAGTGTAATGAAAACGTCACCATTTTTTATTCTATATCAATTTTTCCTTTCAGATTGGCAATGGGAAAAACACAGAAAACAACCAGAAGAATATCACAGAATCCTACGATGCTTTCTCGACAGGAAGGCTTGCTCTTATTCAATCCACCAGATGGGTAAGAACAAACATAAACTTTCAGGTTTTTTCCACTGAAATTTCTACTGTGTTGAATCACTAATTTGCAGCATGTTAATTCATAATTTTAAAAAGTGGATGTGAAGACAAGGTGTATGCTTATACAAAAATAAAAAGGTATGCAGATGGGCGCAAAGACTAGTAGTACAGAAACATTCCCTGAGACCTAAATAAAGCCATGTACTAGAATGTAGCTCTTGATAAACTCTGTAAGCCTTGGGTACCAGAGTCAGTAATGTTAGAATAGACAGTCTTGTAGCTTATTGCTGTAATTTGTAATAAAGGGCACTAACATTTGTTAACTTGTAATTCTCATTGTAGTTTAGAAGCCTTTTGTTTATTAAAGAAACTGGCACTCCCTAAGTTTTGAAAAGAGCATAGATTGAGAAAATAATTGTTATTGCTAACTACAGATTGCAGTTACTCTAGAATGTTTGACAGTCACGGTATTTACTGTATATTGTTCCCACATTCTTTATGGTCTCATTTTTCTTTGATTTTGTGTACGTGTGTCTTTTTTTCACTGTGAAAACAGCACAGGTGGGTGTTGGAGAGGGGAAGTCAATTGGAGAATGGTTTGGACCAAATACAGTTGCTCAAGTACTAAAGTAAGTGAGATCATACCAGTCTCATTCAGAACGTACTCCCCTGGGGCAGCCAAGAGAAGGCCCAGGCAGAGTTTTGAAGGCTGCATCTCCCCCTGTCCCACAGTCAGGAATGTACTTGCCATCTATTTACAAGTGCAGCATGGAATGTCATGCCACAGCTCGGTGTGCAGGTACTGAGTTGGGAATGGGTGACCTCTAAATTTTAATAAAGGAAGAGCCTGAGGAGAAGAAACTGCAGGAAAGTCTCCTGCTATGCCGTCTGCATGCCCTCACCAGTCACACCACAGATGTATATTCCTTTCTGCACAGTGGCACAGCTCTGGCAGGTCGAGAGTGCCACCGTGTAGGTCGGAGTGGTGGTGTGAAACATCAGAGAGAAGCCATCTCGGCTGAGGAGGGAACTGAGCTGCAATTCCTCCCTTTCTGAGCAGCAGTTCTGCCAGCAAGGCTACTGGATAAAGATGGGCAGCTCCTCATAGTCTGGGAGCCACACTGAAAGGAACTGAGGCTGCTCAGTTCTCCAGGGGTACGTGGAGGTGTCTTACCTCAGGCAGGGGCTAGGCTACAGGTCCTGCGAGCTCAGCAGCAAGTCTTTGACACCCTGGAACAGGCACATGATCTGAAGAGGGAGGGGAGCTGAAGCATGCCCTGGACTCCAGATCTTTCATGGCCAAGTTTTTCATGGTGAAACGCTCACCCCCATTTCTTTCTGGCTTATTTGAAACAGCTAATTCTGCCAGTGCAGCTTAAGAGTGTAGCTCCCTTCCCCAAAGGTTTGGATTTTGCAGAAGTGGACATAAAACTGTGTGCTGCTGTCTCCCACTGAAGTTTTGGTGCCCCAAACCCTTAGCTGATTTAGCTTTTAACGCCCCATTTCTGCTGTGCACGCAGGCTCAGGCAGAAGTAATTCCACTGAATTCAGTGGAATTTCTTAAGCAAAAAGTAATCTGCAAAACTGGCATAGGAATTTTTTTCTTTTCCAGATGAGAAAAGACACAATTGGGCAAGAACCCAGTGCAGAGACTGTCGAGTGCAATAAAAAGTAATAAACTTGATGTAGTTGAACTGTTACTGTCACTGCACTTAGCAGTAAGACAAAACAGTTTGCACATGGTGCAGCGCATATGTTTTTCCTGGTACCACTCAGTACCTATTTTTCTAAAGATATGAAACATTTAATGTTTAAAGTTTTCTTTTTCTTACATGGAGACTTTAAAAAATGCAGAAAGGATGTTTTTTCTTAAGAAAAAAAGAATAAATAAATGGTTCTGAGTGTAAAGCTACCCTTTTGATCCAACTAGTTTATATTAATTAGTACCTTAATGTTTTCTAGGAAGCTTGCTTTATTTGATGAATGGAATTCATTAGCAGTTTATGTATCTATGGGCAATACGGTGGTCATTGAAGACATCAGGAAGTGACACCTCATCAGTTTTCTGGTAACAGTTTCTGATTTGACTCCATTTGCCAGCATGTATCTAAACATGAACAAATACTTGGGGGGCCATGGGTTTGTCTTGCAAGGGTAAGAAGAGGGAAGAAGGACATACAAACTCAGTTGTGTTTTTTTGATCCCTGATGCCAACTTCGTGCTCACATCACTGGATGTGAAGAGCTCCTTGAAGAATTTCTACTGTCATCATTGCTGCCATTTCATTTCTCTGGCGTTTTATAGGCAAAGCTTGACACTATTAATAACATTAATAGGACATGTCACTGCAGTCTTAAATTGTCATCCCCCAATCATTGATCTAACGTCTCACTTGGACGTGCCAGCACATACTGTCTGCTAGAATTACTTCTACTAAATAGCTGTAATTGCCATGCCCGGCTCGTTTTGTCTTGGGTGCCCTATAAAGATCCCTGGCAAACTAGCTTAATTCACTACTGAGAGGAAGATCTGCTTTGTGTTCCTCTGTGCGTTGACTGATTTCTAATTTTATTCCCGCAGAAAAAATGTGCTGGTCCCCTCCTCAGAGCAGCAGCGCGTCCCACAGCAGTGCACATTTGCACAGAAGTGCTCTTGGCCGAAGCAAGAAGGCAGGAGGACTCTGCACAGGCTGGAAAGCCCTCTTGCTTATTATACCTCTACGACTAGGGATAAATCACATAAATCCCGTATATATTGATGCATTTAAAGTAAGGTTTTCTTTCAATTCATTGCTTGTTACTGTCAAATAAGTTTGGGTATCTGTGATGTCAGTAAAGAAATGAATGACAATTTCCTTTATTCCTTTTGAACTCCTAGGAATGCTTTAAGATGCCACAGTCTTTGGGAGCATTAGGAGGGAAACCAAATAATGCCTTTTATTTCATAGGATTTTTAGGTAAGGAAAAAAGAAACTTATTCCAAATGTGCAGATGATCAAAAGAGAACATTTTTTGAAGGGGAAATAGTAAGGGGTCTAAGCGTGAACCTCTAGAAGTAAAGAAAGATGAGAATAGAATAAAATAAATGAAGAAGCATATCTAAAAGAGTTTAGAAACAGTATGAGATGATCCTTAACAGGAGCAGAAAGTTAACAGCAAAGCTAGGTGTAAAAATAAGTGATGACATCAACAAGAGCAACATACTGAGAATAGCTGATAGCATTTGACAAGTGTATTGGTCAAATGTCACTTTTATTTTCTTGTATTTCAAAACTGTTTCTGATAGCAGTATCTTTTTCACCTTTTGCATACCTTCTGTTATTAAGTATTGCTCTAATTAATTTAAAATGCATTCCTTCAGATTTCACCCCACTTTGGGCCAAAATTTTGCAACCCTATTTTGTCCTTTTGTAAAACCTAACCTGTTTTAGTTAGGCTTTTTTGTTCCAATTTCTGAATGAATGCCTAATGGGATTACAGATTGCATCTGTGAACATCCTGTACCTTTTAATCTGTCAAATGTTAGTGTTTACAACACTTGAGATTTAAAAAAAAAAAAAAAAAAAGTACTGGATCTCACATGGAAAAATAAAAGTATGTGACAAAGATAGAACATAACCAACCAAAAAATTACAGTAATAGGTGACAATAGGAAGTTATACTAAATACCCTGTGGGAAACGCTGTGTCTAAACCTTCCGATTCTCTTAAAGAATCCCTAGCTGGAAAGTCTAGATTACACTGACTGCAATGGCAATCTAATTTCTATTTTACAGTTCTGGACCAAGTGCTTATTAATGTCACTTGCTTATTTTTAACATACGGCTTTTACCCATCCAGGCAATGAGCTGATCTATCTGGACCCTCACACCACTCAAAGCTTTGTAGATTCAGAAGAAAATGGCACGGTTGACGATGAGAGTTTCCACTGCCAGGAAGCCCCACATAGAATGAAGATCATGAATTTGGACCCTTCAGTAGCTTTAGTAAGTGTCAGGAAATCTTGAATGCATGTACTTTATCTCAAAGTAATGTCTCTCTACATTGGTAAGGGCAGCAATGCATCTCCTTGAACAGAACCAAGATCACAAAGCTGTCTTCTGTGATCAACACATAGTAGTTTGTACATAACTACATGGAGAATCTTAGGGCAAGTGGGGAGCTGTCTGTACTGTAGGGAGCTCGCTTTGTTTTCTTTACTGAGCAGCTTTTACTTCTTTCAAGAGGCATTATAATGGTCAGAGCAAGGAACTGAAACAGGTTTACGTGTTTTATTCTATCACTACTTTATGTTTGGTCACCTCTAGACAAGTTACTTAAACTTACTTTCTATCATAAGTTGAAAATGTTTAAGTGGAATTATTGTATTTCACCCCAAATTACAAATACAAATGTATTATTTGTAATTCACCCAAAATGTCATGGGGGTACTGTGGTATTTGAAAAAATTGGATCTGATCCCATGCCAGTATCCTGTGATTGGGTGATTGGCAGTTGTCACCAGTGGGATGTGTTTCTAAAGCTTTAAACAATCTGTAAAGATACCGGTATCTGTCATTCATTCACATACCTGTTTTTTAATACTGCTGCTTTTTAGAAAGTTTTTTTGTTTTGTTTTGTTTTAATACTTAACTACGTAACTGTGCAAAATGTGGCATGATGCAACGAGACAGACAAAATCATAATGAAGAGCAAATATTTTCAGTATAGATACCAGAATGGAAATGTTCCTTAGGTGGTCCATCATCTACAAGTTTTCAGCTTCTGCTGATACCTGGACTGTAGGAACTGGGTGGCGCTCCATGGAGGAGCACACAGGAGCTGCTGCTATTTTTTGCTTGACTATTTCGTTAGGGGTTTGCAGGGCCTTGTTCTCCCCGTGGGTTCTCTCCCTAGAGCTGCCACATGTTTGGAGTCTTATATCTACTGATCATACAGGGCATTACTGTATCAGAGGTCAAACCGCCTTACCTGCTGGTACCACATACCTACCATCTGCAAAGGTAAAACTCTGTGTGTTTGTTTTTTCCCCTAAGGGCTTCTTTTGCAAAGAAGAATGTGATTTTGATAACCGGTGTAGTCTTGTACAAAAGGTAAGAGTGGGAACTTAGCATCTCGATTTGTTCTTTATAAAGTCTGGTTTTTATTGTCTGTTTTTTGTAAAATTTTCCTTTGCATTTTCCTTTGTATACAAATTGTATGAGCCATGGAGAAGAATGCATTAAAGCATCAGGGTAAGGCAATACTACTGAATTGCTAATTGGAAATTGTTCAGCACTTTACCAGCCACAAACCCTGCCAGTTGGAAAATGGGTGTAAACATCCACACTTGAAGGTGTTACTGGGTGACACTTGCTTTTAACTTCTAATTCTCACTAAATGACTAAGGTTTAACTGCCATATTGTAGTGATGTATCAATGATTTGCTTCCTGATCCTTTTTTATTGTTTGACATAGTAGATTGCGTGTTCTAATTATGACTGTTAGTCCCTGCTATCTTAAAGATCTGATTCTGTAAGTGCTGCAGGCCTCTAGCTCCTGCTGATCTAGGGAGAACAGAAGGTGCTGGCTGCCACAGGAAACAGACTTGAGGATGTTTCTGCATGCAGCTGTTAAGCTAAGCACCAGACGTCTGAATGTAAAGTACCATCAACCTCTAAGGGCATTTATTTAAAAAAAAAAAAATCATCTAAGGAAAACAGTTTGTAAATAACTGAAATACAGGACAGAAGGTAACTTCTCTTTGAAGAGGAATAGCGTTTGGCTTCAGGAACACCTTTTTTCCTGACCAAAACCTGTCCTTCAAAATCTGATGCGTTTTTTTTTTTTTTTTCCCCTTTGGAGGAGCTGATAGATCTGTCTTTTGTGCTATTGATCAACAGAAAACTTGAGGAGAGTTCTATGCAAGCAACTTTCTTTTAAAAAGCAGAAAATATTGTACATTCCTAGTGTGCTTGCTACGTGTAAACAAAATTACAGGTTTGCAGATATCAAAGCTGATATCAAAAGATGATAAGACTGATAATTTGTAGTACAGTTCAAGAGATCTGTCTTCCAGATGTGTTTTAACTAGGGATGTATTACAGAGACCATGGTGCTTGGATTTCACAGTATGTCTGTATAAAGACTTTTTTTTCCTGATGGACATGCGTAATTAAAAAACACTTTCAATTAAGCAGACACGTTTTGTGTTTGAAGCGTCCCCCGAGCCAGCTTTTAAAATGAAAGCATTCTGTCCTCAGGAGATTCTAAAGCAGCAGAGTCTACGGATGTTTGAGCTGGTCCAGAAGCACCCGCCACACTGGCCTCCTTTCATACCTCCAACAAAACCAGAAGTGACAACCACAGGAGCAGGTAAGGCACCGATTAAAAGCCTAATTGTGCAATGTTATGTTCCTCGTTAGCAAATAAAAGAATAATCACAGGTAGAATAACTATCCTTTGTGAGTGTCAAGCAATATATAGCAGGCATGTATCCAAACAAGCCATACAATTGCTAGCACAGATTTTTTTTTTTCACTCTTACAAAGTACTTTTCTGGAATGCGTCTTTCAAAGTTTTTTTTTTTTTAAGTGAACAAAATCAGGCATGTCTTTAGAAGCATTTTTTTCTTTATCTTTTTTTACAGAACTCATTGAATCTACTGACAAGCTATTTGAATTGGAAGAAGAATTTGAAATCCTGAGTGTGTGAAGGAAACTGTGGTGACTCTTCTGAGTGTTGAATATATTGGTAATATTATTGCATTGACTTAAACAGCCATGTTAGCCCCGAAGTGCCTGAAATTATGGATAACAGAGCACAGAAATCTAGTAGCATCCAAAACTCCAAGGGCAGTCTAACACACAAGCTTCCCCGGGTGGAAAGGCAGTAAGAGATCTTTTGATAAGATGCTTAAAGGGAATCTCTTTTTAACGTACTTTACCTGGAGACAAACGGGCCTTTGAGATTAAGGCAAAAATACATGTATCACTGGGCACCATGTTTGGAGAAAGGGATAACCCAAATGGATATTTCTTGCTCTCATATAATAATGCAATAGTTTAGTTCTTCAAGCAAAACAGTCTTCAGTTCAGGAGGATGTTTACTTCTGTTCCCTCCTGTGGGCTGCGTCATAGGAAAAATACATTGTCTTGTTTAAAAGATTGACTGGATCAGGAGAAAATTGTTTCCTTGTTAAATATTTTAACATGTATTTGAGCAACCAGACTTTATTACAAAAATGTTTCTGTAAAAGGAACTATGTCTAATGGACACATTTTGCAATAGCCTTCCTGTTTCTGGGAGACCTCAAGAGGAACAGGAGCCTCAAATAGTTGATACAGATCACAACCACTGTTATAGTTATGGTATATTTCACCTTGACCTTAAAATTCAAATGATTAAAACTTAGGTTATTTCTTTCCGAGTTAAAACGAGTCAAAGGTGGTTTAACTGTACCTTATTTATTTTAGAATAGATTTACACAAGTTTCTCTGTTACAGCACTTTATCTGTGCATCTAATAAATTTCTTAAGCTTTTCTTAGGTTGTATGCTGCTATGTTTGGTTAATTTGTGTGAACTAAATATAAACCAGGTGATCTTAAAACTTAATATAGAAGCGTACACAGATTACTGAATTGTTGCTTTTTGACTTCTTGCCTTTTGAAATCTGTTTTGGTAGAAGTGCCTTAACCCTACAGGTTTATCAGAACAGCCTGGGCAGTTTTATTTCTAAGGCAGAGAATCTCTCTCTAGCAGCCATAAGAAAAACAGTTCAGAATAAAGAAAGGCAAACATTTTTAATCCATGCTGAAGTTCCTTTTCACTATCAGACAGTCCCCCTTGTGGTCATGCATGTTGTCATGCTAGTGTAATGAACATGAACTGCAGACTTTCATCTTCACCAATAAATGACAACATAGAGAAATACTGAATATTGTCTCCTCTCACTTGCACCTCTCGATCAGGGCCACTGTTTTTTCAAACAAAAGAGTTAACGAGATCCTATTGCATCTTGTTTAATGTTTATTAACTACAGTTTGGAAACCACAAACGTAGAAAAAAAATATCATTTCCTTATTTTATTAAAACATATATAAAACATATATAAAACATATATAATATATATATATAACACATATTG
The DNA here is from genome assembly GCF_047663525.1 of Anas platyrhynchos. NCBI lineage: Eukaryota > Metazoa > Chordata > Aves > Anseriformes > Anatidae > Anas > Anas platyrhynchos. The sequence continues at coordinate 23,205,082 of NC_092600.1, forward strand.
TGTTGTAAAGCACACAATTCCCTACCAATGACAACAAAAACATCATCTAATTGAGCATGCAGTTTTCATTAACCTGTTTTTTTTTTCTTTTTTTTTTTACAAATACCCAACAACACATACACATGTGTTGTGTTGTGTTTTTTTCCATCATTTCTCACTGAAGCAATACCCATCCCGTATCAGATCTGTGTCATTACTCTAATTTTTGTTCCTAATGTACTTGAAAAACTTCTTAACTCTATTGATTGCAACAGTGGACTTTTTTCCCTCCGATCTTAACTCCATTTATCAATTACTTATTCTCTTAAAATTCTGCTTTTAAGAGATGGTTGGGTATTCACCATCTCTCACTCTTATTTATAGATTTTCTTTTCTTTTTCAGTAGTTCAGCCCTAGTCAACACGGAGGTGTCATGTATTTGGCAATTTTATTTATGGTAGCACTCCCCTCCCCTCCCCTCCCCTCCCCTCCCCTCCCCTCCCCTCCCCTCCCCTCCCCTCCCCTCCCCTCCCCTCCCCTACCCTCTTTTGATCCTCTCCCCAATTTTGCCTCCCCTCCACTCCCCCCCATCCCCTCCCATCCCCTCCCGTCTCCTCCCCTCCCCTACACCCCCTCCCCTATTCTCCCTGTCCCTATACTCTGCTACACTCCCCTCCCCTATACTACCGTACACACTCCTACACTCCCCTCCCCTATCCTACCCTAAACTCCCGTTCGCTACACTACCCTACATTACCCTATGCCCCCCTCCCCTACACTCTCCTACACTCCCCTCCCGTATCCTACCCTACACTCCCCTAAACTCCGATCCCCTACACTACCCTATACTCTCCTATGCTCCCCTCCCCTCTAAAACGCTACCCTACCCTACCCTACCCTACCCTACCCTACCCTACCCTACCCTACCCTACCCTACCCTACCCTACCCTACCCTACCCTACCCCACCCTATCCTATCCTATCCTATCCTATCCTATCCTATCCTATCCTATCCTATCCTATCCTATCCTATCCTATCCTACCCTCCCCCTGCCCTCCCCTCCCCTCCCCTCCCCTCCCTTCCTTTTATTCCCTCCCCTTCCCTCCCCTCTTGTCTTCTTCTCTCCTCTCTTCTTTCTTTCGGGTAACTTCAAATCGCTTCAGTCGTTCTCATAGCTCCTGTCCCTGGCTGATTCACGGGAACCCATCAGCAGCAACCAGAAGCGCTCCAGCTGCTGTGTCACTGGTCGAGCAACAGTCTCCAACTGGGAATCGCTGACTTCGTTGTGTGGCTCAGACAGGTGCCTTGCAGTTCCACCGTGGCCTGGACGTTTCCTCTTGCTGTGTCCCCACCTACAGCGCACTTCTGCTTAGAAGCAGCAGCAGGCTTTGCAAGGTGTCCCACTCCTTCCATTTTCAGTGGTTTAGCTTGGCTAGCCGGGTGGTGTCTGTCAATAGAAGACAACAACGAGATTTGGGTTAGAAACAGCTAACTGAGTAGTTCCTTTGCACAAGGGCAAGGAATAACTACCCCTTCCTACTGGAGGCTGCAGTGTCAGAGATAATGACGGGTCCTTCCGAGAGCTTTGAAATATCCCTTGGGGATGCTGAGTCCAGAGGACCAGAGCAAACCTGTCTAAAGTACACCGTGGAATCACTCGGAATGACTTCCTAGCAGAAGCATGTGTCTGATACGGCTTCAGCTGCTTGCAGTGTTCTTCTTCACCTCCTACCTAAATTCAGATGAGAGATCTCAATGAAGATGGAAAGGTTGAGAAATAGAGAAATCACTGATGTGCTTTGAGAACTTCTAAGGACTGAGTACTGCATCAATCCCATGTTGTAACATTAAGGATTGGTTAGAAAAGCAAACGTTAAAAACAAGGAAAGGGGAAGAACAAGTAAGCTTTCTTAAAGTATCTATTCTATTTAAGGTATCTTTAAAGAAGTAAATAAGTACTGAAATATATATGCAGATAGAGAGAGAGAGAGAGAGAGAGAGAGAGAGAGATACAGAAACCTAAGAGTCTGCTGTGCAGGTTAGCTTCTTGCTCTCTTTTCTAAAAGTCACAGTGAATGCAGCATCTGTGTGCGTTACAAGCATTACCCTCAGTCCAGCACAGGTACACACGAGAGGTCAGCCTGCAGGTTGCGGAGGCAAAGCAACTGCTCTGGCTGGATGTGAAGAGCCAAGACAGAAGTTGCTGTCAGGGAAAAGATACACAGAGGGGATGAAAAAGACGGAGTGTGCTTCCGACCTTCACAACTTCTAAGCAAGCGGAGATGAGGTTGTGGAAGAAGCAAATAAGCTGTTGATCTAGAAGCAGCCTGAAGATTGTCCTTAAGCAGGGCCTTGCATTCTTCATTTTTACAGCATTGCTTGCCTTCAAGTGCACGACGATGATTTTATGAACTTTCTACCACTACAGAAATGCACCGGATTCTTTCACAAAACTTACGGGTGGTACTTGGCAATATTGGTCAGCATTCTCTATTTCCTTCTTCATCTCAATTCTCTTTTGGCCTGTGAAGCTTTCCAGATCAGAGGAGAAGATCCACGGTAATACGGAGCTTTGGATACTGCAAAGGAAACAAAGAATCCTACTGACAACTCTTTTCAACCTCGCCTGCAAGCATCACAGAAAAGAACACCGAAAGAACACCGCTTTATCATGGGAAGCATAAATTGGAGCATAGGTGTCCTATAGCTGAAGCGAGGTGAAGCAGGTTCCACACAAGGTGAAGGAGCACACCCATAAGCATTTCCATAAAGCCGTGTTTTCAAACAAAGGGTTAAGATTTAGATTTTCTTACAAGTGAAGAATGAAGAAATAAAAGAAAAAGAAAATTACCAGGACATCCAGTTTTCCTCTAGCTTGCTTTGCTTCTTTCCGAATCTGAGTCTGGAGTGACAGTCAGGGAGCAGCGTTGTGCAGAAATGCCAAAGCCTCCCCAGCTGGTTGTACCTTCATCAGCAAGGGCTTTGATACTGCTGCCTCCTCAGCAACATCAGCCATTTCCGAGGAAAGCTGGTGTCCATCAGGTCAAATAGGAATGGGAAATCCCTCTTGCCACAACTTCACACTCACACCAGAGTTGGCAGGACAGGCCGATGGACAGAGAAGCGTCTGCAAGAGTGTTAGAAAACAGACTTTAGATTTCCGTCAACCCAGGAAGAATTACTTGCTCATCCCTTCAAAGTGAACTCTGAGTAGAAGGAGGGGATCCCAAGCTGCATTCCTGACATCTATGCTGCAAAGTCATCCAATGGGACATGTTACTGGACCAGCCTGTTACGAACAGAAACAGGACTTTGAGGTTATGCTGTTGGATTAGAATTAAGCTCAAAGAGTTAGTCCTTTGACGTGTTTTTGTTTGCAAGTGTTTTCACTGCTTCCCAGACAATGTCTCCAGCAAGCTAGCTGCTTGCTTCATTTGTTCTGTTCTGTTCTTTTTGATTCTCTTTTGTTTTGTTTTCTCAGCCAGGATTCTTAGAGAAATGAGATTAAAGTGAACATATTGTATGTCCACCCATCCATCCCTCCCCTTCGCTTGTCCAGAGCTTTTACCTCGTCCAGCAGCTTGAATGAACTCGGTCCTAGGCGCAGTTGTGTCCAAGCCATTCTGTTCCTAGACGTGTTGTGAGAACAGACAGCTAAGTAGTGGGGAGAGGACGTGCTGCTGTCTGCAGTGTGACCTCAGCGCTTACCAAACAGTAGGGAATACACAGAGAAGGGCCTTAGGAGAACTTCAAGCCCCAGATACGTTTTATGTGGAAACCATATTTCCCAAGATAACACTGGACGCAACTGCATAATCAAAAGGGATTCATTTCTTGGTTCATTCAACTCCTAGGTTTTAGTTTTAAAACATGTCTGTCTTGGCTTAAAGCACTCTTCCAATCTCTATTTCCAGTTCCTAGGATTTCCTGAAATAGGGAATCCCATTTTTTTCTTTGTACACTCTCCCAGCCTCTTTGTTTTCCTCTCCCCAAGAAATTTAGCACTGCTCTCTTCATACTTGACAACTAGATATGGAGCTGTATCAGCCAGAAGGAAGTTTCCTTCACACTTTCTGCTTCTTACGGTATCTGGGCTCTTACCTTTACACTTACTCACCCTTCCTACATTAGCACAAAGAAAGCTGTTTGGGAGATCTGATGTCTTGTTTTCCAGAAACTGCCCTGAATCACCTTTACGAGAGCTGTCCCACGCTGCGAGCACAAGTCTTGCAGTCTGGCCAGATATTTGCCTTCTAAGTCAATAACCAAATCTGTTACAAAGGTAAGAACATGTAATTAATGGAAAGGAAATCCTTTTATCCTTTTATTTTGATCCAAAACTCAGGTGAGAAATGAAATGACAAATGTTAAGGTCAGGCAGCTTGCCCACTGCCATTGCTACCCTGAAAGCAGATGGAGTGCATCTTCATACGCCACAGCCTGAGACACTAGTCGACAGGCCAGCCCGTGTGAGGAAGTCCATTGCTGCCTGAATTTTAACATGACAGGGGGACTCTTAAGCCTCTTGTTTATGCTTTAGTACTTGCGGTCTATGGGAGGACCACAGCACACTCTTCTCTGTCTCCCCTTATTTGTTGATCGTCTGTAGGAAGAAGAGAACGTGCAGAGGCCCTCACCCGTACATTGGGTCTGTTCTCACTCTGTGCAGCTCCATCATTGAGCAAAGTACCAACCCTGAGGCTTCTGTAAGGACTTGACACAAACTACAGAATACTACAATGAAGCATTCACAACAAAACCACATTTTTTTCCGCAGCCAAGCATCAAAACACTTACAGAAGGGCATGGTCCCTCTCTGTGCACCTCAAGGGGAGATCCACAAATCCTCACGTGGTTTCATCGCATCCAGCACCCTTCTCTGTGCCTCCCAGCTAAACGTGCACAGAGGCAGCTGTTGCCAAAGTGCTGTGGTGACACAATTCAGTTCTGTTTCTGAAGTCATCACCGCAGGCGCCTCCCAGTGACGGCACAACACTCTCTGTTGCTAATGCGTCTGTCTCAGAAACAGCTAGGGAAGTACCACTATGCCCAAACTGACTTGAATTAGAGTAGTTCCCAAATTATTCTCTGCTCCCCTACATCTGTGGAAGGTGGGTGATCAATCTTTTCCTTGAGAAAGGACTACAGAGCAAAAGAGCTTGATTCTGAGACGTTGCCCGTCCTTGTAGAGCAGTTCACCTTTGATTTCCATGTCAGAAAAAAGAAGGTGAAATCAACAATTCCCTTCCTCTGAGCTGGGAATAGGAAAGAAGCCCAATTCTCCAGGAAGCCTTCAAAAGGAAACTCTGCATTTCTTTGTTAAACACCTTGTTTAATTTCTTGAAAGAAATCTTTCCCAGGACTTTGCAACTGCGGTGGTTCGAAGCGGGTGGGCAGCCGAGTTCCACCACGGCCGCTCTCTCACTCCCCCTCCTCAAAGGGAAAGGGGGAGAAAATACGATGCAAAGGGCTCCAGGGCTGAGATAAGGACAGGGCGATGGCTCAACAAGTATCGTGACGGGCAAAGCAGACTCAGCAGAGTGACCCTCAGGGTCCCTCCCTGCCCCTGCTCCCCGTGGGGTCCCTCCCATGGGATGCCGCCCTTCCCCAGCTGATCCCACACGGGCTGCCCACAGGCAGCAGCTCCTCAAGCACTGCTCCCACACGGCTCCGTCCCACGGGCTCCATCCATCCATCCATCCCCCAGGAGCAAACTGCTCCAGCACGGGTCCCCCACGGCTGGGCGGCAGCTCCCCCCAGCCCCCCTGCTCCTGCGGGGGCTCCTCTCCATGGCTGCAGCTGCGGCCCGGGGCCTGCTCCTGCGGGGGCTCTCCACAGGCCGCAGCCTCCTCCAGGCCACAGCCACCTGCTCCACCGGGGGCTCCTCCACCCACAGGGGGGCAGCAGCGTGGAGATCTGCTCCATGGGGGACCCATGGGTGCAGGGGGACAGCCTGCTCCACCAGGGGCCTCTCCCTGCACAGCCCGCAGGGGAACTGCTGCTGTGAGCCTGGAGCACCTCCTGCCTCCTGCTGCACTCACCTTGGGGGCTGCAGGGCTGCTTCTCACTCCTTGCTCTTCCAGCTTCTGTTGTGCAGCAGTATTTCCCCCTGCTTACATCTGCTCTCCCAGAGGTGCAAACAACATCGCTTATTGGCTCAGCTCTGGCAAGCGCCGGGGCCCTTTTGGAGCTATCTGGAGCTGGCTGTTGTCTGGACTGTTCTCACAGACGCCATCCCTGCAGGCCCCTGCTACCAAACCCTTGCCACGTAAATCCGATCGAAGTGTATGCAGCAATTACAAAGCCGCTGTGCTTTGGGCTGTCACGATCCTCCTGCGAGTGCAGGGGAGGTGCAGGGTTGCTTTGCATTTCCAAAAGGAGGAAGAAAGCCTCCAACCCCACTGGACCTCAGCCACTTGCAGGATCCAAGCAACGCTCCCCACTTTCAGTTATCTCCCTCCCATGCACACAGTGGGAGCAAGGTTGAACAAGCACATTTTTGAAAATGTTTATCTTAATGAAGAATAAAAGAAGTCTACAACACCCAATCCCTCTGTGCACCCAAGGCAAAAATCGTGGACTATTCTGCCTCAACACTATTTTCAGACCCAATTTGTCAAGTCATCTAGCAGAGGATTTCTCTCTTGTTCACTCACTAGCTTAGTAGAGCACCAGTTTACATAGGTGCTGGAGCAGATTCCTCAACCATCTGAAGGGACTTGATCCCAGAAAAGTTCAAAACTGCAGATGACTCATGATTTTGTGGTGAAGCATCTATTAAATGAGAGCTGTTCCGCTTAGGGCACAGTGAGACAATGTGAGAAGAACCCTGTATCTCACTGATTGAGGCTTTATAACTCTACAGAATTGTCAGTCAACAATAAATGGAAAGTGCAGGAGATATGTTCTTTCTTCCTCCTTTCCCTGCCATACATTAGCAGAGAGATTGTGGTGGGATATAGGTTCAGAGCCTCACAGAAGAAGGATTTGAACCCAGGCTCTCCACAGTCTGCACCACTGCCTTCCTGATGGCTTTTGACTATTTTATTTTATTTTATTTTATTTTATTTTATTTTATTTTATTTTATTTTATTTTATTTTATTAGTATTATTATTCTTCTTTTTCTGGGTGGTGTCTAAGTCTTGGGGGGCAGAACAAACTGTGGGAGGAGGGAATGCTACTACTGTCTGTGACAGTGGTGATTTCTGGACAGTGTTAGCAACAGAGCTTCTGCAGAGAAGAGAAAATGCCAGGCAGTCTCTGTTGGTATTCCATGTACTGAGTACTGAGTGCAGTTTTGGGCTCCACAGTATAAGAAAAAGACATAAACCTGTTAGAGAGTGTCGAAAGAAGGGCAACAAACAAGAGGGTCTCTTTTAACAGGGGGATTGAGGTTTGTGGCAAGGTTTTGGTAGCAATTTAGGGGCTGCACTGTGCTGGACACAGCAACAGACGCACCATAAGCCAAAGTCAGACAATAAGCCAAGGTGTGTTCACGTGTGGTTTACTGTGGTTTAACGTGTGGTTTACGTATAGAAGAAAGTTTTTGCCTAGTGGTGAGTATACTGCAGATTTGCTGCATTGTTCTAAATTAAATAGCAAGATAAGTGATGGCATCGTAGGCTGGGAAAATATTTCTAGAGTATCAGCGCATTTTGAGCATCATTTTAACTGTTTATGCAAACATGAAGATTATTAAAATCAGTGTTTATTTATGTCTGTATGTAAACAGGTGATCATGTTGTATAGCATGCAGTAAATGGTTTGTGAATGCTGCTTGAAGAATGAAAAGAGTAAGTCAGCTCCACAAGGAATAAATGAATTTTGTTTATTTGTGCAATGCAGAGATTAGAATTAGACCAACAGCATGGAACCAAAGTCTTGCTGTGTGCCTTTTATCTGTAGGACAGTTCATGGAGGCTTCATCAGCCCTATCTGTTTTCTAGCACTCTGAAATGTCCTCTGTGGTGCTGCACCCAGTTGAAAGCCTGCACTGATTGTGATGAACTTTCCTAACAGGAGGCACGGGTCCTTCGTCGGACGCTGGCTGGGGATGTATGCTGCGATGCGGGCAGATGATGCTGGCCCAAGCACTGATCTGCAGACACTTAGGGAGAGGTGAGTGCTGGTCCTGAGGGAACTTCGGTATTGTCTGCAGACGCTTCTTCGTAAGTACTCCATTAAAAGCACAAACCCTGAATTTATTAGCGAGACTTTCTTTGATGCCCTGGTAACAGTTCCTAATGAATCAATTCATATTCAGCTGGGTGAAATCATCCCAGCCTGAAGCAGAGAAATAGGCATAGAAGGAGAACAAATGGGGAATCCTGTCGCCATTATTTTATAAACCTTTTAGTGTAACACCCAAGTTGAGGCCAAGGGAAAACCTGCCACCGTGGGACAGTGCTCTTACCCTTCTCTTCACTACTCACTTGTCAGCAGCACGAGGTCCAAACCCCCCTGGTGCAAGCTCTTAAGCGTGCATGTCACATCCCAGGATGCTGCCAGTGGAGTGTTTGGACTTTCTGTATGGATCTTATGTTGTTATTTAATGGGTGCTTAGAAATCCAACAAGGTCTAAACACAGCCTGTACTTTTAAATAATCTTGGAAGCTCAGAGATACTGGAATGGCTATCAACACGCAGCATGATCCGTCAGAATATGTTTGCAGTTGATGTTTTTGTTTTATTTTCCCTGTTTTTACAATCTAGCCTATGATGATAAAGGGCAGCTTGATGATAAATAACAAGCTTGGAATTCTAGGAGCTCTACACAAAATGTAAATATTCGAGATGAATTGAAATGTCTTTTAACATCTCATTATAAAGCTTTCTGCTGTCTAGACATTTGATCAGTGTAATGAAAACGTCACCATTTTTTATTCTATATCAATTTTTCCTTTCAGATTGGCAATGGGAAAAACACAGAAAACAACCAGAAGAATATCACAGAATCCTACGATGCTTTCTCGACAGGAAGGCTTGCTCTTATTCAATCCACCAGATGGGTAAGAACAAACATAAACTTTCAGGTTTTTTCCACTGAAATTTCTACTGTGTTGAATCACTAATTTGCAGCATGTTAATTCATAATTTTAAAAAGTGGATGTGAAGACAAGGTGTATGCTTATACAAAAATAAAAAGGTATGCAGATGGGCGCAAAGACTAGTAGTACAGAAACATTCCCTGAGACCTAAATAAAGCCATGTACTAGAATGTAGCTCTTGATAAACTCTGTAAGCCTTGGGTACCAGAGTCAGTAATGTTAGAATAGACAGTCTTGTAGCTTATTGCTGTAATTTGTAATAAAGGGCACTAACATTTGTTAACTTGTAATTCTCATTGTAGTTTAGAAGCCTTTTGTTTATTAAAGAAACTGGCACTCCCTAAGTTTTGAAAAGAGCATAGATTGAGAAAATAATTGTTATTGCTAACTACAGATTGCAGTTACTCTAGAATGTTTGACAGTCACGGTATTTACTGTATATTGTTCCCACATTCTTTATGGTCTCATTTTTCTTTGATTTTGTGTACGTGTGTCTTTTTTTCACTGTGAAAACAGCACAGGTGGGTGTTGGAGAGGGGAAGTCAATTGGAGAATGGTTTGGACCAAATACAGTTGCTCAAGTACTAAAGTAAGTGAGATCATACCAGTCTCATTCAGAACGTACTCCCCTGGGGCAGCCAAGAGAAGGCCCAGGCAGAGTTTTGAAGGCTGCATCTCCCCCTGTCCCACAGTCAGGAATGTACTTGCCATCTATTTACAAGTGCAGCATGGAATGTCATGCCACAGCTCGGTGTGCAGGTACTGAGTTGGGAATGGGTGACCTCTAAATTTTAATAAAGGAAGAGCCTGAGGAGAAGAAACTGCAGGAAAGTCTCCTGCTATGCCGTCTGCATGCCCTCACCAGTCACACCACAGATGTATATTCCTTTCTGCACAGTGGCACAGCTCTGGCAGGTCGAGAGTGCCACCGTGTAGGTCGGAGTGGTGGTGTGAAACATCAGAGAGAAGCCATCTCGGCTGAGGAGGGAACTGAGCTGCAATTCCTCCCTTTCTGAGCAGCAGTTCTGCCAGCAAGGCTACTGGATAAAGATGGGCAGCTCCTCATAGTCTGGGAGCCACACTGAAAGGAACTGAGGCTGCTCAGTTCTCCAGGGGTACGTGGAGGTGTCTTACCTCAGGCAGGGGCTAGGCTACAGGTCCTGCGAGCTCAGCAGCAAGTCTTTGACACCCTGGAACAGGCACATGATCTGAAGAGGGAGGGGAGCTGAAGCATGCCCTGGACTCCAGATCTTTCATGGCCAAGTTTTTCATGGTGAAACGCTCACCCCCATTTCTTTCTGGCTTATTTGAAACAGCTAATTCTGCCAGTGCAGCTTAAGAGTGTAGCTCCCTTCCCCAAAGGTTTGGATTTTGCAGAAGTGGACATAAAACTGTGTGCTGCTGTCTCCCACTGAAGTTTTGGTGCCCCAAACCCTTAGCTGATTTAGCTTTTAACGCCCCATTTCTGCTGTGCACGCAGGCTCAGGCAGAAGTAATTCCACTGAATTCAGTGGAATTTCTTAAGCAAAAAGTAATCTGCAAAACTGGCATAGGAATTTTTTTCTTTTCCAGATGAGAAAAGACACAATTGGGCAAGAACCCAGTGCAGAGACTGTCGAGTGCAATAAAAAGTAATAAACTTGATGTAGTTGAACTGTTACTGTCACTGCACTTAGCAGTAAGACAAAACAGTTTGCACATGGTGCAGCGCATATGTTTTTCCTGGTACCACTCAGTACCTATTTTTCTAAAGATATGAAACATTTAATGTTTAAAGTTTTCTTTTTCTTACATGGAGACTTTAAAAAATGCAGAAAGGATGTTTTTTCTTAAGAAAAAAAGAATAAATAAATGGTTCTGAGTGTAAAGCTACCCTTTTGATCCAACTAGTTTATATTAATTAGTACCTTAATGTTTTCTAGGAAGCTTGCTTTATTTGATGAATGGAATTCATTAGCAGTTTATGTATCTATGGGCAATACGGTGGTCATTGAAGACATCAGGAAGTGACACCTCATCAGTTTTCTGGTAACAGTTTCTGATTTGACTCCATTTGCCAGCATGTATCTAAACATGAACAAATACTTGGGGGGCCATGGGTTTGTCTTGCAAGGGTAAGAAGAGGGAAGAAGGACATACAAACTCAGTTGTGTTTTTTTGATCCCTGATGCCAACTTCGTGCTCACATCACTGGATGTGAAGAGCTCCTTGAAGAATTTCTACTGTCATCATTGCTGCCATTTCATTTCTCTGGCGTTTTATAGGCAAAGCTTGACACTATTAATAACATTAATAGGACATGTCACTGCAGTCTTAAATTGTCATCCCCCAATCATTGATCTAACGTCTCACTTGGACGTGCCAGCACATACTGTCTGCTAGAATTACTTCTACTAAATAGCTGTAATTGCCATGCCCGGCTCGTTTTGTCTTGGGTGCCCTATAAAGATCCCTGGCAAACTAGCTTAATTCACTACTGAGAGGAAGATCTGCTTTGTGTTCCTCTGTGCGTTGACTGATTTCTAGTTTTATTCCCGCAGAAAAAATGTGCTGGTCCCCTCCTCAGAGCAGCAGCGCGTCCCACAGCAGTGCACATTTGCACAGAAGTGCTCTTGGCCGAAGCAAGAAGGCAGGAGGACTCTGCACAGGCTGGAAAGCCCTCTTGCTTATTATACCTCTACGACTAGGGATAAATCACATAAATCCCGTATATATTGATGCATTTAAAGTAAGGTTTTCTTTCAATTGATTGCTCGTTACTGTCAAATAAGTTTGGGTATGTGTGATGTCAGTAAAGAAATGAATGACAATTTCCTTTATTCCATTTGAACTCCTAGGAATGCTTTAAGATGCCACAGTCTTTGGGAGCATTAGGAGGGAAACCAAATAATGCCTTTTATTTCATAGGATTTTTAGGTAAGGAAAAAAGAAACTTATTCCAAATGTGCAGATGATCAAAAGAGAACATTTTTTGAAGGGGAAATAGTAAGGGGTCTAAGCGTGAACCTCTAGAAGTAAAGAAAGATGAGAATAGAATAAAATAAATGAAGAAGCATATCTAAAAGAGTTTAGAAACAGTATGAGATGATCCTTAACAGGAGCAGAAAGTTAACAGCAAAGCTAGGTGTAAAAATAAGTGATGACATCAACAAGAGCAACATACTGAGAATAGCTGATAGCATTTGACAAGTGTATTGGTCAAATGTCACTTTTATTTTCTTGTATTTCAAAACTGTTTCTGATAGCAGTATCTTTTTCACCTTTTGCATACCTTCTGTTATTAAGTATTGCTCTAATTAATTTAAAATGCATTCCTTCAGATTTCACCCCACTTTGGGCCAAAATTTTGCAACCCTATTTTGTCCTTTTGTAAAACCTAACCTGTTTTAGTTAGGCTTTTTTGTTCCAATTTCTGAATGAATGCCTAATGGGATTACAGATTGCATCTGTGAACATCCTGTACCTTTTAATCTGTCAAATGTTAGTGTTTACAACACTTGAGATTTAAAAAAAAAAAAAGTACTGGATCTCACATGGAAAAATAAAAGTATGTGACAAAGATAGAACATAACCAACCAAAAAATTACAGTAATAGGTGACAATAGGAAGTTATACTAAATACCCTGTGGGAAACGCTGTGTCTAAACCTTCTGATTCTCTTAAAGAATCCCTAGCTGGAAAGTCTAGATTATACTGACTGCAATGGCAATCTAATTTCTATTTTACAGTTCTGGACCAAGTGCTTATTAATGTCACTTGCTTATTTTTAACATACGGCTTTTATCCATCCAGGCAATGAGCTGATCTATCTGGACCCTCACACCACTCAAAGCTTTGTAGATTCAGAAGAAAATGGCACGGTTGACGATGAGAGTTTCCACTGCCAGGAAGCCCCACATAGAATGAAGATCATGAATTTGGACCCTTCAGTAGCTTTAGTAAGTGTCAGGAAATCTTGAATGCATGTACTTTATCTCAAAGTAATGTCTCTCTACATTGGTAAGGGCAGCAATGCATCTCCTTGAACAGAACCAAGATCACAAAGCTGTCTTCTGTGATCAACACATAGTAGTTTGTACATAACTACATGGAGAATCTTAGGGCAAGTGGGGAGCTGTCTGTACTGTAGGAGCTCGCTTTGTTTTCTTTACTGAGCAGCTTTTACTTCTTTCAAGAGGCATTATAATGGTCAGAGCAAGGAACTGAAACAGGTTTACGTGTTTTATTCTATCACTACTTTATGTTTGGTCACCTCTAGACAAGTTACTTAAACTTACTTTCTATCATAAGTTGAAAATGTTTAAGTGGAATTATTGTATTTCACCCCAAATTACAAATACAAATGTATTATTTGTAATTCACCCAAAATGTCATGGGGGTACTGTGGTATTTGAAAAAATTGGATCTGATCCCATGCCAGTATCCTGTGATTGGGTGATTGGCAGTTGTCACCAGTGGGATGTGTTTCTAAAGCTTTAAACAATCTGTAAAGATACCGGTATCTGTCATTCATTCACATACCTGTTTTTTAATACTGCTGCTTTTTAGAAAGTTTTTTTGTTTTGTTTTAATACTTAACTACGTAACTGTGCAAAATGTGGCATGATGCAACGAGACAGACAAAATCATAATGAAGAGCAAATATTTTCAGTATAGATACCAGAATGGAAATGTTCCTTAGGTGGTCCATCATCTACAAGTTTTCAGCTTCTGCTGATACCTGGACTGTAGGAACTGGGTGGCGCTCCATGGAGGAGCACACAGGAGCTGCTGCTATTTTTTGCTTGACTATTTCGTTAGGGGTTTGCAGGGCCTTGTTCTCCCCGTGGGTTCTCTCCCTAGAGCTGCCACATGTTTGGAGTCTTATATCTACTGATCATACAGGGCATTACTGTATCAGAGGTCAAACCGCCTTACCTGCTGGTACCACATACCTACCATCTGCAAAGGTAAAACTCTGTGTGTTTGTTTTTTCCCCTAAGGGCTTCTTTTGCAAAGAAGAATGTGATTTTGATAACCGGTGTAGTCTTGTACAAAAGGTAAGAGTGGGAACTTAGCATCTCGATTTGTTCTTTATAAAGTCTGGTTTTTATTGTCTGTTTTTTGTAAAATTTTCCTTTGCATTTTCCTTTGTATACAAATTGTATGAGCCATGGAGAAGAATGCATTAAAGCATCAGGGTAAGGCAATACTACTGAATTGCTAATTGGAAATTGTTCAGCACTTTACCAGCCACAAACCCTGCCAGTTGGAAAATGGGTGTAAACATCCACACTTGAAGGTGTTACTGGGTGACACTTGCTTTTAACTTCTAATTCTCACTAAATGACTAAGGTTTAACTGCCATATTGTAGTGATGTATCAATGATTTGCTTCCTGATCCTTTTTTATTGTTTGACATAGTAGATTGCGTGTTCTAATTATGACTGTTAGTCCCTGCTATCTTAAAGATCTGATTCTGTAAGCGCTGCAGGCCTCTAGCTCCTGCTGATCTAGGGAGAACAGAAGGTGCTGGCTGCCACAGGAAACAGACTTGAGGATGTTTCTGCATGCAGCTGTTAAGCTAAGCACCAGACGTCTGAATGTAAAGTACCATCAACCTCTAAGGGCATTTATTTAAAAAAAAAAAAATCATCTAAGGAAAACAGTTTGTAAATAACTGAAATACAGGACAGAAGGTAACTTCTCTTTGAAGAGGAATAGCGTTTGGCTTCAGGAACACCTTTTTTCCTGACCAAAACCTGTCCTTCAAAATCTGATGCGTTTTTTTTTTTTTTTTCCCCTTTGGAGGAGCTGATAGATCTGTCTTTTGTGCTATTGATCAACAGAAAACTTGAGGAGAGTTCTATGCAAGCAACTTTCTTTTAAAAAGCAGAAAATATTGTACATTCCTAGTGTGCTTGCTACGTGTAAACAAAATTACAGGTTTGCAGATATCAAAGCTGATATCAAAAGATGATAAGACTGATAATTTGTAGTACAGTTCAAGAGATCTGTCTTCCAGATGTGTTTTAACTAGGGATGTATTACAGAGACCATGGTGCTTGGATTTCACAGTATGTCTGTATAAAGACTTTTTTTTCCTGATGGACATGCGTAATTAAAAAACACTTTCAATTAAGCAGACACGTTTTGTGTTTGAAGCGTCTCCCGAGCCAGCTTTTAAAATGAAAGCATTCTGTCCTCAGGAGATTCTAAAGCAGCAGAGTCTACAGATGTTTGAGCTGGTCCAGAAGCACCCGCCACACTGGCCTCCTTTCATACCTCCAACAAAACCAGAAGTGACAACCACAGGAGCAGGTAAGGCACCGATTAAAAGCCTAATTGTGCAATGTTATGTTCCTCGTTAGCAAATAAAAGAATAATCACAGGTAGAATAACTATCCTTTGTGAGTGTCAAGCAATATATAGCAGGCATGTATCCAAACAAGCCATACAATTGCTAGCACAGATTTTTTTTTTCACTCTTACAAAGTACTTTTCTGGAATGCGTCTTTCAAAGTTTTTTTTTTTAAGTGAACAAAATCAGGCATGTCTTTAGAAGCATTTTTTTCTTTATCTTTTTTTACAGAACTCATTGAATCTACTGACAAGCTATTTGAATTGGAAGAAGAATTTGAAATCCTGAGTGTGTGAAGGAAACTGTGGTGACTCTTCTGAGTGTTGAATATATTGGTAATATTATTGCATTGACTTAAACAGCCATGTTAGCCCCGAAGTGCCTGAAATTATGGATAACAGAGCACAGAAATCTAGTAGCATCCAAAACTCCAAGGGCAGTCTAACACACAAGCTTCCCCGGGTGGAAAGGCAGTAAGAGATCTTGTGATAAGATGCTTAAAGGGAATCTCTTTTTAACGTACCTTACCTGGAGACAAACGGGCCTTTGAGATTAAGGCAAAAATACATGTATCACTGGGCACCATGTTTGGAGAAAGGGATAACCCAAATGGATATTTCTTGCTCTCATATAATAATGCAATAGTTTAGTTCTTCAAGCAAAACAGTCTTCAGTTCAGGAGGATGTTTACTTCTGTTCCCTCCTGTGGGCTGCGTCATAGGAAAAATACATTGTCTTGTTTAAAAGATTGACTGGATCAGGAGAAAATTGTTTCCTTGTTAAATATTTTAACATGTATTTGAGCAACCAGACTTTATTACAAAAATGTTTCTGTAAAAGGAACTATGTCTAATGGACACATTTTGCAATAGCCTTCCTGTTTCTGGGAGACCTCAAGAGGAACAGGAGCCTCAAATAGTTGATACAGATCACAACCACTGTTATAGTTATGGTATATTTCACCTTGACCTTAAAATTCAAATGATTAAAACTTAGGTTATTTCTTTCCGAGTTAAAACAAGTCAAAGGTGGTTTAACTGTACCTTATTTATTTTAGAATAGATTTACACAAGTTTCTCTGTTACAGCACTTTATCTGTGCATCTAATAAATTTCTTAAGCTTTTCTTAGGTTGTATGCTGCTATGTTTGGTTAATTTGTGTGAACTAAATATAAACCAGGTGATCTTAAAACTTAATATAGAAGCGTACACAGATTACTGAATTGTTGCTTTTTGACTTCTTGCCTTTTGAAATCTGTTTTGGTAGAAGTGCCTTAACCCTACAGGTTTATCAGAACAGCCTGGGCAGTTTTATTTCTAAGGCAGAGAATCTCTCTCTAGCAGCCATAAGAAAAACAGTTCAGAATAAAGAAAGGCAAAGATTTTTAATCCATGCTGAAGTTCCTTTTCACTACCAGACAGTCCCCCTTGTGGTCATGTTGTCATGCTAGTGTCATGAACATGAACTGCAGACTTTCATCTTCACCAATAAATGACAACATAGAGAAATACTGAATATTGTCTCCTCTCACTTGCACCTCTCGATCAGGGCCACTGTTTTTTCAAACAAAAGAGTTAACGAGATCCTATTGCATCTTGTTTAATGTTTATTAACTACAGTTTGGAAACCACAAACGTAGAAAAAAAATATCATTTCCTTATTTTATTAAAACATATATAAAACATATATAAAACATATATAATATATATATATAACACATATTGTGTTGTAAAGCCCACAATTCCATACCAATGACAACAAAAAAAAATCATCTAATTGAGCATGCAGTTTTCATTAACCTGTTTTTTGTTTCTTTTTTTTTTTTACAAATACCCAACAACACATACGCATGTGTTGTGTTGTGTTTTTTTCCATCATTTCTCACTGAAGCAATACCCATCCCGTATCAGATCTGTGTCATTACTCTAATTTTTGTTCCTAATGTACTTGAAAAACTTCTTAACTCTATTGATTGCAACAGTGGATTTTTTTTCCCTCCGATCTTAACTCCATTTATCAATTACTTATTCTCTTAAAATCCTGCTTTTAAGAGATGGTTGGGTATTCACCATCTCTCACTTTTATTTATAGATTTTCTTTTCTTTTTCAGTAGTTCAGCCCTAGTCAACTCGGAGGTGGGCAGCAGCAGCTTCTATGGAGCACCTATGCTGGAAAAAAAAAAAAAAAAAGTTGAGCCTTGAGGGAAAAGGAAGGTGGGAGAGCCAGATGGGGCAAGAGGAAGGGAGGTGGTTTGACCAGGACACCTTGAGGGTCTGGGAAGAGAAGAAATGGATGGGTGCTTAAGAAATGAGCAGCATCACAGCCTACATACGGAAGAATTGTGACGAGCAGTTTAGAAATGTGAGCGATTGGTGGTCTTGTGTTGATCGGCAGCTGTGCTCCATGGTTATAGCTGTAATTTCAGCAGTTTACTGTGTAAGCCGCATGTTGCCACTTCCTTGATCAAGGCAAATGCTGTTCAGTTGCAGGGAAGAGGGGCAAGACTCAGGGAAGAAACGGAACGGAGAAAAACTGTACACTGTGGATATGCACACGTAGCCATAAAATCAGTGCTGGACAGAAAGAGAGAAAGAGAGACAGAGAGACAGACAGACAGAACGAAAGGAGGGAAGGAAGGAAGAAAGGAAGGAAGGAAGGAAGGAAGGAAGGAAGGAAGGAAGGAAGGAAGGAAGGAAGGAAGGAAGGAAGGAAGGAAGGAAGGAAGGAAGGAATGGAGGGAGGGAGGAAGGTAAAGGGAGAAAGAAGGAATACCCCACACTCATAAAAGTGAGAAAGATCCAGGTGTAAAAGAACGTAAAAGAAAGACAACTGTCATGTTGTGGTCTGATAGTTTCTGGGAGAAAGCAGAAACACAGCAATTCTGTCTTTCCTACTCCTCCAAACCAATTCCGTTGACAACTCTGAATGCTTCCAGCTAGAAAAAAAAGGAAGAATGAAGTGGAGGGCTCCTTGCCATCACTGTATTTCTGGAGCAGATTTCTGGATAGTCCCCGCAGCCAGCTGTAGGGCCTGTGCCAGGCTTGGAGTGGCTGCAGGGAACATGCCAGGGGCTCGAGGTGCTGCAGGGAACATGCCAGGGGCTGGAGGGGCTGCAGGGCGAGTGACACGGGTTTGAGGGGCCTCAGGTCCCAGCGCAGTGGTTGAAGTCGATGCAGGGAACATCAGAGTTGTTGGAGGGGCTGCAGGTAAAATGCCAGGGGTTGCGGGGGCTGCAGGGTGCTGAGTCACAGCTTTGCATCAGGTCAAGACGCATTTTCCTAGAACCATCCATTTCCTCCTGAAGGGGCTGAATAGCATGGAACGGTCTTCAAAATGCACAGAGCAGACCCCAGCAAACGTAGGGATGCTGCTAGCAAGTAGGGAACTTTTTTGTTGCTGTTGTTAACATTGTTTCACGACAATAGATGCAAACATGTATCTTGAGTTGAGGGCAAAGGTGACCTTGGATCTGAAGCACACAGGCGTTCGCTAATGTCCCCCCATCCGGAGTGAATCCACAACGACTCGGAAGGAAAACTAAAGTCCAAAGCAGTGCACTGGGATAAAGAGAGTTTAATAGGGTAGAAAAGGAATAAAAACAATATAATAAATATTAATATTTATAATTTATAATATAATAACGTATAAAAATTGTTTAATTAATAAGATTAAATAATAATCATCATAATTTTATAGTAAGAAAACAACGCCATACTGTACAACACAGTCAATAAAGTGGATTGAATGCAATAAAAATAAAACCCATTTATCCCATCCCAATGAGTTCCTATCCCCATCATCACTTCCCATCCCACTGATCATTTCCTATCCCAACAACGTCCCAGTTCTGATCCCAAGGCTGAATTCCCAACTCCCACCCACCCATCCAGCCAGCCATGCACCCATTTTCTGCATTTTCAGGTCACAAGACTCTGATGAAGGCCACCTCAGCCTTTTCCCCCCAAAAAAAAGCTGCTCTTTATTGTGAAAAACTTCACTTTTGCACAACACTGCAGACCCAGCCAAGATGGTCCTGCAAGACAAGGTGAAAGAAACATACAAAACCCATATGGATGTAAATTGGTTCATCTAAACAAATTCCTACCACGAAATCCTGATCCTCAATCTCAGCACCGATGAAAAAAGAGGATACAGTTCCCTCCTCCAAGGTCCCTCTCTGCCCCTGCTCCCCGTGGGCTCCTCTCCATGGCTGCAGCTGCGGCCCGGGGCCTGCTCCTGCGGGGGCTCTTTTTTGCACCTAAGTGCTGTTAACCATCCCAGGCATTTGTTGTTCACATGGTGAATAAGTGCTGTTTTGGATTTACAGAGATAATCTGTAGATTTGGTTCCAAAGGGGTTCAAATTCAGGCAAGGCAGTGAGAGCTTTGTGGGCTGCAGGAGAACCAAAATGCAGGAACTGTCAGGGCTCATCCTCACCCGGGACCAACTCTCATTTGGTCTTCTTTGGAGAGAAAGCCAAGCCAGCCAGATGGCTTCCACTACTTCTATGGGAGTGACATTGGGATTGATCTTTAAAATGAAATGAAGCAGAAGGCTGTGGGTTCTCCAACCTTCAAGATATGCAGCACTTGGCTGGGAAGGTTTCTTCCGTTCCTATGGATTTGAAGAATTAGGGCTGAAAGAAGCAGCAGGAGCCTAGGGCCATATTCTGTCATCTCTATGGAAACTCCTGACGGGAATTACCTCCCTACTGGTGTCAAACTGCAGGCAGGCAAACGGGTGTGGTCTCCTCTCTGTGCAACTCCCCAATCCATGGTGTCTCTTTGCATGTGTGAAATTGCATGTGTATAGGGGGTGTGGTGGCAGAAGAGTGAAAGCCTCTTCTGATGGCTCCTAAAGCTGTGAGTCTGACCCTTCTGTGACTGTGCTGAAAGCGATCCTGGGGATAGAAGGGAGAGTGATCCAGCTGCACATCATGAGACGGGGAAGAGACAGAGGCTCTGGCGTGCACTGCTGACTGGTTTGCCTCGGTGGGGTTGGAGTGAGGAAGCTGTACCCTCCTCTGTTAGCACAAAGGAGAGGAGTTATTCCACGCTATTTTTCCTCCTCTGTGTATGAATGGACAGACTGCACAGTTGGTTAAGGCCGTAGCTACTGAAGACAAGAACTCGATTGTCTGCTGCTCTTCAGGCAGAAGGCAGAAGGAATCAAGAGACAGGACTGGCTCTGTCTGCATACTGCAGTAGACGCACTTTTTTGCATCTTCTGTGCGTGAAAAAGTATGTTTTAATTGATAAGAATCCCAAGGGCCTAGAAATACTGCAGTTTTAGGACAAATCTGGTATAAACTGAGTGTCCTGAGGATTTTGAGTACTCCATTTCCGTGGCCAGACCAACAGAAACTCCAGGGCAATAGGAAACACAACTTTCTCTCTCTTATCCTAAATTTCTCCACTTGTTATCTCCTGACCAGCAATTTACAGGAAAGTTACAGGAAAGTGAGGGAAAATATTTGAACTATTTATACACCAGTGCAGGTGGTGCCATGTTAACTTCACTCTTTTGCAAGATCTTGTTTGCTAACAGCAAGTTATGGCCCCTAGGGATGTTTTACCTTGAGGGAGGGAATGGGGGCACACCAAAACAAGTAGAACAAGCAAAATACTGTGGGGTGGAGCTGACAAAACAACAAACAAACAAACAAACAACAAAAAAACAACTACCACCACAGACCACCCACTAGTGCCGTGCTTTTCATACTGAAGTGAGGAAAGAGCAGAGCATCCTTGCAGGAACTTCATGCCTCAAAACCCTCCTTTGTCACTCTTCCTGCACTTGTGTAACAGTTGCTTGCAGGTCTGTTTCCTTTGTTATTTCAGGACTGGAAGATGGCTTCATGGACAAAACAGACTTGGCTTGGGGAAGAGTAATTGAATTTATTGCCAACTGATCACAAAGTAGGACAGGGAGAATTTAAAAACTTTAAAACCAACCAACCAACCAACCAACCAACCAACCAAACAGAAAACCACCTCGCCACACTACCTCCATCCCAGGCTAAACCTCAGTCTTGTATCTTCTATCTATTTCCCACGGAGCAGTGGGGGGTGGTTGGAGGATGTTGGGGACTGGAGGTTGCAGGCTCTGCTGCTCCTTCATCGTATTTGGCAATTTTATTGATGGTAGCGCTCCCCACCCCTCCCATCCCCTCTTTTCCCTTCCCTCCACTCCCCTGCCCTCCCCTATGCTCCCTGTTCTTTCTGACCAACAGTATGATAGATTCGGGTGGGTGGTCAGCACGTGGGGCTACGGAGAGGACATGTACACAAAGATTTGGCTCCAGATCCAAAATGTCATGTATTTGGCAATTTTATTTATGGTAGCACTCCCCTCCCCTCCCCTCCCCTCCCCTCCCCTCCCCTCCCCTCCCTTCCCCTCCCCTCCCCTCCCCTCCCCTCCCCTCCCCTCCCCTCCCCTCCCCTCCCCTCCCCTCTTTTGCCTCCTCTCCCCACTTTTGCCTCCCCTCCCCCCCATCCCCTCCCCTCCCCTCCCGTCTCCTCCCCTCCCCTACACCCCCTCCCCTATGCTCCCTGTCCCTATACTCTGCTACACTCCCCTCCCCTATACTACCCTACACACTCCTACACTCCCCTCCCCTATCCTACCCTAAACTCCCGTTCGCTACACTACCCTACATTACCCTATGCCCCCCTCCCCTACACTCTCCTACACTCCCCTCCCGTATCCTACTCTACACTCCCCTAAACTCCGATCCCCTACACTACCCTATACTCTCCTATGCTCCCCTCCCCTCTAAAACGCTACCCTACCCTACCCTACCCTACCCTACCCTACCCTACCCTACCCTACCCTACCCTACCCTACCCTACCCTACCCTACCCTACCCTACCCCACCCTATCCTATCCTATCCTATCCTATCCTATCCTATCCTATCCTATCCTATCCTATCCTATCCTATCCTATCCTATCCTATCCTATCCTACCCTCCCCCTGCCCTCCCCTCCCCTCCCCTCCCCTCCCTTCCTTTTATTCCCTCCCCTTCCCTCCCCTCTTGTCTTCTTCTCTCCTCTCTTCTTTCTTTCGGGTAACTTCAAATCGCTTCAGTCGTTCTCATAGCTCCTGTCCCTGGCTGATTCACGGGAACCCATCAGCAGCAACCAGAAGCGCTCCAGCTGCTGTGTCACTGGTCGAGCAACAGTCTCCAACTGGGAATCGCTGACTTCGTTGTGTGGCTCAGACAGGTGCCTTGCAGTTCCACCGTGGCCTGGACGTTTCCTCTTGCTGTGTCCCCACCTACAGCGCACTTCTGCTTAGAAGCAGCAGCAGGCTTTGCAAGGTGTCCCACTCCTTCCATTTTCAGTGGTTTAGCTTGGCTAGCCGGGTGGTGTCTGTCAATAGAAGACAACAACGAGATTTGGGTTAGAAACAGCTAACTGAGTAGTTCCTTTGCACAAGGGCAAGGAATAACTACCCCTTCCTACTGGAGGCTGCAGTGTCAGAGATAATGACGGGTCCTTCCGAGAGCTTTGAAATATCCCTTGGGGATGCTGAGTCCAGAGGACCAGAGCAAACCTGTCTAAAGTACACCGTGGAATCACTCGGAATGACTTCCTAGCAGAAGCATGTGTCTGATACGGCTTCAGCTGCTTGCAGTGTTCTTCTTCACCTCCTACCTAAATTCAGATGAGAGATCTCAATGAAGATGGAAAGGTTGAGAAATAGAGAAATCACTGATGTGCTTTGAGAACTTCTAAGGACTGAGTACTGCATCAATCCCATGTTGTAACATTAAGGATTGGTTAGAAAAGCAAACGTTAAAAACAAGGAAAGGGGAAGAACAAGTAAGCTTTCTTAAAGTATCTATTCTATTTAAGGTATCTTTAAAGAAGTAAATAAGTACTGAAATATATATGCAGATAGAGAGAGAGAGAGAGAGAGAGAGAGAGAGAGATACAGAAACCTAAGAGTCTGCTGTGCAGGTTAGCTTCTTGCTCTCTTTTCTAAAAGTCACAGTGAATGCAGCATCTGTGTGCGTTACAAGCATTACCCTCAGTCCAGCACAGGTACACACGAGAGGTCAGCCTGCAGGTTGCGGAGGCAAAGCAACTGCTCTGGCTGGATGTGAAGAGCCAAGACAGAAGTTGCTGTCAGGGAAAAGATACACAGAGGGGATGAAAAAGACGGAGTGTGCTTCCGACCTTCACAACTTCTAAGCAAGCGGAGATGAGGTTGTGGAAGAAGCAAATAAGCTGTTGATCTAGAAGCAGCCTGAAGATTGTCCTTAAGCAGGGCCTTGCATTCTTCATTTTTACAGCATTGCTTGCCTTCAAGTGCACGACGATGATTTTATGAACTTTCTACCACTACAGAAATGCACCGGATTCTTTCACAAAACTTACGGGTGGTACTTGGCAATATTGGTCAGCATTCTCTATTTCCTTCTTCATCTCAATTCTCTTTTGGCCTGTGAAGCTTTCCAGATCAGAGGAGAAGATCCACGGTAATACGGAGCTTTGGATACTGCAAAGGAAACAAAGAATCCTACTGACAACTCTTTTCAACCTCGCCTGCAAGCATCACAGAAAAGAACACCGAAAGAACACCGCTTTATCATGGGAAGCATAAATTGGAGCATAGGTGTCCTATAGCTGAAGCGAGGTGAAGCAGGTTCCACACAAGGTGAAGGAGCACACCCATAAGCATTTCCATAAAGCCGTGTTTTCAAACAAAGGGTTAAGATTTAGATTTTCTTACAAGTGAAGAATGAAGAAATAAAAGAAAAAGAAAATTACCAGGACATCCAGTTTTCCTCTAGCTTGCTTTGCTTCTTTCCGAATCTGAGTCTGGAGTGACAGTCAGGGAGCAGCGTTGTGCAGAAATGCCAAAGCCTCCCCAGCTGGTTGTACCTTCATCAGCAAGGGCTTTGATACTGCTGCCTCCTCAGCAACATCAGCCATTTCCGAGGAAAGCTGGTGTCCATCAGGTCAAATAGGAATGGGAAATCCCTCTTGCCACAACTTCACACTCACACCAGAGTTGGCAGGACAGGCCGATGGACAGAGAAGCGTCTGCAAGAGTGTTAGAAAACAGACTTTAGATTTCCGTCAACCCAGGAAGAATTACTTGCTCATCCCTTCAAAGTGAACTCTGAGTAGAAGGAGGGGATCCCAAGCTGCATTCCTGACATCTATGCTGCAAAGTCATCCAATGGGACATGTTACTGGACCAGCCTGTTACGAACAGAAACAGGACTTTGAGGTTATGCTGTTGGATTAGAATTAAGCTCAAAGAGTTAGTCCTTTGACGTGTTTTTGTTTGCAAGTGTTTTCACTGCTTCCCAGACAATGTCTCCAGCAAGCTAGCTGCTTGCTTCATTTGTTCTGTTCTGTTCTTTTTGATTCTCTTTTGTTTTGTTTTCTCAGCCAGGATTCTTAGAGAAATGAGATTAAAGTGAACATATTGTATGTCCACCCATCCATCCCTCCCCTTCGCTTGTCCAGAGCTTTTACCTCGTCCAGCAGCTTGAATGAACTCGGTCCTAGGCGCAGTTGTGTCCAAGCCATTCTGTTCCTAGACGTGTTGTGAGAACAGACAGCTAAGTAGTGGGGAGAGGACGTGCTGCTGTCTGCAGTGTGACCTCAGCGCTTACCAAACAGTAGGGAATACACAGAGAAGGGCCTTAGGAGAACTTCAAGCCCCAGATACGTTTTATGTGGAAACCATATTTCCCAAGATAACACTGGACGCAACTGCATAATCAAAAGGGATTCATTTCTTGGTTCATTCAACTCCTAGGTTTTAGTTTTAAAACATGTCTGTCTTGGCTTAAAGCACTCTTCCAATCTCTATTTCCAGTTCCTAGGATTTCCTGAAATAGGGAATCCCATTTTTTTCTTTGTACACTCTCCCAGCCTCTTTGTTTTCCTCTCCCCAAGAAATTTAGCACTGCTCTCTTCATACTTGACAACTAGATATGGAGCTGTATCAGCCAGAAGGAAGTTTCCTTCACACTTTCTGCTTCTTACGGTATCTGGGCTCTTACCTTTACACTTACTCACCCTTCCTACATTAGCACAAAGAAAGCTGTTTGGGAGATCTGATGTCTTGTTTTCCAGAAACTGCCCTGAATCACCTTTACGAGAGCTGTCCCACGCTGCGAGCACAAGTCTTGCAGTCTGGCCAGATATTTGCCTTCTAAGTCAATAACCAAATCTGTTACAAAGGTAAGAACATGTAATTAATGGAAAGGAAATCCTTTTATCCTTTTATTTTGATCCAAAACTCAGGTGAGAAATGAAATGACAAATGTTAAGGTCAGGCAGCTTGCCCACTGCCATTGCTACCCTGAAAGCAGATGGAGTGCATCTTCATACGCCACAGCCTGAGACACTAGTCGACAGGCCAGCCCGTGTGAGGAAGTCCATTGCTGCCTGAATTTTAACATGACAGGGGGACTCTTAAGCCTCTTGTTTATGCTTTAGTACTTGCGGTCTATGGGAGGACCACAGCACACTCTTCTCTGTCTCCCCTTATTTGTTGATCGTCTGTAGGAAGAAGAGAACGTGCAGAGGCCCTCACCCGTACATTGGGTCTGTTCTCACTCTGTGCAGCTCCATCATTGAGCAAAGTACCAACCCTGAGGCTTCTGTAAGGACTTGACACAAACTACAGAATACTACAATGAAGCATTCACAACAAAACCACATTTTTTTCCGCAGCCAAGCATCAAAACACTTACAGAAGGGCATGGTCCCTCTCTGTGCACCTCAAGGGGAGATCCACAAATCCTCACGTGGTTTCATCGCATCCAGCACCCTTCTCTGTGCCTCCCAGCTAAACGTGCACAGAGGCAGCTGTTGCCAAAGTGCTGTGGTGACACAATTCAGTTCTGTTTCTGAAGTCATCACCGCAGGCGCCTCCCAGTGACGGCACAACACTCTCTGTTGCTAATGCGTCTGTCTCAGAAACAGCTAGGGAAGTACCACTATGCCCAAACTGACTTGAATTAGAGTAGTTCCCAAATTATTCTCTGCTCCCCTACATCTGTGGAAGGTGGGTGATCAATCTTTTCCTTGAGAAAGGACTACAGAGCAAAAGAGCTTGATTCTGAGACGTTGCCCGTCCTTGTAGAGCAGTTCACCTTTGATTTCCATGTCAGAAAAAAGAAGGTGAAATCAACAATTCCCTTCCTCTGAGCTGGGAATAGGAAAGAAGCCCAATTCTCCAGGAAGCCTTCAAAAGGAAACTCTGCATTTCTTTGTTAAACACCTTGTTTAATTTCTTGAAAGAAATCTTTCCCAGGACTTTGCAACTGCGGTGGTTCGAAGCGGGTGGGCAGCCGAGTTCCACCACGGCCGCTCTCTCACTCCCCCTCCTCAAAGGGAAAGGGGGAGAAAATACGATGCAAAGGGCTCCAGGGCTGAGATAAGGACAGGGCGATGGCTCAACAAGTATCGTGACGGGCAAAGCAGACTCAGCAGAGTGACCCTCAGGGTCCCTCCCTGCCCCTGCTCCCCGTGGGGTCCCTCCCATGGGATGCCGCCCTTCCCCAGCTGATCCCACACGGGCTGCCCACAGGCAGCAGCTCCTCAAGCACTGCTCCCACACGGCTCCGTCCCACGGGCTCCATCCATCCATCCATCCCCCAGGAGCAAACTGCTCCAGCACGGGTCCCCCACGGCTGGGCGGCAGCTCCCCCCAGCCCCCCTGCTCCTGCGGGGGCTCCTCTCCATGGCTGCAGCTGCGGCCCGGGGCCTGCTCCTGCGGGGGCTCTCCACAGGCCGCAGCCTCCTCCAGGCCACAGCCACCTGCTCCACCGGGGGCTCCTCCACCCACAGGGGGGCAGCAGCGTGGAGATCTGCTCCATGGGGGACCCATGGGTGCAGGGGGACAGCCTGCTCCACCAGGGGCCTCTCCCTGCACAGCCCGCAGGGGAACTGCTGCTGTGAGCCTGGAGCACCTCCTGCCTCCTGCTGCACTCACCTTGGGGGCTGCAGGGCTGCTTCTCACTCCTTGCTCTTCCAGCTTCTGTTGTGCAGCAGTATTTCCCCCTGCTTACATCTGCTCTCCCAGAGGTGCAAACAACATCGCTTATTGGCTCAGCTCTGGCAAGCGCCGGGGCCCTTTTGGAGCTATCTGGAGCTGGCTGTTGTCTGGACTGTTCTCACAGACGCCATCCCTGCAGGCCCCTGCTACCAAACCCTTGCCACGTAAATCCGATCGAAGTGTATGCAGCAATTACAAAGCCGCTGTGCTTTGGGCTGTCACGATCCTCCTGCGAGTGCAGGGGAGGTGCAGGGTTGCTTTGCATTTCCAAAAGGAGGAAGAAAGCCTCCAACCCCACTGGACCTCAGCCACTTGCAGGATCCAAGCAACGCTCCCCACTTTCAGTTATCTCCCTCCCATGCACACAGTGGGAGCAAGGTTGAACAAGCACATTTTTGAAAATGTTTATCTTAATGAAGAATAAAAGAAGTCTACAACACCCAATCCCTCTGTGCACCCAAGGCAAAAATCGTGGACTATTCTGCCTCAACACTATTTTCAGACCCAATTTGTCAAGTCATCTAGCAGAGGATTTCTCTCTTGTTCACTCACTAGCTTAGTAGAGCACCAGTTTACATAGGTGCTGGAGCAGATTCCTCAACCATCTGAAGGGACTTGATCCCAGAAAAGTTCAAAACTGCAGATGACTCATGATTTTGTGGTGAAGCATCTATTAAATGAGAGCTGTTCCGCTTAGGGCACAGTGAGACAATGTGAGAAGAACCCTGTATCTCACTGATTGAGGCTTTATAACTCTACAGAATTGTCAGTCAACAATAAATGGAAAGTGCAGGAGATATGTTCTTTCTTCCTCCTTTCCCTGCCATACATTAGCAGAGAGATTGTGGTGGGATATAGGTTCAGAGCCTCACAGAAGAAGGATTTGAACCCAGGCTCTCCACAGTCTGCACCACTGCCTTCCTGATGGCTTTTGACTATTTTATTTTATTTTATTTTATTTTATTTTATTTTATTTTATTTTATTTTATTTTATTTTATTAGTATTATTATTCTTCTTTTTCTGGGTGGTGTCTAAGTCTTGGGGGGCAGAACAAACTGTGGGAGGAGGGAATGCTACTACTGTCTGTGACAGTGGTGATTTCTGGACAGTGTTAGCAACAGAGCTTCTGCAGAGAAGAGAAAATGCCAGGCAGTCTCTGTTGGTATTCCATGTACTGAGTACTGAGTGCAGTTTTGGGCTCCACAGTATAAGAAAAAGACATAAACCTGTTAGAGAGTGTCGAAAGAAGGGCAACAAACAAGAGGGTCTCTTTTAACAGGGGGATTGAGGTTTGTGGCAAGGTTTTGGTAGCAATTTAGGGGCTGCACTGTGCTGGACACAGCAACAGACGCACCATAAGCCAAAGTCAGACAATAAGCCAAGGTGTGTTCACGTGTGGTTTACTGTGGTTTAACGTGTGGTTTACGTATAGAAGAAAGTTTTTGCCTAGTGGTGAGTATACTGCAGATTTGCTGCATTGTTCTAAATTAAATAGCAAGATAAGTGATGGCATCGTAGGCTGGGAAAATATTTCTAGAGTATCAGCGCATTTTGAGCATCATTTTAACTGTTTATGCAAACATGAAGATTATTAAAATCAGTGTTTATTTATGTCTGTATGTAAACAGGTGATCATGTTGTATAGCATGCAGTAAATGGTTTGTGAATGCTGCTTGAAGAATGAAAAGAGTAAGTCAGCTCCACAAGGAATAAATGAATTTTGTTTATTTGTGCAATGCAGAGATTAGAATTAGACCAACAGCATGGAACCAAAGTCTTGCTGTGTGCCTTTTATCTGTAGGACAGTTCATGGAGGCTTCATCAGCCCTATCTGTTTTCTAGCACTCTGAAATGTCCTCTGTGGTGCTGCACCCAGTTGAAAGCCTGCACTGATTGTGATGAACTTTCCTAACAGGAGGCACGGGTCCTTCGTCGGACGCTGGCTGGGGATGTATGCTGCGATGCGGGCAGATGATGCTGGCCCAAGCACTGATCTGCAGACACTTAGGGAGAGGTGAGTGCTGGTCCTGAGGGAACTTCGGTATTGTCTGCAGACGCTTCTTCGTAAGTACTCCATTAAAAGCACAAACCCTGAATTTATTAGCGAGACTTTCTTTGATGCCCTGGTAACAGTTCCTAATGAATCAATTCATATTCAGCTGGGTGAAATCATCCCAGCCTGAAGCAGAGAAATAGGCATAGAAGGAGAACAAATGGGGAATCCTGTCGCCATTATTTTATAAACCTTTTAGTGTAACACCCAAGTTGAGGCCAAGGGAAAACCTGCCACCGTGGGACAGTGCTCTTACCCTTCTCTTCACTACTCACTTGTCAGCAGCACGAGGTCCAAACCCCCCTGGTGCAAGCTCTTAAGCGTGCATGTCACATCCCAGGATGCTGCCAGTGGAGTGTTTGGACTTTCTGTATGGATCTTATGTTGTTATTTAATGGGTGCTTAGAAATCCAACAAGGTCTAAACACAGCCTGTACTTTTAAATAATCTTGGAAGCTCAGAGATACTGGAATGGCTATCAACACGCAGCATGATCCGTCAGAATATGTTTGCAGTTGATGTTTTTGTTTTATTTTCCCTGTTTTTACAATCTAGCCTATGATGATAAAGGGCAGCTTGATGATAAATAACAAGCTTGGAATTCTAGGAGCTCTACACAAAATGTAAATATTCGAGATGAATTGAAATGTCTTTTAACATCTCATTATAAAGCTTTCTGCTGTCTAGACATTTGATCAGTGTAATGAAAACGTCACCATTTTTTATTCTATATCAATTTTTCCTTTCAGATTGGCAATGGGAAAAACACAGAAAACAACCAGAAGAATATCACAGAATCCTACGATGCTTTCTCGACAGGAAGGCTTGCTCTTATTCAATCCACCAGATGGGTAAGAACAAACATAAACTTTCAGGTTTTTTCCACTGAAATTTCTACTGTGTTGAATCACTAATTTGCAGCATGTTAATTCATAATTTTAAAAAGTGGATGTGAAGACAAGGTGTATGCTTATACAAAAATAAAAAGGTATGCAGATGGGCGCAAAGACTAGTAGTACAGAAACATTCCCTGAGACCTAAATAAAGCCATGTACTAGAATGTAGCTCTTGATAAACTCTGTAAGCCTTGGGTACCAGAGTCAGTAATGTTAGAATAGACAGTCTTGTAGCTTATTGCTGTAATTTGTAATAAAGGGCACTAACATTTGTTAACTTGTAATTCTCATTGTAGTTTAGAAGCCTTTTGTTTATTAAAGAAACTGGCACTCCCTAAGTTTTGAAAAGAGCATAGATTGAGAAAATAATTGTTATTGCTAACTACAGATTGCAGTTACTCTAGAATGTTTGACAGTCACGGTATTTACTGTATATTGTTCCCACATTCTTTATGGTCTCATTTTTCTTTGATTTTGTGTACGTGTGTCTTTTTTTCACTGTGAAAACAGCACAGGTGGGTGTTGGAGAGGGGAAGTCAATTGGAGAATGGTTTGGACCAAATACAGTTGCTCAAGTACTAAAGTAAGTGAGATCATACCAGTCTCATTCAGAACGTACTCCCCTGGGGCAGCCAAGAGAAGGCCCAGGCAGAGTTTTGAAGGCTGCATCTCCCCCTGTCCCACAGTCAGGAATGTACTTGCCATCTATTTACAAGTGCAGCATGGAATGTCATGCCACAGCTCGGTGTGCAGGTACTGAGTTGGGAATGGGTGACCTCTAAATTTTAATAAAGGAAGAGCCTGAGGAGAAGAAACTGCAGGAAAGTCTCCTGCTATGCCGTCTGCATGCCCTCACCAGTCACACCACAGATGTATATTCCTTTCTGCACAGTGGCACAGCTCTGGCAGGTCGAGAGTGCCACCGTGTAGGTCGGAGTGGTGGTGTGAAACATCAGAGAGAAGCCATCTCGGCTGAGGAGGGAACTGAGCTGCAATTCCTCCCTTTCTGAGCAGCAGTTCTGCCAGCAAGGCTACTGGATAAAGATGGGCAGCTCCTCATAGTCTGGGAGCCACACTGAAAGGAACTGAGGCTGCTCAGTTCTCCAGGGGTACGTGGAGGTGTCTTACCTCAGGCAGGGGCTAGGCTACAGGTCCTGCGAGCTCAGCAGCAAGTCTTTGACACCCTGGAACAGGCACATGATCTGAAGAGGGAGGGGAGCTGAAGCATGCCCTGGACTCCAGATCTTTCATGGCCAAGTTTTTCATGGTGAAACGCTCACCCCCATTTCTTTCTGGCTTATTTGAAACAGCTAATTCTGCCAGTGCAGCTTAAGAGTGTAGCTCCCTTCCCCAAAGGTTTGGATTTTGCAGAAGTGGACATAAAACTGTGTGCTGCTGTCTCCCACTGAAGTTTTGGTGCCCCAAACCCTTAGCTGATTTAGCTTTTAACGCCCCATTTCTGCTGTGCACGCAGGCTCAGGCAGAAGTAATTCCACTGAATTCAGTGGAATTTCTTAAGCAAAAAGTAATCTGCAAAACTGGCATAGGAATTTTTTTCTTTTCCAGATGAGAAAAGACACAATTGGGCAAGAACCCAGTGCAGAGACTGTCGAGTGCAATAAAAAGTAATAAACTTGATGTAGTTGAACTGTTACTGTCACTGCACTTAGCAGTAAGACAAAACAGTTTGCACATGGTGCAGCGCATATGTTTTTCCTGGTACCACTCAGTACCTATTTTTCTAAAGATATGAAACATTTAATGTTTAAAGTTTTCTTTTTCTTACATGGAGACTTTAAAAAATGCAGAAAGGATGTTTTTTCTTAAGAAAAAAAGAATAAATAAATGGTTCTGAGTGTAAAGCTACCCTTTTGATCCAACTAGTTTATATTAATTAGTACCTTAATGTTTTCTAGGAAGCTTGCTTTATTTGATGAATGGAATTCATTAGCAGTTTATGTATCTATGGGCAATACGGTGGTCATTGAAGACATCAGGAAGTGACACCTCATCAGTTTTCTGGTAACAGTTTCTGATTTGACTCCATTTGCCAGCATGTATCTAAACATGAACAAATACTTGGGGGGCCATGGGTTTGTCTTGCAAGGGTAAGAAGAGGGAAGAAGGACATACAAACTCAGTTGTGTTTTTTTGATCCCTGATGCCAACTTCGTGCTCACATCACTGGATGTGAAGAGCTCCTTGAAGAATTTCTACTGTCATCATTGCTGCCATTTCATTTCTCTGGCGTTTTATAGGCAAAGCTTGACACTATTAATAACATTAATAGGACATGTCACTGCAGTCTTAAATTGTCATCCCCCAATCATTGATCTAACGTCTCACTTGGACGTGCCAGCACATACTGTCTGCTAGAATTACTTCTACTAAATAGCTGTAATTGCCATGCCCGGCTCGTTTTGTCTTGGGTGCCCTATAAAGATCCCTGGCAAACTAGCTTAATTCACTACTGAGAGGAAGATCTGCTTTGTGTTCCTCTGTGCGTTGACTGATTTCTAGTTTTATTCCCGCAGAAAAAATGTGCTGGTCCCCTCCTCAGAGCAGCAGCGCGTCCCACAGCAGTGCACATTTGCACAGAAGTGCTCTTGGCCGAAGCAAGAAGGCAGGAGGACTCTGCACAGGCTGGAAAGCCCTCTTGCTTATTATACCTCTACGACTAGGGATAAATCACATAAATCCCGTATATATTGATGCATTTAAAGTAAGGTTTTCTTTCAATTGATTGCTCGTTACTGTCAAATAAGTTTGGGTATGTGTGATGTCAGTAAAGAAATGAATGACAATTTCCTTTATTCCATTTGAACTCCTAGGAATGCTTTAAGATGCCACAGTCTTTGGGAGCATTAGGAGGGAAACCAAATAATGCCTTTTATTTCATAGGATTTTTAGGTAAGGAAAAAAGAAACTTATTCCAAATGTGCAGATGATCAAAAGAGAACATTTTTTGAAGGGGAAATAGTAAGGGGTCTAAGCGTGAACCTCTAGAAGTAAAGAAAGATGAGAATAGAATAAAATAAATGAAGAAGCATATCTAAAAGAGTTTAGAAACAGTATGAGATGATCCTTAACAGGAGCAGAAAGTTAACAGCAAAGCTAGGTGTAAAAATAAGTGATGACATCAACAAGAGCAACATACTGAGAATAGCTGATAGCATTTGACAAGTGTATTGGTCAAATGTCACTTTTATTTTCTTGTATTTCAAAACTGTTTCTGATAGCAGTATCTTTTTCACCTTTTGCATACCTTCTGTTATTAAGTATTGCTCTAATTAATTTAAAATGCATTCCTTCAGATTTCACCCCACTTTGGGCCAAAATTTTGCAACCCTATTTTGTCCTTTTGTAAAACCTAACCTGTTTTAGTTAGGCTTTTTTGTTCCAATTTCTGAATGAATGCCTAATGGGATTACAGATTGCATCTGTGAACATCCTGTACCTTTTAATCTGTCAAATGTTAGTGTTTACAACACTTGAGATTTAAAAAAAAAAAAAGTACTGGATCTCACATGGAAAAATAAAAGTATGTGACAAAGATAGAACATAACCAACCAAAAAATTACAGTAATAGGTGACAATAGGAAGTTATACTAAATACCCTGTGGGAAACGCTGTGTCTAAACCTTCTGATTCTCTTAAAGAATCCCTAGCTGGAAAGTCTAGATTATACTGACTGCAATGGCAATCTAATTTCTATTTTACAGTTCTGGACCAAGTGCTTATTAATGTCACTTGCTTATTTTTAACATACGGCTTTTATCCATCCAGGCAATGAGCTGATCTATCTGGACCCTCACACCACTCAAAGCTTTGTAGATTCAGAAGAAAATGGCACGGTTGACGATGAGAGTTTCCACTGCCAGGAAGCCCCACATAGAATGAAGATCATGAATTTGGACCCTTCAGTAGCTTTAGTAAGTGTCAGGAAATCTTGAATGCATGTACTTTATCTCAAAGTAATGTCTCTCTACATTGGTAAGGGCAGCAATGCATCTCCTTGAACAGAACCAAGATCACAAAGCTGTCTTCTGTGATCAACACATAGTAGTTTGTACATAACTACATGGAGAATCTTAGGGCAAGTGGGGAGCTGTCTGTACTGTAGGAGCTCGCTTTGTTTTCTTTACTGAGCAGCTTTTACTTCTTTCAAGAGGCATTATAATGGTCAGAGCAAGGAACTGAAACAGGTTTACGTGTTTTATTCTATCACTACTTTATGTTTGGTCACCTCTAGACAAGTTACTTAAACTTACTTTCTATCATAAGTTGAAAATGTTTAAGTGGAATTATTGTATTTCACCCCAAATTACAAATACAAATGTATTATTTGTAATTCACCCAAAATGTCATGGGGGTACTGTGGTATTTGAAAAAATTGGATCTGATCCCATGCCAGTATCCTGTGATTGGGTGATTGGCAGTTGTCACCAGTGGGATGTGTTTCTAAAGCTTTAAACAATCTGTAAAGATACCGGTATCTGTCATTCATTCACATACCTGTTTTTTAATACTGCTGCTTTTTAGAAAGTTTTTTTGTTTTGTTTTAATACTTAACTACGTAACTGTGCAAAATGTGGCATGATGCAACGAGACAGACAAAATCATAATGAAGAGCAAATATTTTCAGTATAGATACCAGAATGGAAATGTTCCTTAGGTGGTCCATCATCTACAAGTTTTCAGCTTCTGCTGATACCTGGACTGTAGGAACTGGGTGGCGCTCCATGGAGGAGCACACAGGAGCTGCTGCTATTTTTTGCTTGACTATTTCGTTAGGGGTTTGCAGGGCCTTGTTCTCCCCGTGGGTTCTCTCCCTAGAGCTGCCACATATTTGGAGTCTTATA
The DNA here is from genome assembly GCF_047663525.1 of Anas platyrhynchos. Taxonomy (NCBI): domain Eukaryota; kingdom Metazoa; phylum Chordata; class Aves; order Anseriformes; family Anatidae; genus Anas; species Anas platyrhynchos. The sequence continues at coordinate 23,240,290 of NC_092600.1, forward strand.
TCTACTGATCGTACAGGGCATTACTGTATCAGAGGTCAAACCGCCTTACCTGCTGGTACCACATACCTACCATCTGCAAAGGTAAAACTCTGTGTGTTTGTTTTTTCCCCTAAGGGCTTCTTTTGCAAAGAAGAATGTGATTTTGATAACCGGTGTAGTCTTGTACAAAAGGTAAGAGTGGGAACTTAGCATCTCGATTTGTTCTTTATAAAGTCTGGTTTTTATTGTCTGTTTTTTGTAAAATTTTCCTTTGCATTTTCCTTTGTATACAAATTGTATGAGCCATGGAGAAGAATGCATTAAAGCATCAGGGTAAGGCAATACTACTGAATTGCTAATTGGAAATTGTTCAGCACTTTACCAGCCACAAACCCTGCCAGTTGGAAAATGGGTGTAAACATCCACACTTGAAGGTGTTACTGGGTGACACTTGCTTTTAACTTCTAATTCTCACTAAATGACTAAGGTTTAACTGCCATATTGTAGTGATGTATCAATGATTTGCTTCCTGATCCTTTTTTATTGTTTGACATAGTAGATTGCGTGTTCTAATTATGACTGTTAGTCCCTGCTATCTTAAAGATCTGATTCTGTAAGCGCTGCAGGCCTCTAGCTCCTGCTGATCTAGGGAGAACAGAAGGTGCTGGCTGCCACAGGAAACAGACTTGAGGATGTTTCTGCATGCAGCTGTTAAGCTAAGCACCAGACGTCTGAATGTAAAGTACCATCAACCTCTAAGGGCATTTATTTAAAAAAAAAAAAATCATCTAAGGAAAACAGTTTGTAAATAACTGAAATACAGGACAGAAGGTAACTTCTCTTTGAAGAGGAATAGCGTTTGGCTTCAGGAACACCTTTTTTCCTGACCAAAACCTGTCCTTCAAAATCTGATGCGTTTTTTTTTTTTTTTTCCCCTTTGGAGGAGCTGATAGATCTGTCTTTTGTGCTATTGATCAACAGAAAACTTGAGGAGAGTTCTATGCAAGCAACTTTCTTTTAAAAAGCAGAAAATATTGTACATTCCTAGTGTGCTTGCTACGTGTAAACAAAATTACAGGTTTGCAGATATCAAAGCTGATATCAAAAGATGATAAGACTGATAATTTGTAGTACAGTTCAAGAGATCTGTCTTCCAGATGTGTTTTAACTAGGGATGTATTACAGAGACCATGGTGCTTGGATTTCACAGTATGTCTGTATAAAGACTTTTTTTTCCTGATGGACATGCGTAATTAAAAAACACTTTCAATTAAGCAGACACGTTTTGTGTTTGAAGCGTCTCCCGAGCCAGCTTTTAAAATGAAAGCATTCTGTCCTCAGGAGATTCTAAAGCAGCAGAGTCTACAGATGTTTGAGCTGGTCCAGAAGCACCCGCCACACTGGCCTCCTTTCATACCTCCAACAAAACCAGAAGTGACAACCACAGGAGCAGGTAAGGCACCGATTAAAAGCCTAATTGTGCAATGTTATGTTCCTCGTTAGCAAATAAAAGAATAATCACAGGTAGAATAACTATCCTTTGTGAGTGTCAAGCAATATATAGCAGGCATGTATCCAAACAAGCCATACAATTGCTAGCACAGATTTTTTTTTTCACTCTTACAAAGTACTTTTCTGGAATGCGTCTTTCAAAGTTTTTTTTTTTAAGTGAACAAAATCAGGCATGTCTTTAGAAGCATTTTTTTCTTTATCTTTTTTTACAGAACTCATTGAATCTACTGACAAGCTATTTGAATTGGAAGAAGAATTTGAAATCCTGAGTGTGTGAAGGAAACTGTGGTGACTCTTCTGAGTGTTGAATATATTGGTAATATTATTGCATTGACTTAAACAGCCATGTTAGCCCCGAAGTGCCTGAAATTATGGATAACAGAGCACAGAAATCTAGTAGCATCCAAAACTCCAAGGGCAGTTTAACACACAAGCTTCCCCGGATGGAAAGGCAGTAAGAGATCTTGTGATAAGATGCTTAAAGGGAATCTCTTTTTAACGTACCTTACCTGGAGACAAACGGGCCTTTGAGATTAAGGCAAAAATACATGTATCACTGGGCACCATGTTTGGAGAAAGGGATAACCCAAATGGATATTTCTTGCTCTCATATAATAATGCAATAGTTTAGTTCTTCAAGCAAAACAGTCTTCAGTTCAGGAGGATGTTTACTTCTGTTCCCTCCTGTGGGCTGCGTCATAGGAAAAATACATTGTCTTGTTTAAAAGATTGACTGGATCAGGAGAAAATTGTTTCCTTGTTAAATATTTTAACATGTATTTGAGCAACCAGACTTTATTACAAAAATGTTTCTGTAAAAGGAACTATGTCTAATGGACACATTTTGCAATAGCCTTCCTGTTTCTGGGAGACCTCAAGAGGAACAGGAGCCTCAAATAGTTGATACAGATCACAACCACTGTTATAGTTATGGTATATTTCACCTTGACCTTAAAATTCAAATGATTAAAACTTAGGTTATTTCTTTCCGAGTTAAAACAAGTCAAAGGTGGTTTAACTGTACCTTATTTATTTTAGAATAGATTTACACAAGTTTCTCTGTTACAGCACTTTATCTGTGCATCTAATAAATTTCTTAAGCTTTTCTTAGGTTGTATGCTGCTATGTTTGGTTAATTTGTGTGAACTAAATATAAACCAGGTGATCTTAAAACTTAATATAGAAGCGTACACAGATTACTGAATTGTTGCTTTTTGACTTCTTGCCTTTTGAAATCTGTTTTGGTAGAAGTGCCTTAACCCTACAGGTTTATCAGAACAGCCTGGGCAGTTTTATTTCTAAGGCAGAGAATCTCTCTCTAGCAGCCATAAGAAAAACAGTTCAGAATAAAGAAAGGCAAAGATTTTTAATCCATGCTGAAGTTCCTTTTCACTACCAGACAGTCCCCCTTGTGGTCATGTTGTCATGCTAGTGTCATGAACATGAACTGCAGACTTTCATCTTCACCAATAAATGACAACATAGAGAAATACTGAATATTGTCTCCTCTCACTTGCACCTCTCGATCAGGGCCACTGTTTTTTCAAACAAAAGAGTTAACGAGATCCTATTGCATCTTGTTTAATGTTTATTAACTACAGTTTGGAAACCACAAACGTAGAAAAAAAATATCATTTCCTTATTTTATTAAAACATATATAAAACATATATAAAACATATATAATATATATATATAACACATATTGTGTTGTAAAGCCCACAATTCCATACCAATGACAACAAAAAAAAATCATCTAATTGAGCATGCAGTTTTCATTAACCTGTTTTTTGTTTCTTTTTTTTTTTTACAAATACCCAACAACACATACGCATGTGTTGTGTTGTGTTTTTTTCCATCATTTCTCACTGAAGCAATACCCATCCCGTATCAGATCTGTGTCATTACTCTAATTTTTGTTCCTAATGTACTTGAAAAACTTCTTAACTCTATTGATTGCAACAGTGGATTTTTTTTCCCTCCGATCTTAACTCCATTTATCAATTACTTATTCTCTTAAAATCCTGCTTTTAAGAGATGGTTGGGTATTCACCATCTCTCACTTTTATTTATAGATTTTCTTTTCTTTTTCAGTAGTTCAGCCCTAGTCAACTCGGAGGTGGGCAGCAGCAGCTTCTATGGAGCACCTATGCTGGAAAAAAAAAAAAAAAAGTTGAGCCTTGAGGGAAAAGGAAGGTGGGAGAGCCAGATGGGGCAAGAGGAAGGGAGGTGGTTTGACCAGGACACCTTGAGGGTCTGGGAAGAGAAGAAATGGATGGGTGCTTAAGAAATGAGCAGCATCACAGCCTACATACGGAAGAATTGTGACGAGCAGTTTAGAAATGTGAGCGATTGGTGGTCTTGTGTTGATCGGCAGCTGTGCTCCATGGTTATAGCTGTAATTTCAGCAGTTTACTGTGTAAGCCGCATGTTGCCACTTCCTTGATCAAGGCAAATGCTGTTCAGTTGCAGGGAAGAGGGGCAAGACTCAGGGAAGAAACGGAACGGAGAAAAACTGTACACTGTGGATATGCACACGTAGCCATAAAATCAGTGCTGGACAGAAAGAGAGAAAGAGAGACAGAGAGACAGACAGACAGAACGAAAGGAGGGAAGGAAGGAAGAAAGGAAGGAAGGAAGGAAGGAAGGAAGGAAGGAAGGAAGGAAGGAAGGAAGGAAGGAAGGAAGGAAGGAAGGAAGGAAGGAAGGAATGGAGGGAGGGAGGAAGGTAAAGGGAGAAAGAAGGAATACCCCACACTCATAAAAGTGAGAAAGATCCAGGTGTAAAAGAACGTAAAAGAAAGACAACTGTCATGTTGTGGTCTGATAGTTTCTGGGAGAAAGCAGAAACCCAGCAATTCTGTCTTTCCTACTCCTCCAAACCAATTCCGTTGACAACTCTGAATGCTTCCAGCTAGAAAAAAAAGGAAGAATGAAGTGGAGGGCTCCTTGCCATCACTGTATTTCTGGAGCAGATTTCTGGATAGTCCCCGCAGCCAGCTGTAGGGCCTGTGCCAGGCTTGGAGTGGCTGCAGGGAACATGCCAGGGGCTCGAGGTGCTGCAGGGAACATGCCAGGGGCTGGAGGGGCTGCAGGGCGAGTGACACGGGTTTGAGGGGCCTCAGGTCCCAGCGCAGTGGTTGAAGTCGATGCAGGGAACATCAGAGTTGTTGGAGGGGCTGCAGGTAAAATGCCAGGGGTTGCGGGGGCTGCAGGGTGCTGAGTCACAGCTTTGCATCAGGTCAAGACGCATTTTCCTAGAACCATCCATTTCCTCCTGAAGGGGCTGAATAGCATGGAACGGTCTTCAAAATGCACAGAGCAGACCCCAGCAAACGTAGGGATGCTGCTAGCAAGTAGGGAACTTTTTTGTTGCTGTTGTTAACATTGTTTCACGACAATAGATGCAAACATGTATCTTGAGTTGAGGGCAAAGGTGACCTTGGATCTGAAGCACACAGGCGTTCGCTAATGTCCCCCCATCCGGAGTGAATCCACAACGACTCGGAAGGAAAACTAAAGTCCAAAGCAGTGCACTGGGATAAAGAGAGTTTAATAGGGTAGAAAAGGAATAAAAACAATATAATAAATATTAATATTTATAATTTATAATATAATAACGTATAAAAATTGTTTAATTAATAAGATTAAATAATAATCATCATAATTTTATAGTAAGAAAACAACGCCATACTGTACAACACAGTCAATAAAGTGGATTGAATGCAATAAAAATAAAACCCATTTATCCCATCCCAATGAGTTCCTATCCCCATCATCACTTCCCATCCCACTGATCATTTCCTATCCCAACAACGTCCCAGTTCTGATCCCAAGGCTGAATTCCCAACTCCCACCCACCCATCCAGCCAGCCATGCACCCATTTTCTGCATTTTCAGGTCACAAGACTCTGATGAAGGCCACCTCAGCCTTTTCCCCCCAAAAAAAAGCTGCTCTTTATTGTGAAAAACTTCACTTTTGCACAACACTGCAGACCCAGCCAAGATGGTCCTGCAAGACAAGGTGAAAGAAACATACAAAACCCATATGGATGTAAATTGGTTCATCTAAACAAATTCCTACCACGAAATCCTGATCCTCAATCTCAGCACCGATGAAAAAAGAGGATACAGTTCCCTCCTCCAAGGTCCCTCTCTGCCCCTGCTCCCCGTGGGCTCCTCTCCATGGCTGCAGCTGCGGCCCGGGGCCTGCTCCTGCGGGGGCTCTTTTTTGCACCTAAGTGCTGTTAACCATCCCAGGCATTTGTTGTTCACATGGTGAATAAGTGCTGTTTTGGATTTACAGAGATAATCTGTAGATTTGGTTCCAAAGGGGTTCAAATTCAGGCAAGGCAGTGAGAGCTTTGTGGGCTGCAGGAGAACCAAAATGCAGGAACTGTCAGGGCTCATCCTCACCCGGGACCAACTCTCATTTGGTCTTCTTTGGAGAGAAAGCCAAGCCAGCCAGATGGCTTCCACTACTTCTATGGGAGTGACATTGGGATTGATCTTTAAAATGAAATGAAGCAGAAGGCTGTGGGTTCTCCAACCTTCAAGATATGCAGCACTTGGCTGGGAAGGTTTCTTCCGTTCCTATGGATTTGAAGAATTAGGGCTGAAAGAAGCAGCAGGAGCCTAGGGCCATATTCTGTCATCTCTATGGAAACTCCTGACGGGAATTCCCTCCCTACTGGTGTCAAACTGCAGGCAGGCAAACGGGTGTGGTCTCCTCTCTGTGCAACTCCCCAATCCATGGTGTCTCTTTGCATGTGTGAAATTGCATGTGTATAGGGGGTGTGGTGGCAGAAGAGTGAAAGCCTCTTCTGATGGCTCCTAAAGCTGTGAGTCTGACCCTTCTGTGACTGTGCTGAAAGCGATCCTGGGGATAGAAGGGAGAGTGATCCAGCTGCACATCATGAGACGGGGAAGAGACAGAGGCTCTGGCGTGCACTGCTGACTGGTTTGCCTCGGTGGGGTTGGAGTGAGGAAGCTGTACCCTCCTCTGTTAGCACAAAGGAGAGGAGTTATTCCACGCTATTTTTCCTCCTCTGTGTATGAATGGACAGACTGCACAGTTGGTTAAGGCCGTAGCTACTGAAGACAAGAACTCGATTGTCTGCTGCTCTTCAGGCAGAAGGCAGAAGGAATCAAGAGACAGGACTGGCTCTGTCTGCATACTGCAGTAGACGCACTTTTTTGCATCTTCTGTGCGTGAAAAAGTATGTTTTAATTGATAAGAATCCCAAGGGCCTAGAAATACTGCAGTTTTAGGACAAATCTGGTATAAACTGAGTGTCCTGAGGATTTTGAGTACTCCATTTCCGTGGCCAGACCAACAGAAACTCCAGGGCAATAGGAAACACAACTTTCTCTCTCTTATCCTAAATTTCTCCACTTGTTATCTCCTGACCAGCAATTTACAGGAAAGTTACAGGAAAGTGAGGGAAAATATTTGAACTATTTATACACCAGTGCAGGTGGTGCCATGTTAACTTCACTCTTTTGCAAGATCTTGTTTGCTAACAGCAAGTTATGGCCCCTAGGGATGTTTTACCTTGAGGGAGGGAATGGGGGCACACCAAAACAAGTAGAACAAGCAAAATACTGTGGGGTGGAGCTGACAAAACAACAAACAAACAAACAAACAACAAAAAAACAACTACCACCACAGACCACCCACTAGTGCCGTGCTTTTCATACTGAAGTGAGGAAAGAGCAGAGCATCCTTGCAGGAACTTCATGCCTCAAAACCCTCCTTTGTCACTCTTCCTGCACTTGTGTAACAGTTGCTTGCAGGTCTGTTTCCTTTGTTATTTCAGGACTGGAAGATGGCTTCATGGACAAAACAGACTTGGCTTGGGGAAGAGTAATTGAATTTATTGCCAACTGATCACAAAGTAGGACAGGGAGAATTTAAAAACTTTAAAACCAACCAACCAACCAACCAACCAACCAACCAAACAGAAAACCACCTCGCCACACTACCTCCATCCCAGGCTAAACCTCAGTCTTGTATCTTCTATCTATTTCCCACGGAGCAGTGGGGGGTGGTTGGAGGATGTTGGGGACTGGAGGTTGCAGGCTCTGCTGCTCCTTCATCGTATTTGGCAATTTTATTGATGGTAGCGCTCCCCACCCCTCCCATCCCCTCTTTTCCCTTCCCTCCACTCCCCTGCCCTCCCCTATGCTCCCTGTTCTTTCTGACCAACAGTATGATAGATTCGGGTGGGTGGTCAGCACGTGGGGCTACGGAGAGGACATGTACACAAAGATTTGGCTCCAGATCCAAAATGTCATGTATTTGGCAATTTTATTTATGGTAGCACTCCCCTCCCCTCCCCTCCCCTCCCCTCCCCTCCCCTCCCCTCCCCTCCCTTCCCCTCCCCTCCCCTCCCCTCCCCTCCCCTCCCCTCCCCTCCCCTCCCCTCCCCTCCCCTCCCCTCTTTTGCCTCCTCTCCCCACTTTTGCCTCCCCTCCCCCCCATCCCCTCCCCTCCCCTCCCGTCTCCTCCCCTCCCCTACACCCCCTCCCCTATGCTCCCTGTCCCTATACTCTGCTACACTCCCCTCCCCTATACTACCCTACACACTCCTACACTCCCCTCCCCTATCCTACCCTAAACTCCCGTTCGCTACACTACCCTACATTACCCTATGCCCCCCTCCCCTACACTCTCCTACACTCCCCTCCCGTATCCTACTCTACACTCCCCTAAACTCCGATCCCCTACACTACCCTATACTCTCCTATGCTCCCCTCCCCTCTAACACGCTACACTACGCTATGCTACCCTACCCTACCCTACCCTACCCTACCCTACCCTACCCTACCCTACCCTACCCTACCCTACACTACCCTACCCTACCCTACCCTACCCTACCCTACCCTACCCTACCCTACCCTACCCTACCACACCCTATCCTATCCTATCCTATCCTATCCTATCCTATCCTATCCTATCCTATCCTATCCTATCCTATCCTATCCTATCCTATCCTATCCTATCCTATCCTATCCTACCCTCCCCCTGCCCTCCCCTCCCCTCCCCTCCCCTCCCTTCCTTTTATTCCCTCCCCTTCCCTCCCCTCTTGTCTTCTTCTCTCCTCTCTTCTTTCTTTCGGGTAACTTCAAATCGCTTCAGTCGTTCTCATAGCTCCTGTCCCTGGCTGATTCACGGGAACCCATCAGCAGCAACCAGAAGCGCTCCAGCTGCTGTGTCACTGGTCGAGCAACAGTCTCCAACTGGGAATCGCTGACTTCGTTGTGTGGCTCAGACAGGTGCCTTGCAGTTCCACCGTGGCCTGGACGTTTCCTCTTGCTGTGTCCCCACCTACAGCGCACTTCTGCTTAGAAGCAGCAGCAGGCTTTGCAAGGTGTCCCACTCCTTCCATTTTCAGTGGTTTAGCTTGGCTAGCCGGGTGGTGTCTGTCAATAGAAGACAACAACGAGATTTGGGTTAGAAACAGCTAACTGAGTAGTTCCTTTGCACAAGGGCAAGGAATAACTACCCCTTCCTACTGGAGGCTGCAGTGTCAGAGATAATGACGGGTCCTTCCGAGAGCTTTGAAATATCCCTTGGGGATGCTGAGTCCAGAGGACCAGAGCAAACCTGTCTAAAGTACACCGTGGAATCACTCGGAATGACTTCCTAGCAGAAGCATGTGTCTGATACGGCTTCAGCTGCTTGCAGTGTTCTTCTTCACCTCCTACCTAAATTCAGATGAGAGATCTCAATGAAGATGGAAAGGTTGAGAAATAGAGAAATCACTGATGTGCTTTGAGAACTTCTAAGGACTGAGTACTGCATCAATCCCATGTTGTAACATTAAGGATTGGTTAGAAAAGCAAACGTTAAAAACAAGGAAAGGGGAAGAACAAGTAAGCTTTCTTAAAGTATCTATTCTATTTAAGGTATCTTTAAAGAAGTAAATAAGTACTGAAATATATATGCAGATAGAGAGAGAGAGAGAGAGAGAGAAAGAGAGAGATACAGAAACCTAAGAGTCTGCTGTGCAGGTTAGCTTCTTGCTCTCTTTTCTAAAAGTCACAGTGAATGCAGCATCTGTGTGCGTTACAAGCATTACCCTCAGTCCAGCACAGGTACACACGAGAGGTCAGCCTGCAGGTTGCGGAGGCAAAGCAACTGCTCTGGCTGGATGTGAAGAGCCAAGACAGAAGTTGCTGTCAGGGAAAAGATACACAGAGGGGATGAAACAGACGGAGTGTGCTTCCGACCTTCACAACTTCTAAGCAAGCGGAGATGAGGTTGTGGAAGAAGCAAATAAGCTGTTGATCTAGAAGCAGCCTGAAGATTGTCCTTAAGCAGGGCCTTGCATTCTTCATTTTTACAGCATTGCTTGCCTTCAAGTGCACGACGATGATTTTATGAACTTTCTACCACTACAGAAATGCACCGGATTCTTTCACAAAACTTACGGGTGGTACTTGGCAATATTGGTCAGCATTCTCTATTTCCTTCTTCATCTCAATTCTCTTTTGGCCTGTGAAGCTTTCCAGATCAGAGGAGAAGATCCACGGTAATACGGAGCTTTGGATACTGCAAAGGAAACGAAGAATCCTACTGACAACTCTTTTCAACCTCGCCTGCAAGCATCACAGAAAAGAACACCGAAAGAACACTGCTTTATCATGGGAAGCATAAATTGGAGCATAGGTGTCCTATAGCTGAAGCGAGGTGAAGCAGGTTCCACACAAGGTGAAGGAGCACACCCATAAGCATTTCCATAAAGCCGTGTTTTCAAACAAAGGGTTAAGATTTAGATTTTCTTACAAGTGAAGAATGAAGAAATAAAAGAAAAAGAAAATTACCAGGACATCCAGTTTTCCTCTAGCTTGCTTTGCTTCTTTCCGAATCTGAGTCTGGAGTGACAGTCAGGGAGCAGCGTTGTGCAGAAATGCCAAAGCCTCCCCAGCTGGTTGTACCTTCATCAGCAAGGGCTTTGATACTGCTGCCTCCTCAGCAACATCAGCCATTTCCGAGGAAAGCTGGTGTCCATCAGGTCAAATAGGAATGGGAAATCCCTCTTGCCACAACTTCACACTCACACCAGAGTTGGCAGGACAGGCCGATGGACAGAGAAGCGTCTGCAAGAGTGTTAGAAAACAGACTTTAGATTTCCGTCAACCCAGGAAGAATTACTTGCTCATCCCTTCAAAGTGAACTCTGAGTAGAAGGAGGGGATCCCAAGCTGCATTCCTGACATCTATGCTGCAAAGTCATCCAATGGGACATGTTACTGGACCAGCCTGTTACGAACAGAAACAGGACTTTGAGGTTATGCTGTTGGATTAGAATTAAGCTCAAAGAGTTAGTCCTTTGACGTGTTTTTGTTTGCAAGTGTTTTCACTGCTTCCCAGACAATGTCTCCAGCAAGCTAGCTGCTTGCTTCATTTGTTCTGTTCTGTTCTGTTCTGTTCTTTTTGATTCTCTTTTGTTTTGTTTTCTCAGTCAGGATTCTTAGAGAAATGAGATTAAAGTGATCATATTGTATGTCCACCCATCCCTCCCTCCCCTTCGCTTGTCCAGAGCTTTTACCTCGTCCAGCAGCTTGAATGAACTCGGTCCTAGGCGCAGTTGTGTCCAAGCCATTCTGTTCCTAGACGTGTTGTGAGAACAGACAGCTAAGTAGTGGGGAGAGGACGTGCTGCTGTCTGCAGTGTGACCTCAGCGCTTACCAAACAGTAGGGAATACACAGAGAAGGGCCTTAGGAGAACTTCAAGCCCCAGATACGTTTTATGTGGAAACCATATTTCCCAAGATAACACTGGACGCAACTGCATAATCAAAAGGGATTCATTTCTTGGTTCATTCAACTCCTAGGTTTTAGTTTTAAAACATGTCTGTCTTGGCTTAAAGCACTCTTCCAATCTCTATTTCCAGTTCCTAGGATTTCCTGAAATAGGGAATCCCATTTTTTTCTTTGTACACTCTCCCAGCCTCTTTGTTTTCCTCTCCCCAAGAAATTTAGCACTGCTCTCTTCATACTTGACAACTAGATATGGAGCTGTATCAGCCAGAAGGAAGTTTCCTTCACACTTTCTGCTTCTTACGGTATCTGGGCTCTTACCTTTACACTTACTCACCCTTCCTACATTAGCACAAAGAAAGCTGTTTGGGAGATCTGATGTCTTGTTTTCCAGAAACTGCCCTGAATCACCTTTACGAGAGCTGTCCCACGCTGCGAGCACAAGTCTTGCAGTCTGGCCAGATATTTGCCTTCTAAGTCAATAACCAAATCTGTTACAAAGGTAAGAACATGTAATTAATGGAAAGGAAATCCTTTTATCCTTTTATTTTGATCCAAAACTCAGGTGAGAAATGAAATGACAAATGTTAAGGTCAGGCAGCTTGCCCACTGCCATTGCTACCCTGAAAGCAGATGGAGTGCATCTTCATACGCCACAGCCTGAGACACTAGTCGACAGGCCAGCCCGTGTGAGGAAGTCCATTGCTGCCTGAATTTTAACATGACAGGGGGACTCTTAAGCCTCTTGTTTATGCTTTAGTACTTGCGGTCTATGGGAGGACCACAGCACACTCTTCTCTGTCTCCCCTTATTTGTTGATCATCTGTAGGAAGAAGAGAACGTGCAGAGGCCCTCACCCGTACATTGGGTCTGTTCTCACTCTGTGCAGCTCCATCATTGAGCAAAGTACCAACCTTGAGGCTTCTGTAAGGACTTGACACAAACTACAGAATACTACAATGAAGCATTCACAACAAAACCACATTTTTTTCCTCAGCCAAGCATCAAAACACTTACAGAAGGGCATGGTCCCTCTCTGTGCACCTCAAGGGGAGATCCACAAATCCTCACGTGGTTTCATCGCATCCAGCACCCTTCTCTGTGCCTCCCAGCTAAACGTGCACGGAGGCAGCTGTTGCCAAAGTGCTGTGGTGACACAATTCAGTTCTGTTTCTGAAGTCATCACCGCAGGCGCCTCCCAGTGACGGCACAACACTCTCTGTTGCTAATGCGTCTGTCTCAGAAACAGCTAGGGAAGTGCCACTATGCCCAAACTGACTTGAATTAGAGTAGTTCCCAAATTGTTCTCTGCTCCCCTACATCTGTGGAAGGTGTGTGATCAATCTTTTCCTTGAGAAAGGACTACAGAGCAAAAGAGCTTGATTCTGAGACGTTGCCCGTCCTTGTAGAGCAGTTCACCTTTGATTTCCATGTCAGAAAAAAGAAGGTGAAATCAACAATTCCCTTCCTCTGAGCTGGGAATAGGAAAGAAGCCCAATTCTCCAGGAAGCCTTCAAAAGGAAACTCTGCATTTCTTTGTTAAACACCTTGTTTAATTTCTTGAAAGAAATCTTTCCCAGGACTTTGCAACTGCGGTGGTTCAAAGCGGGTGGGCAGCCGAGTTCCACCACGGCCGCTCTCTCACTCCCCCTCCTCAAAGGGAAAGGGGGAGAAAATACGATGCAAAGGGCTCCAGGGCTGAGATAAGGACAGGGCGATGGCTCAACAAGTATCGTGACGGGCAAAGCAGACTCAGCAGAGTGACCCTCAGGGTCCCTCCCTGCCCCTGCTCCCCGTGGGGTCCCTCCCATGGGATGCCGCCCTTCCCCAGCTGATCCCACAGGGGCTGCCCACAGGCAGCAGCTCCTCAAGCACTGCTCCCACACGGCTCCGTCCCACGGGCTCCATCCATCCATCCATCCCCCAGGAGCAAACTGCTCCAGCACGGGTCCCCCACGGCTGGGCGGCAGCTCCCCCCAGCCCCCCTGCTCCTGCGGGGGCTCCTCTCCATGGCTGCAGCTGCGGCCCGGGGCCTGCTCCTGCGGGGGCTCTCCACAGGCCGCAGCCTCCTCCAGGCCACAGCCACCTGCTCCACCGGGGGCTCCTCCACCCACAGGGGGGCAGCAGCGTGGAGATCTGCTCCATGGGGGACCCATGGGTGCAGGGGGACAGCCTGCTCCACCAGGGGCCTCTCCCTGCACAGCCCGCAGGGGAACTGCTGCTGTGAGCCTGGAGCACCTCCTGCCTCCTGCTGCACTCACCTTGGGGGCTGCAGGGCTGCTTCTCACTCATTTCTCTACCAGCTTCTGTTGTGCAGCAGTATTTCCCCCTTCTTACATCTGCTCTCCCAGAGGTGCAAACAACATCGCTTATTGGCTCAGCTCTGGCAAGCGCCGGGGCCCTTTTGGAGCTATCTGGAGCTGGCTGTTGTCTGGATTGTTCTCACAGACGCCATCCCTGCAGGCCCCTGCTACCAAACCCTTGCCACGTAAATCCGATCGAAGTGTATGCAGCAATTACAAAGCCGCTGTGCTTTGGGCTGTCACGATCCTTCTGCAAGTGCAGGGGAGGTGCAGGGTTGCTTTGCATTTCCAAAAGGAGGAAGAAAGCCTCCAACCCCACTGGACCTCAGCCACTTGCAGGATCCAAGCAACGCTCCCCACTTTCAGTTATCTCCCTCCCATGCACACAGTGGGAGCAAGGTTGAACAAGCACATTTTTGAAAATGTTTATCTTAATGAAGAATAAAAGAAGTCTACAACACCCAATCCCTCTGTGCACCCAAGGCAAAAATCGTGGACTATTCTGCCTCAACACTATTTTCAGACCCAATTTGTCAAGTCATCTAGCAGAGGATTTCTCTCTTGTTCACTCACTAGCTTAGTAGAGCACCAGTTTACATAGGTGCTGGAGCAGATTCCTCAACCATCTGAAGGGACTTGATCCCAGAAAAGTTCAAAACTGCAGATGACTCATGATTTTGTGGTGAAGCATCTATTAAATGAGAGCTGTTCCGCTTAGGGCACAGTGAGACAGTGTGAGAAGAACCCTGTATCTCACTGATTGAGGCTTTATAACTCTACAGAATTGTCAGTCAACAATAAATGGAAAGTGCAGGAGATATGTTCTTTCTTCCTCCTTTCCCTGCCATACATTAGCAGAGAGATTGTGGTGGGATATAGGTTCAGAGCCTCACAGAAGAAGGATTTGAACCCAGGCTCTCCACAGTCTGCACCACTGCCTTCCTGATGGCTTTTGACTATTTTATTTTATTTTATTTTATTTTATTTTATTTTATTTTATTTTATTTTATTTTATTTTATTTTATTAGTATTATTATTCTTCTTTTTCTGGGTGGTGTCTAAGTCTTGGGGGGCAGAACAAACTGTGGGAGGAGGGAATGCTACTACTGTCTGTGACAGTGGTGATTTCTGGACAGTGTTAGCAACAGAGCTTCTGCAGAGAAGAGAAAATGCCAGGCAGTCTCTGTTGGTATTCCATGTACTGAGTACTGAGTGCAGTTTTGGGCTCCACAGTATAAGAAAAAGACATAAACCTGTTAGAGAGTGTCGAAAGAAGGGCAACAAACAAGAGGGTCTCTTTTAACAGGGGGATTGAGGTTTGTGGCAAGGTTTTGGTAGCAATTTAGGGGCTGCACTGTGCTGGATACAGCAACAGACGCACCATAAGCCAAAGTCAGACAATAAGCCAAGGTGTGTTCACGTGTGGTTTACTGTGGTTTAACGTGTGGTTTACGTATAGAAGAAAGTTTTTGCCTAGTGGTGAGTATACTGCAGATTTGCTGCATTGTTCTAAATTAAATAGCAAGATAAGTGATGGCATCGTAGGCTGGGAAAATATTTCTAGAGTATCAGCGCATTTTGAGCATCATTTTAACTGTTTATGCAAACATGAAGATTATTAAAATCAGTGTTTATTTATGTCTGTATGTAAACAGGTGATCATGTTGTATAGCATGCAGTAAATGGTTTGTGAATGCTGCTTGAAGAATGAAAAGAGTAAGTCAGCTCCACAAGGAATAAATGAATTTTGTTTATTTGTGCAATGCAGAGATTAGAATTAGACCAACAGCATGGAACCAAAGTCTTGCTGTGTGCCTTTTATCTGTAGGACAGTTCATGGAGGCTTCATCAGCCCTATCTGTTTTCTAGCACTCTGAAATGTCCTCTGTGGTGCTGCACCCAGTTGAAAGCCTGCACTGATTGTGATGAACTTTCCTAACAGGAGGCACGGGTCCTTCGTCGGACGCTGGCTGGGGATGTATGCTGCGATGCGGGCAGATGATGCTGGCCCAAGCACTGATCTGCAGACACTTAGGGAGAGGTGAGTGCTGGTCCTGAGGGAACTTCGGTATTGTCTGCAGACGCTTCTTCGTAAGTACTCCATTAAAAGCACAAACCCTGAATTTATTAGTGAGACTTTCTTTGATGCCCTGGTAACAGTTCCTAATGAATCAATTCATATTCAGCTGGGTGAAATCATCCCAGCCTGAAGCAGAGAAATAGGCATAGAAGGAGAACAAATGGGGAATCCTGTCGCCATTATTTTATAAACCTTTTAGTGTAACACCCAAGTTGAGGCCAAGGGAAAACCTGCCACCGTGGGACAGTGCTCTTACCCTTCTCTTCACTACTCACTTGTCAGCAGCACGAGGTCCAAACCCCCCTGGTGCAAGCTCTTAAGCGTGCATGTCACATCCCAGGATGCTGCCAGTGGAGTGTTTGGACTTTCTGTATGGATCTTATGTTGTTATTTAATGGGTGCTTAGAAATCCAACAAGGTCTAAACACAGCCTGTACTTTTAAATAATCTTGGAAGCTCAGAGATACTGGAATGGCTATCAACACGCAGCATGATCCGTCAGAATATGTTTGCAGTTGATGTTTTTGTTTTGTTTTATTTTCCCTGTTTTTACAATCTAGCCTATGATGATAAAGGGCAGCTTGATGATAAATAACAAGCTTGGAATTCTAGGAGCTCTACACAAAATGTAAATATTCGAGATGAATTGAAATGTCTTTTAACATCTCATTATAAAGCTTTCTGCTGTCTAGACATTTGATCAGTGTAATGAAAACGTCACCATTTTTTATTCTATATCAATTTTTCCTTTCAGATTGGCAATGGGAAAAACACAAAAAACAACCAGAAGAATATCACAGAATCCTACGATGCTTTCTCGACAGGAAGGCTTGCTGTTATTCAATCCACCAGATGGGTAAGAACAAACATAAACTTTCAGGTTTTTTCCACTGAAATTTCTACTGTGTTGAATCACTAATTTGCAGTATGTTAATTCATAATTTTAAAAAGTGGATGTGAAGACAAGGTGTATGCTTATACAAAAATAAAAAGGTATGCAGATGGGCGCAAAGACTAGTAGTACAGAAACATTCCCTGAGACCTAAATAAAGCCATGTACTAGAATGTAGCTCTTGATAAACTCTGTAAGCCTTGGGTACCAGAGTCAGTAATGTTAGAATAGACAGTCTTGTAGCTTATTGCTGTAATTTGTAATAAAGGGCACTAACATTTGTTAACTTGTAATTCTCATTGTAGTTTAGAAGCCTTTTGTTTATTAAAGAAACTGGCACTCCCTAAGTTTTGAAAAGAGCATAGATTGAGAAAATAATTGTTATTGCTAAATACAGATTGCAGTTACTCTAGAATGTTTGACAGTCACAGTATTTACTGTATATTGTTCCCACATTCTTTATGGTCTCATTTTTCTTTGATTTTGTGTACGTGTGTCTTTTTTTCACTATGAAAACAGCACAGGTGGGTGTTGGAGAGGGGAAGTCAATTGGAGAATGGTTTGGACCAAATACAGTTGCTCAAGTACTAAAGTAAGTGAGATCATACCAGTCTCATTCAGAACGTACTCCCCTGGGGCAGCCAAGAGAAGGCCCAGGCAGAGTTTTGAAGGCTGCATCTCCCCCTGTCCCACAGTCAGGAATGTACTTGCCATCTATTTACAAGTGCAGCATGGAATGTCATGCCACAGCTCGGTGTGCAGGTACTGAGTTGGGAATGGGTGACCTCTAAATTTTAATAAAGGAAGAGCCTGAGGAGAAGAAACTGCAGGAAAGTCTCCTGCTATGCCGTCTGCATGCCCTCACCAGTCACACCACAGATGTATATTCCTTTCTGCACAGTGGCACAGCTCTGGCAGGTCGAGAGTGCCACCGTGTAGGTCGGAGTGGTGGTGTGAAACATCAGAGAGAAGCCATCTCGGCTGAGGAGGGAACTGAGCTGCAATTCCTCCCTTTCTGAGCAGCAGTTCTGCCAGCAAGGCTACTGGATAAAGATGGGCAGCTCCTCATAGTCTGGGAGCCACACTGAAAGGAACTGAGGCTGCTCAGTTCTCCAGGGGTACGTGGAGGTGTCTTACCTCAGGCAGGGGCTAGGCTACAGGTCCTGCGAGCTCAGCAGCAAGTCTTTGACACCCTGGAACAGGCACATGATCTGAAGAGGGAGGGGAGCTGAAGCATGCCCTGGACTCCAGATCTTTCATGGCCAAGTTTTTCATGGTGAAACGCTCACCCCCATTTCTTTCTGGCTTATTTGAAACAGCTAATTCTGCCAGTGCAGCTTAAGAGTGTAGCTCCCTTCCCCAAAGGTTTGGATTTTGCAGAAGTGGACATAAAACTGTGTGCTGCTGTCTCCCACTGAAGTTTTGGTGCCCCAAACCCTTAGCTGATTTAGCTTTTAACGCCCCATTTCTGCTGTGCACGCAGGCTCAGGCAGAAGTAATTCCACTGAATTCAGTGGAATTTCTTAAGCAAAAAGTAATCTGCAAAACTGGCATAGGAATTTTTTTCTTTTCCAGATGAGAAAAGACACAATTGGGCAAGAACCCAGTGCAGAGACTGTCGAGTGCAATAAAAAGTAATAAACTTGATGTAGTTGAACTGTTACTGTCACTGCACTTAGCAGTAAGACAAAACAGTTTGCACATGGTGCAGCGCATATGTTTTTCCTGGTACCACTCAGTACCTATTTTTCTAAAGATATTAAACATTTAATGTTTAAAGTTTTCTTTTTCTTACATGGAGACTTTAAAAAATGCAGAAAGGATGTTTTTTCTTAAGAAAAAATAAATAAATAAATGGTTCTGAGTGTAAAGCTACCCTTTTGATCCAACTAGTTTATATTAATTAGTACCTTAATGTTTTCTAGGAAGCTTGCTTTATTTGATGAATGGAATTCATTAGCAGTTTATGTATCTATGGGCAATACGGTGGTCATTGAAGACATCAGGAAGTGACACCTCATCAGTTTTCTGGTAACAGTTTCTGATTTGACTCCATTTGCCAGCATGTATCTAAACATGAACAAATACTTGGGGGGCCATGGGTTTGTCTTGCAAGGGTAAGAAGAGGGAAGAAGGACATACAAACTCAGTTGTGTTTTTTTGATCCCTGATGCCAACTTCGTGCTCACATCACTGGATGTGAAGAGCTCCTTGAAGAATTTCTACTGTCATCATTGCTGCCATTTCATTTCTCTGGCGTTTTATAGGCAAAGCTTGACACTATTAATAACATTAATAGGACATGTCACTGCAGTCTTAAATTGTCATCCCCCAATCATTGATCTAACGTCTCACTTGGACGTGCCAGCACATACTGTCTGCTAGAATTACTTCTACTAAATAGCTGTAATTGCCATGCCCGGCTCGTTTTGTCTTGGGTGCCCTATAAAGATCCCTGGCAAACTAGCTTAATTCACTACTGAGAGGAAGATCTGCTTTGTGTTCCTCTGTGCGTTGACTGATTTCTAGTTTTATTCCCGCAGAAAAAATGTGCTGGTCCCCTCCTCAGAGCAGCAGCGCGTCCCACAGCAGTGCACATTTGCACAGAAGTGCTCTTGGCCGAAGCAAGAAGGCAGGAGGACTCTGCACAGGCTGGAAAGCCCTCTTGCTTATTATACCTCCACGACTAGGGATAAATCACATAAATCCCGTATATATTGATGCATTTAAAGTAAGGTTTTCTTTCAATTCATTGCTCGTTACTGTCAAATAAGTTTGGGTATCTGTGATGTCAGTAAAGAAATGAATGACAATTTCCTTTATTCCTTTTGAACTCCTAGGAATGCTTTAAGATGCCACAGTCTTTGGGAGCATTAGGAGGGAAACCAAATAATGCCTTTTATTTCATAGGATTTTTAGGTAAGGAAAAACGAAACTTATTCCAAATGTGCAGATGATCAAAAGAGAACATTTTTTGAAGGGGAAATAGTAAGGGGTCTAAGCGTGAACCTCTAGAAGTAAAGAAAGATGAGAATAGAATAAAATAAATGAAGAAGCATATCTAAAAGAGTTTAGAAACAGTATGAGATGATCCTTAACAGGAGCAGAAAGTTAACAGCAAAGCTAGGTGTAAAAATAAGTGATGACATCAACAAGAGCAACATACTGAGAATAGCTGATAGCATTTGACAAGTGTATTGGTCAAATGTCACTTTTATTTTCTTGTATTTCAAAACTGTTTCTGATAGCAGTATCTTTTTCACCTTTTGCATACCTTCTGTTATTAAGTATTGCTCTAATTAATTTAAAATGCATTCCTTCAGATTTCACCCCACTTTGGGCCAAAATTTTGCAACCCTATTTTGTCCTTTTGTAAAACCTAACCTGTTTTAGTTAGGCTTTTTTGTTCCAATTTCTGAATGAATGCCTAATGGGATTACAGATTGCATCTGTGAACATCCTGTACCTTTTAATCTGTCAAATGTTAGTGTTTACAACACTTGAGATTTAAAAAAAAAAAAAAAAAAAGTACTGGATCTCACATGGAAAAATAAAAGTATGCGACAAAGATAGAACATAACCAACCAAAAAATTACAGTAATAGGTGACAATAGGAAGTTATACTAAATACCCTGTGGGAAACGCTGTGTCTAAACCTTCCGATTCTCTTAAAGAATCCCTAGCTGGAAAGTCTAGATTATACTGACTGCAATGGCAATCTAATTTCTATTTTACAGTTCTGGACCAAGTGCTTATTAATGTCACTTGCTTATTTTTAACATACGGCTTTTACCCATCCAGGCAATGAGCTGATCTATCTGGACCCTCACACCACTCAAAGCTTTGTAGATTCAGAAGAAAATGGCACGGTTGACGATGAGAGTTTCCACTGCCAGGAAGCCCCACATAGAATGAAGATCATGAATTTGGACCCTTCAGTAGCTTTAGTAAGTGTCAGGAAATCTTGAATGCATGTACTTTATCTCAAAGTAATGTCTCTCTACATTGGTAAGGGCAGCAATGCATCTCCTTGAACAGAACCAAGATCACAAAGCTGTCTTCTGTGATCAACACATAGTAGTTTGTACATAACTACATGGAGAATCTTAGGGCAAGTGGGGAGCTGTCTGTACTGTAGGGAGCTCGCTTTGTTTTCTTTACTGAGCAGCTTTTACTTCTTTCAAGAGGCATTATAATGGTCAGAGCAAGGAACTGAAACAGGTTTACGTGTTTTATTCTATCACTACTTTATGTTTGGTCACCTCTAGACAAGTTACTTAAACTTACTTTCTATCATAAGTTGAAAATGTTTAAGTGGAATTATTGTATTTCACCCCAAATTACAAATACAAATGTATTATTTGTAATTCACCCAAAATGTCATGGGGGTACTGTGGTATTTGAAAAAGTTGGATCTGATCCCATGCCAGTATCCTGTGATTGGGTGATTGGCAGTTGTCACCAGTGGGATGTGTTTCTAAAGCTTTAAACAATCTGTAAAGATACCGGTATCTGTCATTCATTCACATACCTGTTTTTTAATACTGCTGCTTTTTAGAAAGTTTTTTTGTTTTGTTTTAATACTTAACTACGTAACTGTGCAAAATGTGGCATGATGCAACGAGACAGACAAAATCATAATGAAGAGCAAATATTTTCAGTATAGATACCAGAATGGAAATGTTCCTTAGGTGGTCCATCATCTACAAGTTTTCAGCTTCTGCTGATACCTGGACTGTAGGAACTGGGTGGCGCTCCATGGAGGAGCACACAGGAGCTGCTGCTATTTTTTGCTTGACTATTTCGTTAGGGGTTTGCAGGGCCTTGTTCTCCCCGTGGGTTCTCTCCCTAGAGCTGCCACATATTTGGAGTCTTATATCTACTGATCGTACAGGGCATTACTGTATCAGAGGTCAAACCGCCTTACCTGCTGGTACCACATACCTACCATCTGCAAAGGTAAAACTCTGTGTGTTTGTTTTTTCCCCTAAGGGCTTCTTTTGCAAAGAAGAATGTGATTTTGATAACCGGTGTAGTCTTGTACAAAAGGTAAGAGTGGGAACTTAGCATCTCGATTTGTTCTTTATAAAGTCTGGTTTTTATTGTCTGTTTTTTGTAAAATTTTCCTTTGCATTTTCCTTTGTATACAAATTGTATGAGCCATGGAGAAGAATGCATTAAAGCATCAGGGTAAGGCAATACTACTGAATTGCTAATTGGAAATTGTTCAGCACTTTACCAGCCACAAACCCTGCCAGTTGGAAAATGGGTGTAAACATCCACACTTGAAGGTGTTACTGGGTGACACTTGCTTTTAACTTCTAATTCTCACTAAATGACTAAGGTTTAACTGCCATATTGTAGTGATGTATCAATGATTTGCTTCCTGATCCTTTTTTATTGTTTGACATAGTAGATTGCGTGTTCTAATTATGACTGTTAGTCCCTGCTATCTTAAAGATCTGATTCTGTAAGTGCTGCAGGCCTCTAGCTCCTGCTGATCTAGGGAGAACAGAAGGTGCTGGCTGCCACAGGAAACAGACTTGAGGATGTTTCTGCATGCAGCTGTTAAGCTAAGCACCAGACGTCTGAATGTAAAGTACCATCAACCTCTAAGGGCATTTATTTAAAAAAAAAAAAATCATCTAAGGAAAACAGTTTGTAAATAACTGAAATACAGGACAGAAGGTAACTTCTCTTTGAAGAGGAATAGCGTTTGGCTTCAGGAACACCTTTTTTCCTGACCAAAACCTGTCCTTCAAAATCTGATGCGTTTTTTTTTTTTTTTTCCCCTTTGGAGGAGCTGATAGATCTGTCTTTTGTGCTATTGATCAACAGAAAACTTGAGGAGAGTTCTATGCAAGCAACTTTCTTTTAAAAAGCAGAAAATATTGTACATTCCTAGTGTGCTTGCTACGTGTAAACAAAATTACAGGTTTGCAGATATCAAAGCTGATATCAAAAGATGATAAGACTGATAATTTGTAGTACAGTTCAAGAGATCTGTCTTCCAGATGTGTTTTAACTAGGGATGTATTACAGAGACCATGGTGCTTGGATTTCACAGTATGTCTGTATAAAGACTTTTTTTTCCTGATGGACATGCGTAATTAAAAAACACTTTCAATTAAGCAGACACGTTTTGTGTTTGAAGCGTCCCCCGAGCCAGCTTTTAAAATGAAAGCATTCTGTCCTCAGGAGATTCTAAAGCAGCAGAGTCTACGGACGTTTGAGCTGGTCCAGAAGCACCCGCCACACTGGCCTCCTTTCATACCTCCAACAAAACCAGAAGTGACAACCACAGGAGCAGGTAAGGCACTGATTAAAAGCCTAATTGTGCAATGTTATGTTCCTCGTTAGCAAATAAAAGAATAATCACAGGTAGAATAACTATCCTTTGTGAGTGTCAAGCAATATATAGCAGGCATGTATCCAAACAAGCCATACAATTGCTAGCACAGATTTTTTTTTTTCACTCTTACAAAGTACTTTTCTGGAATGCGTCTTTCAAAGTTTTTTTTTTTTTAAGTGAACAAAATCAGGCATGTCTTTAGAAGCATTTTTTTCTTTATCTTTTTTTACAGAACTCATTGAATCTACTGACAAGCTATTTGAATTGGAAGAAGAATTTGAAATCCTGAGTGTGTGAAGGAAACTGTGGTGACTCTTCTGAGTGTTGAATATATTGGTAATATTATTGCATTGACTTAAACAGCCATGTTAGCCCCGAAGTGCCTGAAATTATGGATAACAGAGCACAGAAATCTAGTAGCATCCAAAACTCCAAGGGCAGTCTAACACACAAGCTTCCCCGGGTGGAAAGGCAGTAAGAGATCTTGTGATAAGATGCTTAAAGGGAATCTCTTTTTAACGTACTTTACCTGGAGACAAACGGGCCTTTGAGATTAAGGCAAAAATACATGTATCACTGGGCACCATGTTTGGAGAAAGGGATAACCCAAATGGATATTTCTTGCTCTCATCTAATAATGCAATAGTTTAGTTCTTCAAGCAAAACAGTCTTCAGTTCAGGAGGATGTTTACTTCTGTTCCCTCCTGTGGGCTGCGTCATAGGAAAAATACATTGTCTTGTTTAAAAGATTGACTGGATCAGGAGAAAATTGTTTCCTTGTTAAATATTTTAACATGTATTTGAGCAACCAGACTTTATTACAAAAATGTTTCTGTAAAAGGAACTATGTCTAATGGACACATTTTGCAATAGCCTTCCTGTTTCTGGGAGACCTCAAGAGGAACAGGAGCCTCAAATAGTTGATACAGATCACAACCACTGTTATAGTTATGGTATATTTCACCTTGACCTTAAAATTCAAATGATTAAAACTTAGGTTATTTCTTTCCGAGTTAAAACGAGTCAAAGGTGGTTTAACTGTACCTTATTTATTTTAGAATAGATTTACACAAGTTTCTCTGTTACAGCACTTTATCTGTGCATCTAATAAATTTCTTAAGCTTTTCTTAGGTTGTATGCTGCTATGTTTGGTTAATTTGTGTGAACTAAATATAAACCAGGTGATCTTAAAACTTAATATAGAAGCGTACACAGATTACTGAATTGTTGCTTTTTGACTTCTTGCCTTTTGAAATCTGTTTTGGTAGAAGTGCCTTAACCCTACAGGTTTATCAGAACAGCCTGGGCAGTTTTATTTCTAAGGCAGAGAATCTCTCTCTAGCAGCCATAAGAAAAACAGTTCAGAATAAAGAAAGGCAAAGATTTTTAATCCATGCTGAAGTTCCTTTTCACTACCAGACAGTCCCCCTTGTGGTCATGTTGTCATGCTAGTGTAATGAACATGAACTGCAGACTTTCATCTTCACCAATAAATGACAACATAGAGAAATACTGAATATTGTCTCCTCTCACTTGCACCTCTCGATCAGGGCCACTGTTTTTTCAAACAAAAGAGTTAACGAGATCCTATTGCATCTTGTTTAATGTTTATTAACCACAGTTTGGAAACAACAAACGTAGAAAAAAAATATCATTTCCTTATTTTATTAAAACATATATAAAACATATAAAAAACATATATAATATATATATAACACATATTGTGTTGTAAAGCCCACAATTCCCTACCAATGACAACAAAAACATCATCTAATTGAGCATGCAGTTTTCATTAACCTGTTTTTTTTTTCTTTTTTTTTTTACAAATACCCAACAACACATACACATGTGTTGTGTTGTGTTTTTTTCCATCATTTCTCACTGAAGCAATATCCATCCCGTATCAGATCTGTGTCATTACTCTAATTTTTGTTCCTAATGTACTTGAAAAACTTCTTAACTCTATTGATTGCAACAGTGGACTTTTTTCCCTCCGATCTTAACTCCATTTATCAATTACTTATTCTCTTAAAATTCTGCTTTTAAGAGATGGTTAGGTATTCACCATCTCTCACTCTTATTTATAGATTTTCTTTTCTTTTTCAGTAGTTCAGCCCTAGTCAACACGGAGGTGTCATGTATTTGGCAATTTTATTTATGGTAGCACTCCCCTCCCCTCCCCTCCCCTCCCCTCCCCTCCCCTCCCCTCCCCTCTCCTCCCCTCCCCTCCCCTCCCCTCCGCTCTCCTCCCCTCCCCTACCCTCTTTTGATCCTCTCCCCAATTTTGCCTCCCCTCCACTCCCCCCCATCCCCTCCCCTCCCCTCCCGTCTCCTCCCCTCCCCTACACCCCCTCCCCTATTCTCCCTGTCCCTATACTCTGCTACACTCCCCTCCCCTATACTACCCTACACACTCCTACACTCCCCTCCCCTATCCTACCCTAAACTCCCGTTCGCTACACTACCCTACATTACCCTATGCCCCCCTCCCCTACACTCTCCTACACTCCCCTCCCGTATCCTACTCTACACTCCCCTAAACTCCGATCCCCTACACTACCCTATACTCTCCTATGCTCCCCTCCCCTCTAAAACGCTACCCTACCCTACCCTACCCTACCCTACCCTACCCTACCCCACCCTATCCTATCCTTTCCTATCCTATCCTATCCTATCCTATCCTATCCTATCCTATCCTATTCTATCCTATCCTATCCTATCCTATCCTATCCTATCCTATCCTATCCTATCCTATCCTATCCTACCCTCCCCCTGCCCTCCCCTCCCCTCCCCTCCCTTCCTTTTATTCCCTCCCCTTCCCTCCCCTCTTGTCTTCTTCTCTCCTCTCTTCTTTCTTTCGGGTAACTTCAAATCGCTTCAGTCGTTCTCATAGCTCCTGTCCCTGGCTGATTCACGGGAACCCATCAGCAGCAACCAGAAGCGCTCCAGCTGCTGTGTCACTGGTCGAGCAACAGTCTCCAACTGGGAATCGCTGACTTCCTTGTGTGGCTCAGACAGGTGCCTTGCAGTTCCACCGTGGCCTGGACGTTTCCTCTTGCTGTGTCCCCACCTACAGCGCACTTCTGCTTAGAAGCAGCAGCAGGCTTTGCAAGATGTCCCACTCCTTCCATTTTCAGTGGTTTAGCTTGGCTAGCCGGGTGGTGTCTGTCAATAGAAGACAACAACGAGATTTGGGTTAGAAACAGCTAACTGAGTAGTTCCTTTGCACAAGGGCAAGGAATATCTACCCCTTCCTACTGGAGGCTGCAGTGTCAGAGATAATGACGGGTCCTTCCGAGAGCTTTGAAATATCCCTTGGGGATGCTGAGTCCAGAGGACCAGAGCAAACCTGTCTAAAGTACACCGTGGAATCACTTGGAATGACTTCCTAGCAGAAGCATGTGTCTGATACGGCTTCAGCTGCTTGCAGTGTTCTTCTTCACCTCCTACCTAAATTCAGATGAGAGATCTCAATGAAGATGGAAAGGTTGAGAAATAGAGAAATCACTGATGTGCTTTGAGAACTTCTAAGGACTGAGTACTGCATCAATCCCATGTTGTAACATTAAGGATTGGTTAGAAAAGCAAACGTTAAAAACAAGGAAAGGGGAAGAACAAGTAAGCTTTCTTAAAGTATCTATTCTATTTAAGGTATCTTTAAAGAAGTAAATAAGTACTGAAATATATATGCAGATAGAGAGAGAGAGAGAGAGAGAGAGAGAGGGAGATACAGAAACCTAAGAGTCTGCTGTGCAGGTTAGCTTCTTGCTCTCTTTTCTAAAAGTCACAGTGAATGCAGCATCTGTGTGCGTTACAAGCATTACCCTCAGTCCAGCACAGGTACACACGAGAGGTCAGCCTGCAGGTTGCGGAGGCAAAGCAACTGCTCTGGCTGGATGTGAAGAGCCAAGACAGAAGTTGCTGTCAGGGAAAAGATACACAGAGGGGATGAAAAAGACAGAGTGTGCTTCCGACCTTCACAACTTCTAAGCAAGCGGAGATGAGGTTGTGGAAGAAGCAAATAAGCTGTTGATCTAGAAGCAGCCTGAAGATTGTCCTTAAGCAGGGCCTTGCATTCTTCATTTTTACAGCATTGCTTGCCTTCAAGTGCACGACGATGATTTTATGAACTTTCTACCACTACAGAAATGCACCGGATTCTTTCACAAAACTTACGGGTGGTACTTGGCAATATTGGTCAGCATTCTCTATTTCCTTCTTCATCTCAATTCTCTTTTGGCCTGTGAAGCTTTCCAGATCAGAGGAGAAGATCCACGGTAATACGGAGCTTTGGATACTGCAAAGGAAACGAAGAATCCTACTGACAACTCTTTTCAACCTCGCCTGCAAGCATCACAGAAAAGAACACCGAAAGAACACCGCTTTATCATGGGAAGCATAAATTGGAGCATAGGTGTCCTATAGCTGAAGCGAGGTGAAGCAGGTTCCACACAAGGTGAAGGAGCACACCCATAAGCATTTCCATAAAGCCGTGTTTTCAAACAAAGGGTTAAGATTTAGATTTTCTTACAAGTGAAGAATGAAGAAATAAAAGAAAAAGAAAATTACCAGGACATCCAGTTTTCCTCTAGCTTGCTTTGCTTCTTTCCGAATCTGAGTCTGGAGTGACAGTCAGGGAGCAGCGTTGTGCAGAAATGCCAAAGCCTCCCCAGCTGGTTGTACCTTCATCAGCAAGGGCTTTGATACTGCTGCCTCCTCAGCAACGTCAGCCATTTCCGAGGAAAGCTGGTGTCCATCAGGTCAAATAGGAATGGGAAATCCCTCTTGCCACAACTTCACACTCACACCAGAGTTGGCAGGACAGGCCGATGGACAGAGAAGCGTCTGCAAGAGTGTTAGAAAACAGACTTTAGATTTCCGTCAACCCAGGAAGAATTACTTGCTCATCCCTTCAAAGTGAACTCTGAGTAGAAGGAGGGGATCCCAAGCTGCATTCCTGACATCTATGCTGCAAAGTCATCCAATGGGACATGTTACTGTAGCAGCCTGTTACGAACAGAAACAGGACTTTGAGGTTATGCTGTTGGATTAGAATTAAGCTCAAAGAGTTAGTCCTTTGACGTGTTTTTGTTTGCAAGTGTTTTCACTGCTTCCCAGACAATGTCTCCAGCAAGCTAGCTGCTTGCTTCATTTGTTCTGTTCTGTTCTGTTCTGTTCTTTTTGATTCTCTTTTGTTTTGTTTTCTCAGCCAGGATTCTTAGAGAAATGAGATTAAAGTGATCATATTGTATGTCCACCCATCCCTCCCTCCCCTTCGCTTGTCCAGAGCTTTTACCTCGTCCAGCAGCTTGAATGAACTCGGTCCTAGGCGCAGTTGTGTCCAAGCCATTCTGTTCCTAGACGTGTTGTGAGAACAGACAGCTAAGTAGTGGGGAGAGGACGTGCTGCTGTCTGCAGTGTGACCTCAGCGCTTACCAAACAGTAGGGAATACACAGAGAAGGGCCTTAGGAGAACTTCAAGCCCCAGATACGTTTTATGTGGAAACCATATTTCCCAAGATAACACTGGACACAACTGCATAATCAAAAGGGATTCATTTCTTGGTTCATTCAACTCCTAGATTTTAGTTTTAAAACATATCTGTCTTGGCTTAAAGCACTCTTCCAATCTCTATTTCCAGTTCCTAGGATTTCCTGAAATAGGGAATCCCATTTTTTTCTTTGTACACTCTCCCAGCCTCTTTGTTTTCCTCTCCCCAAGAAACTTAGCACTGCTCTCTTCATACTTGACAACTAGATATGGAGCTGTATCAGCCAGAAGGAAGTTTCCTTCACACTTTCTGCTTCTTACGGTATCTGGGCTCTTACCTTTACACTTACTCACCCTTCCTACATTAGCACAAAGAAAGCTGTTTGGGAGATCTGATGTCTTGTTTTCCAGAAACTGCCCTGAATCACCTTTACGAGAGCTGTCCCACGCTGCGAGCACAAGTCTTGCAGTCTGGCCAGATATTTGCCTTCTAAGTCAATAACCAAATCTGTTACAAAGGTAAGAACATGTAATTAATGGAAAGGAAATCCTTTTATCCTTTTATTTTGATCCAAAACTCAGGTGAGAAATGAAATGACAAATGTTAAGGTCAGGCAGCTTGCCCACTGCCATTGCTACCCTGAAAGCAGATGGAGTGCATCTTCATACGCCACAGCCTGAGACACTAGTCGACAGGCCAGCCCGTGTGAGGAAGTCCATTGCTGCCTGAATTTTAACATGACAGGGGGACTCTTAAGCCTCTTGTTTATGCTTTAGTACTTGCGGTCTATGGGAGGACCACAGCACACTCTTCTCTGTCTCCCCTTATTTGTTGATCGTCTGTAGGAAGAAGAGAACGTGCAGAGGCCCTCACCCGTACATTGGGTCTGTTCTCACTCTGTGCAGCTCCATCATTGAGCAAAGTACCAACCTTGAGGCTTCTGTAAGGACTTGACACAAACTACAGAATACTACAATGAAGCATTCACAACAAAACCACATTTTTTTCCTCAGCCAAGCATCAAAACACTTACAGAAGGGCATGGTCCCTCTCTGTGCACCTCAAGGGGAGATCCACAAATCCTCACGTGGTTTCATCGCATCCAGCACCCTTCTCTGTGCCTCCCAGCTAAACGTGCACAGAGGCAGCTGTTGCCAAAGTGCTGTGGTGACACAATTCAGTTCTGTTTCTGAAGTCATCACCGCAGGCGCCTCCCAGTGACGGCACAACACTCTCTGTTACTAATGCGTCTGTCTCAGAAACAGCTAGGGAAGTACCACTATGCCCAAACTGACTTGAATTAGAGTAGTTCCCAAATTATTCTCTGCTCCCCTACATCTGTGGAAGGTGGGTGATCAATCTTTTCCTTGAGAAAGGACTACAGAGCAAAAGAGCTTGATTCTGAGACATTGCCCGTCCTTGTAGAGCAGTTCACCTTTGATTTCCATGTCAGAAAAAAGAAGGTGAAATCAACAATTCCCTTCCTCTGAGCTGGGAATAGGAAAGAAGCCCAATTCTCCAGGAAGCCTTCAAAAGGAAACTCTGCATTTCTTTGTTAAACACCTTGTTTAATTTCTTGAAAGAAATCTTTCCCAGGACTTTGCAACTGCGGTGGTTCAAAGCGGGTGGGCAGCCGAGTTCCACCACGGCCGCTCTCTCACTCCCCCTCCTCAAAGGGAAAGGGGGAGAAAATACGATGCAAAGGGCTCCAGGGCTGAGATAAGGACAGGGCGATGGCTCAACAAGTATCGTGACGGGCAAAGCAGACTCAGCAGAGTGACCCTCAGGGTCCCTCCCTGCCCCTGCTCCCCGTGGGGTCCCTCCCATGGGATGCCGCCCTTCCCCAGCTGATCCCACAGGGGCTGCCCACAGGCAGCAGCTCCTCAAGCACTGCTCCCACACGGCTCCGTCCCACGGGCTCCATCCATCCATCCATCCCCCAGGAGCAAACTGCTCCAGCACGGGTCCCCCACGGCTGGGCGGCAGCTCCCCCCAGCCCCCCTGCTCCTGCGGGGGCTCCTCTCCATGGCTGCAGCTGCGGCCCGGGGCCTGCTCCTGCGGGGGCTCTCCACAGGCCGCAGCCTCCTCCAGGCCACAGCCACCTGCTCCACCGGGGGCTCCTCCACCCACAGGGGGGCAGCAGCGTGGAGATCTGCTCCATGGGGGACCCATGGGTGCAGGGGGACAGCCTGCTCCACCAGGGGCCTCTCCCTGCACAGCCCGCAGGGGAACTGCTGCTGTGAGCCTGGAGCACCTCCTGCCTCCTGCTGCACTCACCTTGGGGGCTGCAGGGCTGCTTCTCACTCCTTGCTCTTCCAGCTTCTGTTGTGCAGCAGTATTTCCCCCTGCTTACATCTGCTCTCCCAGAGGTGCAAACAACATCGCTTATTGGCTCAGCTCTGGCAAGCCCCGGGGCCCTTTTGGAGCTATCTGGAGCTGGCTGTTGTCTGGACTGTTCTCACAGACGCCATCCCTGCAGGCCCCTGCTACCAAACCCTTGCCACGTAAATCCGATCGAAGTGTATGCAGCAATTACAAAGCCGCTGTGCTTTGGGCTGTCACGATCCTTCTGCAAGTGCAGGGGAGGTGCAGGGTTGCTTTGCATTTCCAAAAGGAGGAAGAAAGCCTCCAACCCCACTGGACCTCAGCCACTTGCAGGATCCAAGCAACGCTCCCCACTTTCAGTTATCTCCCTCCCATGCACACAGTGGGAGCAAGGTTGAACAAGCACATTTTTGAAAATGTTTATCTTAATGAAGAATAAAAGAAGTCTACAACACCCAATCCCTCTGTGCACCCAAGGCAAAAATCGTGGACTATTCTGCCTCAACACTATTTTCAGACCCAATTTGTCAAGTCATCTAGCAGAGGATTTCTCTCTTGTTCACTCACTAGCTTAGTAGAGCACCAGTTTACATAGGTGCTGGAGCAGATTCCTCAACCATCTGAAGGGACTTGATCCCAGAAAAGTTCAAAACTGCAGATGACTCATGATTTTGTGGTGAAGCATCTATTAAATGAGAGCTGTTCCGCTTAGGGCACAGTGAGACAGTGTGAGAAGAACCCTGTATCTCACTGATTGAGGCTTTATAACTCTACAGAATTGTCAGTCAACAATAAATGGAAAGTGCAGGAGATATGTTCTTTCTTCCTCCTTTCCCTGCCATACATTAGCAGAGAGATTGTGGTGGGATATAGGTTCAGAGCCTCACAGAAGAAGGATTTGAACCCAGGCTCTCCACAGTCTGCACCACTGCCTTCCTGATGGCTTTTGACTATTTTATTTTATTTTATTTTATTTTATTTTATTTTATTTTATTTTATTTTATTTTATTTTATTTTATTTTATTTTATTTTATTAGTATTATTATTCTTCTTTTTCTGGGTGGTGTCTAAGTCTTGGGGGGCAGAACAAACTGTGGGAGGAGGGAATGCTACTACTGTCTGTGACAGTGGTGATTTCTGGACAGTGTTAGCAACAGAGCTTCTGCAGAGAAGAGAAAATGCCAGGCAGTCTCTGTTGGTATTCCATGTACTGAGTACTGAGTGCAGTTTTGGGCTCCACAGTATAAGAAAAAGACATAAACCTGTTAGAGAGTGTCGAAAGAAGGGCAACAAACAAGAGGGTCTCTTTTAACAGGGGGATTGAGGTTTGTGGCAAGGTTTTGGTAGCAATTTAGGGGCTGCACTGTGCTGGACACAGCAACAGACGCACCATAAGCCAAAGTCAGACAATAAGCCAAGGTGTGTTCACGTGTGGTTTACTGTGGTTTAACGTGTGGTTTACGTATAGAAGAAAGTTTTTGCCTAGTGGTGAGTATACTGCAGATTTGCTGCATTGTTCTAAATTAAATAGCAAGATAAGTGATGGCATCGTAGGCTGGGAAAATATTTCTAGAGTATCAGCGCATTTTGAGCATCATTTTAACTGTTTATGCAAACATGAAGATTATTAAAATCAGTGTTTATTTATGTCTGTATGTAAACAGGTGATCATGTTGTATAGCATGCAGTAAATGGTTTGTGAATGCTGCTTGAAGAATGAAAAGAGTAAGTCAGCTCCACAAGGAATAAATGAATTTTGTTTATTTGTGCAATGCAGAGATTAGAATTAGACCAACAGCATGGAACCAAAGTCTTGCTGTGTGCCTTTTATCTGTAGGACAGTTCATGGAGGCTTCATCAGCCCTATCTGTTTTCTAGCACTCTGAAATGTCCTCTGTGGTGCTGCACCCAGTTGAAAGCCTGCACTGATTGTGATGAACTTTCCTAACAGGAGGCACGGGTCCTTCGTCGGACGCTGGCTGGGGATGTATGCTGCGATGCGGGCAGATGATGCTGGCCCAAGCACTGATCTGCAGACACTTAGGGAGAGGTGAGTGCTGGTCCTGAGGGAACTTCGGTATTGTCTGCAGACGCTTCTTCGTAAGTACTCCATTAAAAGCACAAACCCTGAATTTATTAGTGAGACTTTCTTTGATGCCCTGGTAACAGTTCCTAATGAATCAATTCATATTCAGCTGGGTGAAATCATCCCAGCCTGAAGCAGAGAAATAGGCATAGAAGGAGAAGAAATGGGGAATCCTGTCGCCATTATTTTATAAACCTTTTAGTGTAACACCCAAGTTGAGGCCAAGGGAAAACCTGCCACCGTGGGACAGTGCTCTTACCCTTCTCTTCACTCCTCACTTGTCAGCAGCACGAGGTCCAAACCCCCCTGGTGCAAGCTCTTAAGCGTGCATGTCACATCCCAGGATGCTGCCAGTGGAGTGTTTGGACTTTCTGTATGGATCTTATGTTGTTATTTAATGGGTGCTTAGAAATCCAACAAGGTCTAAACACAGCCTGTACTTTTAAATAATCTTGGAAGCTCAGAGATACTGGAATGGCTATCAACACGCAGCATGATCCGTCAGAATATGTTTGCAGTTGATGTTTTTGTTTTGTTTTATTTTCCCTGTTTTGACAATCTAGCCTATGATGATAAAGGGCAGCTTGATGATAAATAACAAGCTTGGAATTCTAGGAGCTCTACACAAAATGTAAATATTCGAGATGAATTGAAATGTCTTTTAACATCTCATTATAAAGCTTTCTGCTGTCTAGACATTTGATCAGTGTAATGAAAACGTCACCATTTTTTATTCTATATCAATTTTTCCTTTCAGATTGGCAATGGGAAAAACACAAAAAACAACCAGAAGAATATCACAGAATCCTACGATGCTTTCTCCACAGGAAGGCTTGCTGTTATTCAATCCACCAGATGGGTAAGAACAAACATAAACTTTCAGGTTTTTTCCACTGAAATTTCTACTGTGTTGAATCACTAATTTGCAGTATGTTAATTCATAATTTTAAAAAGTGGATGTGAAGACAAGGTGTATGCTTATACAAAAATAAAAAGGTATGCAGATGGGCGCAAAGACTAGTAGTACAGAAACATTCCCTGAGACCTAAATAAAGCCATGTACTAGAATGTAGCTCTTGATAAACTCTGTAAGCCTTGGGTACCAGAGTCAGTAATGTTAGAATAGACAGTCTTGTAGCTTATTGCTGTAATTTGTAATAAAGGGCACTAACATTTGTTAACTTGTAATTCTCATTGTAGTTTAGAAGCCTTTTGTTTATTAAAGAAACTGGCACTCCCTAAGTTTTGAAAAGAACATAGATTGAGAAAATAATTGTTATTGCTAAATACAGATTGCAGTTACTCTAGAATGTTTGACAGTCACGGTATTTACTGTATATTGTTCCCACATTCTTTATGGTCTCATTTTTCTTTGATTTTGTGTACGTGTGTCTTTTTTTCACTATGAAAACAGCACAGGTGGGTGTTGGAGAGGGGAAGTCAATTGGAGAATGGTTTGGACCAAATACAGTTGCTCAAGTACTAAAGTAAGTGAGATCATACCAGTCTCATTCAGAACGTACTCCCCTGGGGCAGCCAAGAGAAGGCCCAGGCAGAGTTTTGAAGGCTGCATCTCCCCCTGTCCCACAGTCAGGAATGTACTTGCCATCTATTTACAAGTGCAGCATGGAATGTCATGCCACAGCTCGGTGTGCAGGTACTGAGTTGGGAATGGGTGACCTCTAAATTTTAATAAAGGAAGAGCCTGAGGAGAAGAAACTGCAGGAAAGTCTCCTGCTATGCCGTCTGCATGCCCTCACCAGTCACACCACAGATGTATATTCCTTTCTGCACAGTGGCACAGCTCTGGCAGGTCGAGAGTGCCACCGTGTAGGTCGGAGTGGTGGTGTGAAACATCAGAGAGAAGCCATCTCGGCTGAGGAGGGAACTGAGCTGCAATTCCTCCCTTTCTGAGCAGCAGTTCTGCCAGCAAGGCTACTGGATAAAGATGGGCAGCTCCTCATAGTCTGGGAGCCACACTGAAAGGAACTGAGGCTGCTCAGTTCTCCAGGGGTACGTGGAGGTGTCTTACCTCAGGCAGGGGCTAGGCTACAGGTCCTGCGAGCTCAGCAGCAAGTCTTTGACACCCTGGAACAGGCACATGATCTGAAGAGGGAGGGGAGCTGAAGCATGCCCTGGACTCCAGATCTTTCATGGCCAAGTTTTT
Organism: Anas platyrhynchos; assembly: GCF_047663525.1. Classification (NCBI taxonomy): domain Eukaryota; kingdom Metazoa; phylum Chordata; class Aves; order Anseriformes; family Anatidae; genus Anas; species Anas platyrhynchos. The sequence continues at coordinate 23,275,244 of NC_092600.1, forward strand.
CATGGTGAAACGCTCACCCCCATTTCTTTCTGGCTTATTTGAAACAGCTAATTCTGCCAGTGCAGCTTAAGAGTGTAGCTCCCTTCCCCAAAGGTTTGGATTTTGCAGAAGTGGACATAAAACTGTGTGCTGCTGTCTCCCACTGAAGTTTTGGTGCCCCAAACCCTTAGCTGATTTAGCTTTTAACGCCCCATTTCTGCTGTGCACGCAGGCTCAGGCAGAAGTAATTCCACTGAATTCAGTGGAATTTCTTAAGCAAAAAGTAATCTGCAAAACTGGCATAGGAATTTTTTTCTTTTCCAGATGAGAAAAGACACAATTGGGCAAGAACCCAGTGCAGAGACTGTCGAGTGCAATAAAAAGTAATAAACTTGATGTAGTTGAACTGTTACTGTCACTGCACTTAGCAGTAAGACAAAACAGTTTGCACATGGTGCAGCGCATATGTTTTTCCTGGTACCACTCAGTACCTATTTTTCTAAAGATATTAAACATTTAATGTTTAAAGTTTTCTTTTTCTTACATGGAGACTTTAAAAAATGCAGAAAGGATGTTTTTTCTTAAGAAAAAATAAATAAATAAATGGTTCTGAGTGTAAAGCTACCCTTTTGATCCAACTAGTTTATATTAATTAGTACCTTAATGTTTTCTAGGAAGCTTGCTTTATTTGATGAATGGAATTCATTAGCAGTTTATGTATCTATGGGCAATACGGTGGTCATTGACGACATCAGGAAGTGACACCTCATCAGTTTTCTGGTAACAGTTTCTGATTTGACTCCATTTGCCAGCATGTATCTAAACATGAACAAATACTTGGGGGGCCATGGGTTTGTCTTGCAAGGGTAAGAAGAGGGAAGAAGGACATACAAACTCAGTTGTGTTTTTTTGATCCCTGATGCCAACTTCGTGCTCACATCACTGGATGTGAAGAGCTCCTTGAAGAATTTCTACTGTCATCATTGCTGCCATTTCATTTCTCTGGCGTTTTATAGGCAAAGCTTGACACTATTAATAACATTAATAGGACATGTCACTGCAGTCTTAAATTGTCATCCCCCAATCATTGATCTAACGTCTCACTTGGACGTGCCAGCACATACTGTCTGCTAGAATTACTTCTACTAAATAGCTGTAATTGCCATGCCCGGCTCGTTTTGTCTTGGGTGCCCTATAAAGATCCCTGGCAAACTAGCTTAATTCACTACTGAGAGGAAGATCTGCTTTGTGTTCCTCTGTGCGTTGACTGATTTCTAGTTTTATTCCCGCAGAAAAAATGTGCTGGTCCCCTCCTCAGAGCAGCAGCGCGTCCCACAGCAGTGCACATTTGCACAGAAGTGCTCTTGGCCGAAGCAAGAAGGCAGGAGGACTCTGCACAGGCTGGAAAGCCCTCTTGCTTATTATACCTCCACGACTAGGGATAAATCACATAAATCCCGTATATATTGATGCATTTAAAGTAAGGTTTTCTTTCAATTCATTGCTCGTTACTGTCAAATAAGTTTGGGTATCTGTGATGTCAGTAAAGAAATGAATGACAATTTCCTTTATTCCTTTTGAACTCCTAGGAATGCTTTAAGATGCCACAGTCTTTGGGAGCATTAGGAGGGAAACCAAATAATGCCTTTTATTTCATAGGATTTTTAGGTAAGGAAAAACGAAACTTATTCCAAATGTGCAGATGATCAAAAGAGAACATTTTTTGAAGGGGAAATAGTAAGGGGTCTAAGCGTGAACCTCTAGAAGTAAAGAAAGATGAGAATAGAATAAAATAAATGAAGAAGCATATCTAAAAGAGTTTAGAAACAGTATGAGATGATCCTTAACAGGAGCAGAAAGTTAACAGCAAAGCTAGGTGTAAAAATAAGTGATGACATCAACAAGAGCAACATACTGAGAATAGCTGATAGCATTTGACAAGTGTATTGGTCAAATGTCACTTTTATTTTCTTGTATTTCAAAACTGTTTCTGATAGCAGTATCTTTTTCACCTTTTGCATACCTTCTGTTATTAAGTATTGCTCTAATTAATTTAAAATGCATTCCTTCAGATTTCACCCCACTTTGGGCCAAAATTTTGCAACCCTATTTTGTCCTTTTGTAAAACCTAACCTGTTTTAGTTAGGCTTTTTTGTTCCAATTTCTGAATGAATGCCTAATGGGATTACAGATTGCATCTGTGAACATCCTGTACCTTTTAATCTGTCAAATGTTAGTGTTTACAACACTTGAGATTTAAAAAAAAAAAAAAAAAAAGTACTGGATCTCACATGGAAAAATAAAAGTATGCGACAAAGATAGAACATAACCAACCAAAAAATTACAGTAATAGGTGACAATAGGAAGTTATACTAAATACCCTTATTAATGTCACTTGCTTATTTTTAACATACGGCTTTTACCCATCCAGGCAATGAGCTGATCTATCTGGACCCTCACACCACTCAAAGCTTTGTAGATTCAGAAGAAAATGGCACGGTTGACGATGAGAGTTTCCACTGCCAGGAAGCCCCACATAGAATGAAGATCATGAATTTGGACCCTTCAGTAGCTTTAGTAAGTGTCAGGAAAACTTGAAAGCATGTACTTTATCTCAAAGTAATGTCTCTCTACATTGGTAAGGGCAGCAATGCATCTCCTTGAACAGAACCAAGATCACAAAGCTGTCTTCTGTGATCAACACATAGTAGTTTGTACATAACTACATGGAGAATCTTAGGGCAAGTGGGGAGCTGTCTGTACTGTAGGGAGCTCGCTTTGTTTTCTTTACTGAGCAGCTTTTACTTCTTTCAAGAGGCATTATAATGGTCAGAGCAAGGAACTGAAACAGGTTTACGTGTTTTATTCTATCACTACTTTATGTTTGGTCACCTCTAGACAAGTTACTTAAACTTACTTTCTATCATAAGTTGAAAATGTTTAAGTGGAATTATTGTATTTCACCCCAAATTACAAATACAAATGTATTATTTGTAATTCACCCAAAATGTCATGGGGGTACTGTGGTATTTGAAAAAGTTGGATCTGATCCCATGCCAGTATCCTGTGATTGGGTGATTGGCAGTTGTCACCAGTGGGATGTGTTTCTAAAACTTTAAACAATCTGTAAAGATACCGGTATCTGTCATTCATTCACATACCTGTTTTTTAATACTGCTGCTTTTTAGAAAGTTTTTTTGTTTTGTTTTGTTTTAATACTTAACTACGTAACTGTGCAAAATGTGGCATGATGCAACGAGACAGACAAAATCATAATGAAGAGCAAATATTTTCAGTATAGATACCAGAATGGAAATGTTCCTTAGGTGGTCCATCATCTACAAGTTTTCAGCTTCTGCTGATACCTGGACTGTAGGAACTGGGTGGCGCTCCATGGAGGAGCACACAGGAGCTGCTGCTATTTTTTGCTTGACTATTTCATTAGGGGTTTGCAGGGCCTTGTTCTCCCCGTGGGTTCTCTCCCTAGAGCTGCCACATATTTGGAGTCTTATATCTACTGATCGTACAGGGCATTACTGTATCAGAGGTCAAACCGCCTTACCTGCTGGTACCACATACCCACCATCTGCAAAGGTAAAACTCTGTGTGTTTGTTTTTTCCCCTAAGGGCTTCTTTTGCAAAGAAGAATGTGATTTTGATAACCGGTGTAGTCTTGTACAAAAGGTAAGAGTGGGAACTTAGCATCTCGATTTGTTCTTTATAAAGTCTGGTTTTTATTGTCTGTTTTTTGTAAAATTTTCCTTTGCATTTTCCTTTGTATACAAATTGTATGAGCCATGGAGAAGAATGCATTAAAGCATCAGGGTAAGGCAATACTACTGAATTGCTAATTGGAAATTGTTCAGCACTTTACCAGCCACAAACCCTGCCAGTTGGAAAATGGGTGTAAACATCCACACTTGAAGGTGTTACTGGGTGACACTTGCTTTTAACTTCTAATTCTCACTAAATGACTAAGGTTTAACTGCCATATTGTAGTGATGTATCAATGATTTGCTTCCTGATCCTTTTTTATTGTTTGACATAGTAGATTGCGTGTTCTAATTATGACTGTTAGTCCCTGCTATCTTAAAGATCTGATTCTGTAAGTGCTGCAGGCCTCTAGCTCCTGCTGATCTAGGGAGAACAGAAGGTGCTGGCTGCCACAGGAAACAGACTTGAGGATGTTTCTGCATGCAGCTGTTAAGCTAAGCACCAGACGTCTGAATGTAAAGTACCATCAACCTCTAAGGGCATTTATTTAAAAAAAAAAAAATCATCTAAGGAAAACAGTTTGTAAATAACTGAAATACAGGACAGAAGGTAACTTCTCTTTGAAGAGGAATAGCGTTTGGCTTCAGGAACACCTTTTTTCCTGACCAAAACCTGTCCTTCAAAATCTGATGCGTTTTTTTTTTTTTTTCCCCTTTGGAGGAGCTGATAGATCTGTCTTTTGTGCTATTGATCAACAGAAAACTTGAGGAGAGTTCTATGCAAGCAACTTTCTTTTAAAAAGCAGAAAATATTGTACATTCCTAGTGTGCTTGCTACGTGTAAACAAAATTACAGGTTTGCAGATATCAAAGCTGATATCAAAAGATGATAAGACTGATAATTTGTAGTACAGTTCAAGAGATCTGTCTTCCAGATGTGTTTTAACTAGGGATGTATTACAGAGACCATGGTGCTTGGATTTCACAGTATGTCTGTATAAAGACTTTTTTTTCCTGATGGACATGCGTAATTAAAAAACACTTTCAATTAAGCAGACACGTTTTGTGTTTGAAGCGTCCCCCGAGCCAGCTTTTAAAATGAAAGCATTCTGTCCTCAGGAGATTCTAAAGCAGCAGAGTCTACGGACGTTTGAGCTGGTCCAGAAGCACCCGCCACACTGGCCTCCTTTCATACCTCCAACAAAACCAGAAGTGACAACCACAGGAGCAGGTAAGGCACTGATTAAAAGCCTAATTGTGCAATGTTATGTTCCTCGTTAGCAAATAAAAGAATAATCACAGGTAGAATAACTATCCTTTGTGAGTGTCAAGCAATATATAGCAGGCATGTATCCAAACAAGCCATACAATTGCTAGCACAGATTTTTTTTTTTCACTCTTACAAAGTACTTTTCTGGAATGCGTCTTTCAAAGTTTTTTTTTTTTTAAGTGAACAAAATCAGGCATGTCTTTAGAAGCATTTTTTTCTTTATCTTTTTTTACAGAACTCATTGAATCTACTGACAAGCTATTTGAATTGGAAGAAGAATTTGAAATCCTGAGTGTGTGAAGGAAACTGTGGTGACTCTTCTGAGTGTTGAATATATTGGTAATATTATTGCATTGACTTAAACAGCCATGTTAGCCCCGAAGTGCCTGAAATTATGGATAACAGAGCACAGAAATCTAGTAGCATCCAAAACTCCAAGGGCAGTCTAACACACAAGCTTCCCCGGGTGGAAAGGCAGTAAGAGATCTTGTGATAAGATGCTTAAAGGGAATCTCTTTTTAACGTACTTTACCTGGAGACAAACGGGCCTTTGAGATTAAGGCAAAAATACATGTATCACTGGGCACCATGTTTGGAGAAAGGGATAACCCAAATGGATATTTCTTGCTCTCATATAATAATGCAATAGTTTAGTTCTTCAAGCGAAACAGTCTTCAGTTCAGGAGGATGTTTACTTCTGTTCCCTCCTGTGGGCTGCGTCATAGGAAAAATACATTGTCTTGTTTAAAAGATTGACTGGATCAGGAGAAAATTGTTTCCTTGTTAAATATTTTAACATGTATTTGAGCAACCAGACTTTATTACAAAAATGTTTCTGTAAAAGGAACTATGTCTAATGGACACATTTTGCAATAGCCTTCCTGTTTCTGGGAGACCTCAAGAGGAACAGGAGCCTCAAATAGTTGATACAGATCACAACCACTGTTATAGTTATGGTATATTTCACCTTGACCTTAAAATTCAAATGATTAAAACTTAGGTTATTTCTTTCCGAGTTAAAACGAGTCAAAGGTGGTTTAACTGTACCTTATTTATTTTAGAATAGATTTACACAAGTTTCTCTGTTACAGCACTTTATCTGTGCATCTAATAAATTTCTTAAGCTTTTCTTAGGTTGTATGCTGCTATGTTTGGTTAATTTGTGTGAACTAAATATAAACCAGGTGATCTTAAAACTTAATATAGAAGCGTACACAGATTACTGAATTGTTGCTTTTTGACTTCTTGCCTTTTGAAATCTGTTTTGGTAGAAGTGCCTTAACCCTACAGGTTTATCAGAACAGCCTGGGCAGTTTTATTTCTAAGGCAGAGAATCTCTCTCTAGCAGCCATAAGAAAAACAGTTCAGAATAAAGAAAGGCAAAGATTTTTAATCCATGCTGAAGTTCCTTTTCACTACCAGACAGTCCCCCTTGTGGTCATGTTGTCATGCTAGTGTAATGAACATGAACTGCAGACTTTCATCTTCACCAATAAATGACAACATAGAGAAATACTGAATATTGTCTCCTCTCACTTGCACCTCTCGATCAGGGCCACTGTTTTTTCAAACAAAAGAGTTAACGAGATCCTATTGCATCTTGTTTAATGTTTATTAACTACAGTTTGGAAACAACAAACGTAGAAAAAAAATATCATTTCCTTATTTTATTAAAACATATATAAAACATATAAAAAACATATATAATATATATATAACACATATTGTGTTGTAAAGCCCACAATTCCCTACCAATGACAACAAAAACATCATCTAATTGAGCATGCAGTTTTCATTAACCTGTTTTTTTTTTCTTTTTTTTTTTACAAATACCCAACAACACATACACATGTGTTGTGTTGTGTTTTTTTCCATCATTTCTCACTGAAGCAATACCCATCCCGTATCAGATCTGTGTCATTACTCTAATTTTTGTTCCTAATGTACTTGAAAAACTTCTTAACTCTATTGATTGCAACAGTGGACTTTTTTCCCTCCGATCTTAACTCCATTTATCAATTACTTATTCTCTTAAAATTCTGCTTTTAAGAGATGGTTAGGTATTCACCATCTCTCACTCTTATTTATAGATTTTCTTTTCTTTTTCAGTAGTTCAGCCCTAGTCAACACGGAGGTGTCATGTATTTGGCAATTTTATTTATGGTAGCACTCCCCTCCCCTCCCCTCCCCTCCCCTCCCCTCCCCTCCCCTCCCCTCCCCTCTCCTCCCCTCCCCTACCCTCTTTTGATCCTCTCCCCAATTTTGCCTCCCCTCCACTCCCCCCCATCCCCTCCCCTCCCCTCCCGTCTCCTCCCCTCCCCTACACCCCCTCCCCTATTCTCCCTGTCCCTATACTCTGCTACACTCCCCTCCCCTATACTACCCTACACACTCCTACACTCCCCTCCCCTATCCTACCCTAAACTCCCGTTCGCTACACTACCCTACATTACCCTATGCCCCCCTCCCCTACACTCTCCTACACTCCCCTCCCGTATCCTACTCTACACTCCCCTAAACTCCGATCCCCTACACTACCCTATACTCTCCTATGCTCCCCTCCCCTCTAAAACGCTACCCTACCCTACCCTACCCTACCCTACCCTACCCTACCCTACCCTACCCCACCCTATCCTATCCTTTCCTATCCTATCCTATCCTATCCTATCCTATCCTATCCTATCCTATCCTATCCTATCCTATCCTATCCTATCCTATCCTACCCTCCCCCTGCCCTCCCCTCCCCTCCCCTCCCTTCCTTTTATTCCCTCCCCTTCCCTCCCCTCTTGTCTTCTTCTCTCCTCTCTTCTTTCTTTCGGGTAACTTCAAATCGCTTCAGTCGTTCTCATAGCTCCTGTCCCTGGCTGATTCACAGGAACCCATCAGCAGCAACCAGAAGCGCTCCAGCTGCTGTGTCACTGGTCGAGCAACAGTCTCCAACTGGGAATCGCTGACTTCGTTGTGTGGCTCAGACAGGTGCCTTGCAGTTCCACCGTGGCCTGGACGTTTCCTCTTGCTGTGTCCCCACCTACAGCGCACTTCTGCTTAGAAGCAGCAGCAGGCTTTGCAAGGTGTCCCACTCCTTCCATTTTCAGTGGTTTAGCTTGGCTAGCCGGGTGGTGTCTGTCAATAGAAGACAACAACGAGATTTGGGTTAGAAACAGCTAACTGAGTAGTTCCTTTGCACAAGGGCAAGGAATATCTACCCCTTCCTACTGGAGGCTGCAGTGTCAGAGATAATGACGGGTCCTTCCGAGAGCTTTGAAATATCCCTTGGGGATGCTGAGTCCAGAGGACCAGAGCAAACCTGTCTAAAGTACACCGTGGAATCACTCGGAATGACTTCCTAGCAGAAGCATGTGTCTGATACGGCTTCAGCTGCTTGCAGTGTTCTTCTTCACCTCCTACCTAAATTCAGATGAGAGATCTCAATGAAGATGGAAAGGTTGAGAAATAGAGAAATCACTGATGTGCTTTGAGAACTTCTAAGGACTGAGTACTGCATCAATCCCATGTTGTAACATTAAGGATTGGTTAGAAAAGCAAACGTTAAAAACAAGGAAAGGGGAAGAACAAGTAAGCTTTCTTAAAGTATCTATTCTATTTAAGGTATCTTTAAAGAAGTAAATAAGTACTGAAATATATATGCAGATAGAGAGAGAGAGAGAGAGAGAGAGAGAGATACAGAAACCTAAGAGTCTGCTGTGCAGGTTAGCTTCTTGCTCTCTTTTCTAAAAGTCACAGTGAATGCAGCATCTGTGTGCGTTACAAGCATTACCCTCAGTCCAGCACAGGTACACACGAGAGGTCAGCCTGCAGGTTGCGGAGGCAAAGCAACTGCTCTGGCTGGATGTGAAGAGCCAAGACAGAAGTTGCTGTCAGGGAAAAGATACACAGAGGGGATGAAAAAGACGGAGTGTGCTTCCAACCTTCACAACTTCTAAGCAAGCGGAGATGAGGTTGTGGAAGAAGCAAATAAGCTGTTGATCTAGAAGCAGCCTGAAGATTGTCCTTAAGCAGGGCCTTGCATTCTTCATTTTTACAGCATTGCTTGCCTTCAAGTGCACGACGATGATTTTATGAACTTTCTACCACTACAGAAATGCACCGGATTCTTTCACAAAACTTACGGGTGGTACTTGGCAATATTGGTCAGCATTCTCTATTTCCTTCTTCATCTCAATTCTCTTTTGGCCTGTGAAGCTTTCCAGATCAGAGGAGAAGATCCACGGTAATACGGAGCTTTGGATACTGCAAAGGAAACGAAGAATCCTACTGACAACTCTTTTCAACCTCGCCTGCAAGCATCACAGAAAAGAACACCGAAAGAACACCGCTTTATCATGGGAAGCATAAATTGGAGCATAGGTGTCCTATAGCTGAAGCGAGGTGAAGCAGGTTCCACACAAGGTGAAGGAGCACACCCATAAGCATTTCCATAAAGCCGTGTTTTCAAACAAAGGGTTAAGATTTAGATTTTCTTACAAGTGAAGAATGAAGAAATAAAAGAAAAAGAAAATTACCAGGACATCCAGTTTTCCTCTAGCTTGCTTTGCTTCTTTCCGAATCTGAGTCTGGAGTGACAGTCAGGGAGCAGCGTTGTGCAGAAATGCCAAAGCCTCCCCAGCTGGTTGTACCTTCATCAGCAAGGGCTTTGATACTGCTGCCTCCTCAGCAACATCAGCCATTTCCGAGGAAAGCTGGTGTCCATCAGGTCAAATAGGAATGGGAAATCCCTCTTGCCACAACTTCACACTCACACCAGAGTTGGCAGGACAGGCCGATGGACAGAGAAGCGTCTGCAAGAGTGTTAGAAAACAGACTTTAGATTTCCGTCAACCCAGGAAGAATTACTTGCTCATCCCTTCAAAGTGAACTCTGAGTAGAAGGAGGGGATCCCAAGCTGCATTCCTGACATCTATGCTGCAAAGTCATCCAATGGGACATGTTACTGGACCAGCCTGTTACGAACAGAAACAGGACTTTGAGGTTATGCTGTTGGATTAGAATTAAGCTCAAAGAGTTAGTCCTTTGACGTGTTTTTGTTTGCAAGTGTTTTCACTGCTTCCCAGACAATGTCTCCAGCAAGCTAGCTGCTTGCTTCATTTGTTCTGTTCTGTTCTGTTCTGTTCTTTTTGATTCTCTTTTGTTTTGTTTTCTCAGCCAGGATTCTTAGAGAAATGAGATTAAAGTGATCATATTGTATGTCCACCCATCCCTCCCTCCCCTTCGCTTGTCCAGAGCTTTTACCTCGTCCAGCAGCTTGAATGAACTCGGTCCTAGGCGCAGTTGTGTCCAAGCCATTCTGTTCCTAGACGTGTTGTGAGAACAGACAGCTAAGTAGTGGGGAGAGGACGTGCTGCTGTCTGCAGTGTGACCTCAGCGCTTACCAAACAGTAGGGAATACACAGAGAAGGGCCTTAGGAGAACTTCAAGCCCCAGATACGTTTTATGTGGAAACCATATTTCCCAAGATAACACTGGACGCAACTGCATAATCAAAAGGGATTCATTTCTTGGTTCATTCAACTCCTAGGTTTTAGTTTTAAAACATGTCTGTCTTGGCTTAAAGCACTCTTCCAATCTCTATTTCCAGTTCCTAGGATTTCCTGAAATAGGGAATCCCATTTTTTTCTTTGTACACTCTCCCAGCCTCTTTGTTTTCCTCTCCCCAAGAAACTTAGCACTGCTCTCTTCATACTTGACAACTAGATATGGAGCTGTATCAGCCAGAAGGAAGTTTCCTTCACACTTTCTGCTTCTTACGGTATCTGGGCTCTTACCTTTACACTTACTCACCCTTCCTACATTAGCACAAAGAAAGCTGTTTGGGAGATCTGATGTCTTGTTTTCCAGAAACTGCCCTGAATCACCTTTACGAGAGCTGTCCCACGCTGCGAGCACAAGTCTTGCAGTCTGGACAGATATTTGCCTTCTAAGTCAATAACCAAATCTGTTACAAAGGTAAGAACATGTAATTAATGGAAAGGAAATCCTTTTATCCTTTTATTTTGATCCAAATTCACTTTTTTTTTTTTTTCTAGACCAAGAATGAATCGTGGAGAACCACCAAAACTCAGGTGAGAAATGAAATGACAAATGTTAAGGTCAGGCAGCTTGCCCACTGCCATTGCTACCCTGAAAGCAGATGGAGTGCATCTTCATACGCCACAGCCTGAGACACTAGTCGACAGGCCAGCCCGTGTGAGGAAGTCCATTGCTGCCTGAATTTTAACATGACAGGGGGACTCTTAAGCCTCTTGTTTATGCTTTAGTACTTGCGGTCTATGGGAGGACCACAGCACACTCTTCTCTGTCTCCCCTTATTTGTTGATCATCTGTAGGAAGAAGAGAACGTGCAGAGGCCCTCACCCGTACATTGGGTCTGTTCTCACTCTGTGCAGCTCCATCATTGAGCAAAGTACCAACCTTGAGGCTTCTGTAAGGACTTGACACAAACTACAGAATACTACAATGAAGCATTCACAACAAAACCACATTTTTTTCCTCAGCCAAGCATCAAAACACTTACAGAAGGGCATGGTCCCTCTCTGTGCACCTCAAGGGGAGATCCACAAATCCTCACATGGTTTCATCGCATCCAGCACCCTTCTCTGTGCCTCCCAGCTAAACGTGCACAGAGGCAGCTGTTGCCAAAGTGCTGTGGTGACACAATTCAGTTCTGTTTCTGAAGTCATCACCGCAGGCGCCTCCCAGTGACGGCACAACACTCTCTGTTGCTAATGCGTCTGTCTCAGAAACAGCTAGGGAAGTACCACTATGCCCAAACTGACTTGAATTAGAGTAGTTCCCAAATTATTCTCTGCTCCCCTACATCTGTGGAAGGTGGGTGATCAATCTTTTCCTTGAGAAAGGACTACAGAGCAAAAGAGCTTGATTCTGAGACGTTGCCCGTCCTTGTAGAGCAGTTCACCTTTGATTTCCATGTCAGAAAAAAGAAGGTGAAATCAACAATTCCCTTCCTCTGAGCTGGGAATAGGAAAGAAGCCCAATTCTCCAGGAAGCCTTCAAAAGGAAACTCTGCATTTCTTTGTTAAACACCTTGTTTAATTTCTTGAAAGAAATCTTTCCCAGGACTTTGCAACTGCGGTGGTTCAAAGCGGGTGGGCAGCCGAGTTCCACCACGGCCGCTCTCTCACTCCCCCTCCTCAAAGGGAAAGGGGGAGAAAATACGATGCAAAGGGCTCCAGGGCTGAGATAAGGACAGGGCGATGGCTCAACAAGTATCGTGACGGGCAAAGCAGACTCAGCAGAGTGACCCTCAGGGTCCCTCCCTGCCCCTGCTCCCCGTGGGGTCCCTCCCATGGGATGCCGCCCTTCCCCAGCTGATCCCACACGGGCTGCCCACAGGCAGCAGCTCCTCAAGCACTGCTCCCACACGGCTCCGTCCCACGGGCTCCATCCATCCATCCATCCCCCAGGAGCAAACTGCTCCAGCACGGGTCCCCCACGGCTGGGCGGCAGCTCCCCCCAGCCCCCCTGCTCCTGCGGGGGCTCCTCTCCATGGCTGCAGCTGCGGCCCGGGGCCTGCTCCTGCGGGGGCTCTCCACAGGCCGCAGCCTCCTCCAGGCCACAGCCACCTGCTCCACCGGGGGCTCCTCCACCCACAGGGGGGCAGCAGCGTGGAGATCTGCTCCATGGGGGACCCATGGGTGCAGGGGGACAGCCTGCTCCACCAGGGGCCTCTCCCTGCACAGCCCGCAGGGGAACTGCTGCTGTGAGCCTGGAGCACCTCCTGCCTCCTGCTGCACTCACCTTGGGGGCTGCAGGGCTGCTTCTCACTCCTTGCTCTTCCAGCTTCTGTTGTGCAGCAGTATTTCCCCCTGCTTACATCTGCTCTCCCAGAGGTGCAAACAACATCGCTTATTGGCTCAGCTCTGGCAAGCGCCGGGGCCCTTTTGGAGCTATCTGGAGCTGGCTGTTGTCTGGACTGTTCTCACAGACGCCATCCCTGCAGGCCCCTGCTACCAAACCCTTGCCACGTAAATCCGATCGAAGTGTATGCAGCAATTACAAAGCCGCTGTGCTTTGGGCTGTCACGATCCTTCTGCAAGTGCAGGGGAGGTGCAGGGTTGCTTTGCATTTCCAAAAGGAGGAAGAAAGCCTCCAACCCCACTGGACCTCAGCCACTTGCAGGATCCAAGCAACGCTCCCCACTTTCAGTTATCTCCCTCCCATGCACACAGTGGGAGCAAGGTTGAACAAGCACATTTTTGAAAATGTTTATCTTAATGAAGAATAAAAGAAGTCTACAACACCCAATCCCTCTGTGCACCCAAGGCAAAAATCGTGGACTATTCTGCCTCAACACTATTTTCAGACCCAATTTGTCAAGTCATCTAGCAGAGGATTTCTCTCTTGTTCACTCACTAGCTTAGTAGAGCACCAGTTTACATAGGTGCTGGAGCAGATTCCTCAACCATCTGAAGGGACTTGATCCCAGAAAAGTTCAAAACTGCAGATGACTCATGATTTTGTGGTGAAGCATCTATTAAATGAGAGCTGTTCCGCTTAGGGCACAGTGAGACAGTGTGAGAAGAACCCTGTATCTCACTGATTGAGGCTTTATAACTCTACAGAATTGTCAGTCAACAATAAATGGAAAGTGCAGGAGATATGTTCTTTCTTCCTCCTTTCCCTGCCATACATTAGCAGAGAGATTGTGGTGGGATATAGGTTCAGAGCCTCACAGAAGAAGGATTTGAACCCAGGCTCTCCACAGTCTGCACCACTGCCTTCCTGATGGCTTTTGACTATTTTATTTTATTTTATTTTATTTTATTTTATTTTATTTTATTTTATTTTATTTTATTTTATTTTATTTTATTTTATTTTATTTTATTTTATTTTATTAGTATTATTATTCTTCTTTTTCTGGGTGGTGTCTAAGTCTTGGGGGGAAGAACAAACTGTGGGAGGAGGGAATGCTACTACTGTCTGTGACAGTGGTGATTTCTGGACAGTGTTAGCAACAGAGCTTCTGCAGAGAAGAGAAAATGCCAGGCAGTCTCTGTTGGTATTCCATGTACTGAGTACTGAGTGCAGTTTTGGGCTCCACAGTATAAGAAAAAGACATAAACCTGTTAGAGAGTGTCGAAAGAAGGGCAACAAACAAGAGGGTCTCTTTTAACAGGGGGATTGAGGTTTGTGGCAAGGTTTTGGTAGCAATTTAGGGGCTGCACTGTGCTGGACACAGCAACAGACGCACCATAAGCCAAAGTCAGACAATAAGCCAAGGTGTGTTCACGTGTGGTTTACTGTGGTTTAACGTGTGGTTTACGTATAGAAGAAAGTTTTTGCCTAGTGGTGAGTATACTGCAGATTTGCTGCATTGTTCTAAATTAAATAGCAAGATAAGTGATGGCATCGTAGGCTGGGAAAATATTTCTAGAGTATCAGCGCATTTTGAGCATCATTTTAACTGTTTATGCAAACATGAAGATTATTAAAATCAGTGTTTATTTATGTCTGTATGTAAACAGGTGATCATGTTGTATAGCATGCAGTAAATGGTTTGTGAATGCTGCTTGAAGAATGAAAAGAGTAAGTCAGCTCCACAAGGAATAAATGAATTTTGTTTATTTGTGCAATGCAGAGATTAGAATTAGACCAACAGCATGGAACCAAAGTCTTGCTGTGTGCCTTTTATCTGTAGGACAGTTCATGGAGGCTTCATCAGCCCTATCTGTTTTCTAGCACTCTGAAATGTCCTCTGTGGTGCTGCACCCAGTTGAAAGCCTGCACTGATTGTGATGAACTTTCCTAACAGGAGGCACGGGTCCTTCGTCGGACGCTGGCTGGGGATGTATGCTGCGATGCGGGCAGATGATGCTGGCCCAAGCACTGATCTGCAGACACTTAGGGAGAGGTGAGTGCTGGTCCTGAGGGAACTTCGGTATTGTCTGCAGACGCTTCTTCGTAAGTACTCCATTAAAAGCACAAACCCTGAATTTATTAGTGAGACTTTCTTTGATGCCCTGGTAACAGTTCCTAATGAATCAATTCATATTCAGCTGGGTGAAATCATCCCAGCCTGAAGCAGAGAAATAGGCATAGAAGGAGAACAAATGGGGAATCCTGTCGCCATTATTTTATAAACCTTTTAGTGTAACACCCAAGTTGAGGCCAAGGGAAAACCTGCCACCGTGGGACAGTGCTCTTACCCTTCTCTTCACTACTCACTTGTCAGCAGCACGAGGTCCAAACCCCCCTGGTGCAAGCTCTTAAGTGTGCATGTCACATCCCAGGATGCTGCCAGTGGAGTGTTTGGACTTTCTGTATGGATCTTATGTTGTTATTTAATGGGTGCTTAGAAATCCAACAAGGTCTAAACACAGCCTGTACTTTTAAATAATCTTGGAAGCTCAGAGATACTGGAATGGCTATCAACACGCAGCATGATCCGTCAGAATATGTTTGCAGTTGATGTTTTTGTTTTGTTTTATTTTCCCTGTTTTTACAATCTAGCCTATGATGATAAAGGGCAGCTTGATGATAAATAACAAGCTTGGAATTCTAGGAGCTCTACACAAAATGTAAATATTCGAGATGAATTGAAATGTCTTTTAACATCTCATTATAAAGCTTTCTGCTGTCTAGACATTTGATCAGTGTAATGAAAACGTCACCATTTTTTATTCTATATCAATTTTTCCTTTCAGATTGGCAATGGGAAAAACACAAAAAACAACCAGAAGAATATCACAGAATCCTACGATGCTTTCTCCACAGGAAGGCTTGCTGTTATTCAATCCACCAGATGGGTAAGAACAAACATAAACTTTCAGGTTTTTTCCACTGAAATTTCTACTGTGTTGAATCACTAATTTGCAGTATGTTAATTCATAATTTTAAAAAGTGGATGTGAAGACAAGGTGTATGCTTATACAAAAATAAAAAGGTATGCAGATGGGCGCAAAGACTAGTAGTACAGAAACATTCCCTGAGACCTAAATAAAGCCATGTACTAGAATGTAGCTCTTGATAAACTCTGTAAGCCTTGGGTACCAGAGTCAGTAATGTTAGAATAGACAGTCTTGTAGCTTATTGCTGTAATTTGTAATAAAGGGCACTAACATTTGTTAACTTGTAATTCTCATTGTAGTTTAGAAGCCTTTTGTTTATTAAAGAAACTGGCACTCCCTAAGTTTTGAAAAGAGCATAGATTGAGAAAATAATTGTTATTGCTAAATACAGATTGCAGTTACTCTAGAATGTTTGACAGTCACGGTATTTACTGTATATTGTTCCCACATTCTTTATGGTCTCATTTTTCTTTGATTTTGTGTACGTGTGTCTTTTTTTCACTATGAAAACAGCACAGGTGGGTGTTGGAGAGGGGAAGTCAATTGGAGAATGGTTTGGACCAAATACAGTTGCTCAAGTACTAAAGTAAGTGAGATCATACCAGTCTCATTCAGAACGTACTCCCCTGGGGCAGCCAAGAGAAGGCCCAGGCAGAGTTTTGAAGGCTGCATCTCCCCCTGTCCCACAGTCAGGAATGTACTTGCCATCTATTTACAAGTGCAGCATGGAATGTCATGCCACAGCTCGGTGTGCAGGTACTGAGTTGGGAATGGGTGACCTCTAAATTTTAATAAAGGAAGAGCCTGAGGAGAAGAAACTGCAGGAAAGTCTCCTGCTATGCCGTCTGCATGCCCTCACCAGTCACACCACAGATGTATATTCCTTTCTGCACAGTGGCACAGCTCTGGCAGGTCGAGAGTGCCACCGTGTAGGTCGGAGTGGTGGTGTGAAACATCAGAGAGAAGCCATCTCGGCTGAGGAGGGAACTGAGCTGCAATTCCTCCCTTTCTGAGCAGCAGTTCTGCCAGCAAGGCTACTGGATAAAGATGGGCAGCTCCTCATAGTCTGGGAGCCACACTGAAAGGAACTGAGGCTGCTCAGTTCTCCAGGGGTACGTGGAGGTGTCTTACCTCAGGCAGGGGCTAGGCTACAGGTCCTGCGAGCTCAGCAGCAAGTCTTTGACACCCTGGAACAGGCACATGATCTGAAGAGGGAGGGGAGCTGAAGCATGCCCTGGACTCCAGATCTTTCATGGCCAAGTTTTTCATGGTGAAACGCTCACCCCCATTTCTTTCTGGCTTATTTGAAACAGCTAATTCTGCCAGTGCAGCTTAAGAGTGTAGCTCCCTTCCCCAAAGGTTTGGATTTTGCAGAAGTGGACATAAAACTGTGTGCTGCTGTCTCCCACTGAAGTTTTGGTGCCCCAAACCCTTAGCTGATTTAGCTTTTAACGCCCCATTTCTGCTGTGCACGCAGGCTCAGGCAGAAGTAATTCCACTGAATTCAGTGGAATTTCTTAAGCAAAAAGTAATCTGCAAAACTGGCATAGGAATTTTTTTCTTTTCCAGATGAGAAAAGACACAATTGGGCAAGAACCCAGTGCAGAGACTGTCGAGTGCAATAAAAAGTAATAAACTTGATGTAGTTGAACTGTTACTGTCACTGCACTTAGCAGTAAGACAAAACAGTTTGCACATGGTGCAGCGCATATGTTTTTCCTGGTACCACTCAGTACCTATTTTTCTAAAGATATTAAACATTTAATGTTTAAAGTTTTCTTTTTCTTACATGGAGACTTTAAAAAATGCAGAAAGGATGTTTTTTCTTAAGAAAAATAAATAAATAAATGGTTCTGAGTGTAAAGCTACCCTTTTGATCCAACTAGTTTATATTAATTAGTACCTTAATGTTTTCTAGGAAGCTTGCTTTATTTGATGAATGGAATTCATTAGCAGTTTATGTATCTATGGGCAATACGGTGGTCATTGAAGACATCAGGAAGTGACACCTCATCAGTTTTCTGGTAACAGTTTCTGATTTGACTCCATTTGCCAGCATGTATCTAAACATGAACAAATACTTGGGGGGCCATGGGTTTGTCTTGCAAGGGTAAGAAGAGGGAAGAAGGACATACAAACTCAGTTGTGTTTTTTTGATCCCTGATGCCAACTTCGTGCTCACATCACTGGATGTGAAGAGCTCCTTGAAGAATTTCTACTGTCATCATTGCTGCCATTTCATTTCTCTGGCGTTTTATAGGCAAAGCTTGACACTATTAATAACATTAATAGGACATGTCACTGCAGTCTTAAATTGTCATCCCCCAATCATTGATCTAACGTCTCACTTGGACGTGCCAGCACATACTGTCTGCTAGAATTACTTCTACTAAATAGCTGTAATTGCCATGCCCGGCTCGTTTTGTCTTGGGTGCCCTATAAAGATCCCTGGCAAACTAGCTTAATTCACTACTGAGAGGAAGATCTGCTTTGTGTTCCTCTGTGCGTTGACTGATTTCTAGTTTTATTCCCGCAGAAAAAATGTGCTGGTCCCCTCCTCAGAGCAGCAGCGCGTCCCACAGCAGTGCACATTTGCACAGAAGTGCTCTTGGCCGAAGCAAGAAGGCAGGAGGACTCTGCACAGGCTGGAAAGCCCTCTTGCTTATTATACCTCCACGACTAGGGATAAATCACATAAATCCCGTATATATTGATGCATTTAAAGTAAGGTTTTCTTTCAATTCATTGCTCGTTACTGTCAAATAAGTTTGGGTATCTGTGATGTCAGTAAAGAAATGAATGACAATTTCCTTTATTCCTTTTGAACTCCTAGGAATGCTTTAAGATGCCACAGTCTTTGGGAGCATTAGGAGGGAAACCAAATAATGCCTTTTATTTCATAGGATTTTTAGGTAAGGAAAAACGAAACTTATTCCAAATGTGCAGATGATCAAAAGAGAACATTTTTTGAAGGGGAAATAGTAAGGGGTCTAAGCGTGAACCTCTAGAAGTAAAGAAAGATGAGAATAGAATAAAATAAATGAAGAAGCATATCTAAAAGAGTTTAGAAACAGTATGAGATGATCCTTAACAGGAGCAGAAAGTTAACAGCAAAGCTAGGTGTAAAAATAAGTGATGACATCAACAAGAGCAACATACTGAGAATAGCTGATAGCATTTGACAAGTGTATTGGTCAAATGTCACTTTTATTTTCTTGTATTTCAAAACTGTTTCTGATAGCAGTATCTTTTTCACCTTTTGCATACCTTCTGTTATTAAGTATTGCTCTAATTAATTTAAAATGCATTCCTTCAGATTTCACCCCACTTTGGGCCAAAATTTTGCAACCCTATTTTGTCCTTTTGTAAAACCTAACCTGTTTTAGTTAGGCTTTTTTGTTCCAATTTCTGAATGAATGCCTAATGGGATTACAGATTGCATCTGTGAACATCCTGTACCTTTTAATCTGTCAAATGTTAGTGTTTACAACACTTGAGATTTAAAAAAAAAAAAAGTACTGGATCTCACATGGAAAAATAAAAGTATGTGACAAAGATAGAACATAACCAACCAAAAAATTACAGTAATAGGTGACAATAGGAAGTTATACTAAATACCCTGTGGGAAACGCTGTGTCTAAACCTTCTGATTCTCTTAAAGAATCCCTAGCTGGAAAGTCTAGATTATACTGACTGCAATGGCAATCTAATTTCTATTTTACAGTTCTGGACCAAGTGCTTATTAATGTCACTTGCTTATTTTTAACATACGGCTTTTATCCATCCAGGCAATGAGCTGATCTATCTGGACCCTCACACCACTCAAAGCTTTGTAGATTCAGAAGAAAATGGCACGGTTGACGATGAGAGTTTCCACTGCCAGGAAGCCCCACATAGAATGAAGATCATGAATTTGGACCCTTCAGTAGCTTTAGTAAGTGTCAGGAAATCTTGAATGCATGTACTTTATCTCAAAGTAATGTCTCTCTACATTGGTAAGGGCAGCAATGCATCTCCTTGAACAGAACCAAGATCACAAAGCTGTCTTCTGTGATCAACACATAGTAGTTTGTACATAACTACATGGAGAATCTTAGGGCAAGTGGGGAGCTGTCTGTACTGTAGGAGCTCGCTTTGTTTTCTTTACTGAGCAGCTTTTACTTCTTTCAAGAGGCATTATAATGGTCAGAGCAAGGAACTGAAACAGGTTTACGTGTTTTATTCTATCACTACTTTATGTTTGGTCACCTCTAGACAAGTTACTTAAACTTACTTTCTATCATAAGTTGAAAATGTTTAAGTGGAATTATTGTATTTCACCCCAAATTACAAATACAAATGTATTATTTGTAATTCACCCAAAATGTCATGGGGGTACTGTGGTATTTGAAAAAATTGGATCTGATCCCATGCCAGTATCCTGTGATTGGGTGATTGGCAGTTGTCACCAGTGGGATGTGTTTCTAAAGCTTTAAACAATCTGTAAAGATACCGGTATCTGTCATTCATTCACATACCTGTTTTTTAATACTGCTGCTTTTTAGAAAGTTTTTTTGTTTTGTTTTAATACTTAACTACGTAACTGTGCAAAATGTGGCATGATGCAACGAGACAGACAAAATCATAATGAAGAGCAAATATTTTCAGTATAGATACCAGAATGGAAATGTTCCTTAGGTGGTCCATCATCTACAAGTTTTCAGCTTCTGCTGATACCTGGACTGTAGGAACTGGGTGGCGCTCCATGGAGGAGCACACAGGAGCTGCTGCTATTTTTTGCTTGACTATTTCGTTAGGGGTTTGCAGGGCCTTGTTCTCCCCGTGGGTTCTCTCCCTAGAGCTGCCACATATTTGGAGTCTTATATCTACTGATCGTACAGGGCATTACTGTATCAGAGGTCAAACCGCCTTACCTGCTGGTACCACATACCTACCATCTGCAAAGGTAAAACTCTGTGTGTTTGTTTTTTCCCCTAAGGGCTTCTTTTGCAAAGAAGAATGTGATTTTGATAACCGGTGTAGTCTTGTACAAAAGGTAAGAGTGGGAACTTAGCATCTCGATTTGTTCTTTATAAAGTCTGGTTTTTATTGTCTGTTTTTTGTAAAATTTTCCTTTGCATTTTCCTTTGTATACAAATTGTATGAGCCATGGAGAAGAATGCATTAAAGCATCAGGGTAAGGCAATACTACTGAATTGCTAATTGGAAATTGTTCAGCACTTTACCAGCCACAAACCCTGCCAGTTGGAAAATGGGTGTAAACATCCACACTTGAAGGTGTTACTGGGTGACACTTGCTTTTAACTTCTAATTCTCACTAAATGACTAAGGTTTAACTGCCATATTGTAGTGATGTATCAATGATTTGCTTCCTGATCCTTTTTTATTGTTTGACATAGTAGATTGCGTGTTCTAATTATGACTGTTAGTCCCTGCTATCTTAAAGATCTGATTCTGTAAGTGCTGCAGGCTTCTAGCTCCTGCTGATCTAGGGAGAACAGAAGGTGCTGGCTGCCACAGGAAACAGACTTGAAGATGTTTCTGCATGCAGCTGTTAAGCTAAGCACCAGACGTCTGAATGTAAAGTACCATCAACCTCTAAGGGCATTTATTTAAAAAAAAAAAAATCATCTAAGGAAAACAGTTTGTAAATAACTGAAATACAGGACAGAAGGTAACTTCTCTTTGAAGAGGAATAGCGTTTGGCTTCAGGAACACCTTTTTTCCTGACCAAAACCTGTCCTTCAAAATCTGATGCGTTTTTTTTTTTTTTTCCCCTTTGGAGGAGCTGATAGATCTGTCTTTTGTGCTATTGATCAACAGAAAACTTGAGGAGAGTTCTATGCAAGCAACTTTCTTTTAAAAAGCAGAAAATATTGTACATTCCTAGTGTGCTTGCTACGTGTAAACAAAATTACAGGTTTGCAGATATCAAAGCTGATATCAAAAGATGATAAGACTGATAATTTGTAGTACAGTTCAAGAGATCTGTCTTCCAGATGTGTTTTAACTAGGGATGTATTACAGAGACCATGGTGCTTGGATTTCACAGTATGTCTGTATAAAGACTTTTTTTTCCTGATGGACATGCGTAATTAAAAAACACTTTCAATTAAGCAGACACGTTTTGTGTTTGAAGCGTCTCCCGAGCCAGCTTTTAAAATGAAAGCATTCTGTCCTCAGGAGATTCTAAAGCAGCAGAGTCTACGGATGTTTGAGCTGGTCCAGAAGCACCCGCCACACTGGCCTCCTTTCATACCTCCAACAAAACCAGAAGTGACAACCACAGGAGCAGGTAAGGCACCGATTAAAAGCCTAATTGTGCAATGTTATGTTCCTCGTTAGCAAATAAAAGAATAATCACAGGTAGAATAACTATCCTTTGTGAGTGTCAAGCAATATATAGCAGGCATGTATCCAAACAAGCCATACAATTGCTAGCACAGATTTTTTTTTTTCACTCTTACAAAGTACTTTTCTGGAATGCGTCTTTCAAAGTTTTTTTTTTTAAGTGAACAAAATCAGGCATGTCTTTAGAAGCATTTTTTTCTTTATCTTTTTTTACAGAACTCATTGAATCTACTGACAAGCTATTTGAATTGGAAGAAGAATTTGAAATCCTGAGTGTGTGAAGGAAACTGTGGTGACTCTTCTGAGTGTTGAATATATTGGTAATATTATTGCATTGACTTAAACAGCCATGTTAGCCCCGAAGTGCCTGAAATTATGGATAACAGAGCACAGAAATCTAGTAGCATCCAAAACTCCAAGGGCAGTTTAACACACAAGCTTCCCCGGATGGAAAGGCAGTAAGAGATCTTGTGATAAGATGCTTAAAGGGAATCTCTTTTTAACGTACCTTACCTGGAGACAAACGGGCCTTTGAGATTAAGGCAAAAATACATGTATCACTGGGCACCATGTTTGGAGAAAGGGATAACCCAAATGGATATTTCTTGCTCTCATCTAATAATGCAATAGTTTAGTTCTTCAAGCAAAACAGTCTTCAGTTCAGGAGGATGTTTACTTCTGTTCCCTCCTGTGGGCTGCGTCATAGGAAAAATACATTGTCTTGTTTAAAAGATTGACTGGATCAGGAGAAAATTGTTTCCTTGTTAAATATTTTAACATGTATTTGAGCAACCAGACTTTATTACAAAAATGTTTCTGTAAAAGGAACTATGTCTAATGGACACATTTTGCAATAGCCTTCCTGTTTCTGGGAGACCTCAAGAGGAACAGGAGCCTCAAATAGTTGATACAGATCACAACCACTGTTATAGTTATGGTATATTTCACCTTGACCTTAAAATTCAAATGATTAAAACTTAGGTTATTTCTTTCCGAGTTAAAACGAGTCAAAGGTGGTTTAACTGTACCTTATTTATTTTAGAATAGATTTACACAAGTTTCTCTGTTACAGCACTTTATCTGTGCATCTAATAAATTTCTTAAGCTTTTCTTAGGTTGTATGCTGCTATGTTTGGTTAATTTGTGTGAACTAAATATAAACCAGGTGATCTTAAAACTTAATATAGAAGCGTACACAGATTACTGAATTGTTGCTTTTTGACTTCTTGCCTTTTGAAATCTGTTTTGGTAGAAGTGCCTTAACCCTACAGGTTTATCAGAACAGCCTGGGCAGTTTTATTTCTAAGGCAGAGAATCTCTCTCTAGCAGCCATAAGAAAAACAGTTCAGAATAAAGAAAGGCAAAGATTTTTAATCCATGCTGAAGTTCCTTTTCACTATCAGACAGTCCCCCTTGTGGTCATGTTGTCATGCTAGTGTCATGAACATGAACTGCAGACTTTCATCTTCACCAGTAAATGACAACATAGAGAAATACTGAATATTGTCTCCTCTCACTTGCACCTCTCGATCAGGGCCACTGTTTTTTCAAACAAAAGAGTTAACGAGATCCTATTGCATCTTGTTTAATGTTTATTAACTACAGTTTGGAAACCACAAACGTAGAAAAAAAATATCATTTCCTTATTTTATTAAAACATATATAAAACATATATAAAACATATATAATATATATATATAACACATATTGTGTTGTAAAGCCCACAATTCCATACCAATGACAACAAAAAAATCATCTAATTGAGCATGCAGTTTTCATTAACCTGTTTTTTGTTTCTTTTTTTTTTTTACAAATACCCAACAACACATACACGTGTTGTGTTGTGTTTTTTTCCATCATTTCTCACTGAAGCAATACCCATCCCGTATCAGATCTGTGTCATTACTCTAATTTTTGTTCCTAATGTACTTGAAAAACTTCTTAACTCTATTGATTGCAACAGTGGATTTTTTTTCCCTCCGATCTTAACTCCATTTATCAATTACTTATTCTCTTAAAATCCTGCTTTTAAGAGATGGTTGGGTATTCACCATCTCTCACTTTTATTTATAGATTTTCTTTTCTTTTTCAGTAGTTCAGCCCTAGTCAACTCGGAGGTGGGCAGCAGCAGCTTCTATGGAGCACCTATGCTGGAAAAAAAAAAAAAAAAAAGTTGAGCCTTGAGGGAAAAGGAAGGTGGGAGAGCCAGATGGGGCAAGAGGAAGGGAGGTGGTTTGACCAGGACACCTTGAGGGTCTGGGAAGAGAAGAAATGGATGGGTGCTTAAGAAATGAGCAGCATCACAGCCTACATACGGAAGAATTGTGACGAGCAGTTTAGAAATGTGAGCGATTGGTGGTCTTGTGTTGATCGGCAGCTGTGCTCCATGGTTATAGCTGTAATTTCAGCAGTTTACTGTGTAAGCCGCATGTTGCCACTTCCTTGATCAAGGCAAATGCTGTTCAGTTGCAGGGAAGAGGGGCAAGACTCAGGGAAGAAACGGAACGGAGAAAAACTGTACACTGTGGATATGCACACGTAGCCATAAAATCAGTGCTGGACAGAAAGAGAGAAAGAGAGACAGAGAGACAGACAGACAGAACGAAAGGAGGGAAGGAAGGAGGAAAGGAAGGAAGGAAGGAAGGAAGGAAGGAAGGAAGGAAGGAAGGAAGGAAGGAAGGAAGGAAGGAAGGAAGGAAGGAAGGAAGGAAGGAATGGAGGGAGGGAGGAAGGTAAAGGGAGAAAGAAGGAATACCCCACACTCATAAAAGTGAGAAAGATCCAGGTGTAAAAGAACGTAAAAGAAAGACAACTGTCATGTTGTGGTCTGATAGTTTCTGGGAGAAAGCAGAAACCCAGCAATTCTGTCTTTCCTACTCCTCCAAACCAATTCCGTTGACAACTCTGAATGCTTCCAGCTAGAAAAAAAAGGAAGAATGAAGTGGAGGGCTCCTTGCCATCACTGTATTTCTGGAGCAGATTTCTGGATAGTCCCCGCAGCCAGCTGTAGGGCCTGTGCCAGGCTTGGAGTGGCTGCAGGGAACATGCCAGGGGCTCGAGGTGCTGCAGGGAACATGCCAGGGGCTGGAGGGGCTGCAGGGCGAGTGACACGGGTTTGAGGGGCCTCAGGTCCCAGCGCAGTGGTTGAAGTCGATGCAGGGAACATCAGAGTTGTTGGAGGGGCTGCAGGTAAAATGCCAGGGGTTGCGGGGGCTGCAGGGTGCTGAGTCACAGCTTTGCATCAGGTCAAGACGCATTTTCCTAGAACCATCCATTTCCTCCTGAAGGGGCTGAATAGCATGGAACGGTCTTCAAAATGCACAGAGCAGACCCCAGCAAACGTAGGGATGCTGCTAGCAAGTAGGGAACTTTTTTGTTGATGTTGTTAACATTGTTTCACGACAATAGATGCAAACATGTATCTTGAGTTGAGGGCAAAGGTGACCTTGGATCTGAAGCACACAGGCGTTCACTAATGTCCCCCCATCCGGAGTGAATCCACAACGACTCGGAAGGAAAACTAAAGTCCAAAGCAGTGCACTGGGATAAAGAGAGTTTAATAGGGTAGAAAAGGAATAAAAACAATATAATAAATATTAATATTTATAATTTATAATATAATAACGTATAAAAATTGTTTAATTAATAAGATTAAATAATAATCATCATAATTTTATAGTAAGAAAACAACGCCATACTGTACAACACAGTCAAGAAAGTGGATTGAATGCAATAAAAATAAAACCCATTTATCCCATCCCAATGAGTTCCTATCCCCATCATCACTTCCCATCCCACTGATCATTTCCTATCCCAACAACGTCCCAGTTCTGATCCCAAGGCTGAATTCCCAACTCCCACCCACCCATCCAGCCAGCCATGCACCCATTTTCTGCATTTTCAGGTCACAAGACTCTGATGAAGGCCACCTCAGCCTTTTCCCCGAAAAAAAAGCTGCTCTTTATTGTGAAAAACTTCACTTTTGCACAACACTGCAGACCCAGCCAAGATGGTCCTGCAAGACAAGGTGAAAGAAACATACAAAACCCATATGGAGGTAAATTGGTTCATCTAAACAAATTCCTACCACGAAATCCTGATCCTCAATCTCAGCACCGATGAAAAAAGAGGATACAGTTCCCTCCTCCAAGGTCCCTCTCTGCCCCTGCTCCCCGTGGGCTCCTCTCCATGGCTGCAGCTGCGGCCCGGGGCCTGCTCCTGCGGGGGCTCTTTTTTGCACCTAAGTGCTGTTAACCATCCCAGGCATTTGTTGTTCACATGGTGAATAAGTGCTGTTTTGGATTTACAGAGATAATCTGTAGATTTGGTTCCAAAGGGGTTCAAATTCAGGCAAGGCAGTGAGAGCTTTGTGGGCTGCAGGAGAACCAAAATGCAGGAACTGTCAGGGCTCATCCTCACTCGGGACCAACTCTCATTTGGTCTTCTTTGGAGAGAAAGCCAAGCCAGCCAGATGGCTTCCACTACTTCTATGGGAGTGACATTGGGATTGATCTTTAAAATGAAATGAAGCAGAAGGCTGTGGGTTCTCCAACCTTCAAGATATGCAGCACTTGGCTGGGAAGGTTTCT
Source organism: Anas platyrhynchos (assembly GCF_047663525.1). Lineage (NCBI taxonomy): Eukaryota > Metazoa > Chordata > Aves > Anseriformes > Anatidae > Anas > Anas platyrhynchos. The sequence continues at coordinate 23,301,972 of NC_092600.1, forward strand.
TCCGTTCCTATGGATTTGAAGAATTAGGGCTGAAAGAAGCAGCAGGACCCTAGGGCCATATTCTGTCATCTCTATGGAAACTCCTGACGGGAATTACCTCCCTACTGGTGTCAAACTGCAGGCAGGCAAACGGGTGTGGTCTCCTCTCTGTGCAACTCCCCAATCCATGGTGTCTCTTTGCATGTGTGAAATTGCATGTGTATAGGGGGTGTGGTGGCAGAAGAGTGAAAGCCTCTTCTGATGGGTCCTAAAGCTGTGAGTCTGACCCTTCTGTGACTGTGCTGAAAGCGATCCTGGGGATAGAAGGGAGAGTGATCCAGCTGCACATCATGAGACGGGGAAGAGACAGAGGCTCTGGCGTGCACTGCTGACTGGTTTGCCTCGGTGGGGTTGGAGTGAGGAAGCTGTACCCTCCTCTGTTAGCACAAAGGAGAGGAGTTATTCCACGCTATTTGTCCTCCTCTGTGTATGAATGGACAGACTGCACAGTTGGTTAAGGCCGTAGCTACTGAAGACAAGAACTCCATTGTCTGCTGCTCTTCAGGCAGAAGGCAGAAGGAATCAAGAGACAGGACTGGCTCTGTCTGCATACTGCAGTAGACGCACTTTTTTGCATCTTCTGTGCGTGAAAAAGTATGTTTTAATTGATAAGAATCCCAAGGGCCTAGAAATACTGCAGTTTTAGGATAAATCTGGTATAAACTGAGTGTCCTGAGGATTTTGAGTACTCCATTTCCGTGGCCAGACCAACAGAAACTCCAGGGCAATAGGAAACACAACTTTCTCTCTCTTATCCTAAATTTCTCCACTTGTTATCTCCTGACCAGCAATTTACAGGAAAGTTACAGGAAAGTGAGGGAAAATATTTGAACTATTTATACACCAGTGCAGGTGGTGCCATGTTAACTTCACTCTTTTGCAAGATCTTGTTTGCTAACAGCAAGTTATGGCCCCTAGGGATGTTTTACCTTGAGGGAGGGAATGGGGGCACACCAAAACAAGTAGAACAAGCAAAATACTGTGGGGTGGAGCTGACAAAACAACAAACAAACAAACAAACAACAAAAAAACAACTACCACCACAGACCACCCACTAGTGCCGTGCTTTTCATACTGAAGTGAGGAAAGAGCAGAGCATCCTTGCAGTAACTTCATGCCTCAAAACCCTCCTTTGTCACTCTTCCTGCACTTGTGTAACAGTTGCTTGCAGGTCTGTTTCCTTTGTTATTTCAGGACTGGAAGATGGCTTCATGGACAAAACAGACTTGGCTTGGGGAAGAGTAATTGAATTTATTGCCAACTGATCACAAAGTAGGACAGTGAGAATTTAAAAACTTTAAAACCAACCAACCAACCAACCAACCAACCAAACAGAAAACCACCTCGCCACACTACCTCCATCCCAGGCTAAACCTCAGTCTTGATTCTTCTATCTATTTCCCACGGAGCAGTGGGGGGTGGTTGGAGGATGTTGGGGACTGGAGGTTGCAGGCTCTGCTGCTCCTTCATCGTATTTGGCAATTTTATTGATGGTAGCGCTCCTCACCCCTCCCATCCCCTCTTTTCCCTTCCCTCCACTCCCCTGCCCTCCCCTATGCTCCCTGTTCTTTCTGACCAACAGTATGATAGATTCGGGTGGGTGGTCAGCACGTGGGGCTACGGAGAGGACATGTACACAAAGATTTGGCTCCAGATCCAAAATGTCATGTATTTGGCAATTTTATTTATGGTAGCACTCCCCTCCCATCCCCTCCCCTCCCCTCCCCTCCCCTCCCTTCCCCTCCCCTCCCCTCCCCTCCCCTCCCCTCCCCTCCCCTCCCCTCCCCTCCCCTCCCCTCCCCTCCCCTCCCCTCCCCTCCCCTCCCCTCCCCTCCCCTCTTTTGATCCTCTCCCCACTTTTGCCTCCCCTCCCCTACACCCCCTCCCCTCCCCTCCCGTCTCCTCCCCTCCCCTACACCCCCTCCCCTATCCTCCCTGTCCCTATACTCTGCTACACTCCCCTCCCCTATACTACCCTACACACTCCTACACTCCCCTCCCCTATCCTACCCTAAACTCCCGTTCGCTACACTACCCTACATTACCCTATGCCCCCCTCCCCTACACTCTCCTACACTCCCCTCCCGTATCCTACTCTACACTCCCCTAAACTCCGATCCCCTACACTACCCTATACTCTCCTATGCTCCCCTCCCCTCTAAAACGCTACCCTACCCTACCCTACCCTACCCTACCCTACCCTACCCTACCCTACCCTACCCTACCCTACCCTACCCTACCCTACCCTACCCTACCCTACCCTACCCCACCCTATCCTATCCTATCCTATCCTATCCTATCCTATCCTATCCTATCCTATCCTATCCTATCCTATCCTATCCTATCCTATCCTATCCTATCCTACCCTCCCCCTGCCCTCCCCTCCCCTCCCCTCCCTTCCTTTTATTCCCTCCCCTTCCCTCCCCTCTTGTCTTCTTCTCTCCACTCTTCTTTCTTTCGGGTAACTTCAAATCGCTTCAGTCGTTCTCATAGCTCCTGTCCCTGGCTGATTCACGGGAACCCATCAGCAGCAACCAGAAGCGCTCCAGCTGCTGTGTCACTGGTCGAGCAACAGTCTCCAACTGGGAATCGCTGACTTCGTTGTGTGGCTCAGACAGGTGCCTTGCAGTTCCACCGTGGCCTGGACGTTTCCTCTTGCTGTGTCCCCACCTACAGCGCACTTCTGCTTAGAAGCAGCAGCAGGCTTTGCAAGGTGTCCCACTCCTTCCATTTTCAGTGGTTTAGCTTGGCTAGCCGGGTGGTGTCTGTCAATAGAAGACAACAACGAGATTTGGGTTAGAAACAGCTAACTGAGTAGTTCCTTTGCACAAGGGCAAGGAATATCTACCCCTTCCTACTGGAGGATGCAGTGTCAGAGATAATGACGGGTCCTTCCGAGAGCTTTGAAATATCCCTTGGGGATGCTGAGTCCAGAGGACCAGAGCAAACCTGTCTAAAGTACACCGTGGAATCACTCGGAATGACTTCCTAGCAGAAGCATGTGTCTGATACGGCTTCAGCTGCTTGCAGTGTTCTTCTTCACCTCCTACCTAAATTCAGATGAGAGATCTCAATGAAGATGGAAAGGTTGAGAAATAGAGAAATCACTGATGTGCTTTGAGAACTTCTAAGGACTGAGTACTGCATCAATCCCATGTTGTAACATTAAGGATTGGTTAGAAAAGCAAACGTTAAAAACAAGGAAAGGGGAAGAACAAGTAAGCTTTCTTAAAGTATCTATTCTATTTAAGGTATCTTTAAAGAAGTAAATAAGTACTGAAATATATATGCAGATAGAGAGAGATAGAGAGAGAGAGAGAGAGATACAGAAACCTAAGAGTCTGCTGTGCAGGTTAGCTTCTTGCTCTCTTTTCTAAAAGTCACAGTGAATGCAGCATCTGTGTGCGTTACAAGCATTACCCTCAGTCCAGCACAGGTACACACGAGAGGTCAGCCTGCAGGTTGCGGAGGCAAAGCAACTGCTCTGGCTGGATGTGAAGAGCCAAGACAGAAGTTGCTGTCAGGGAAAAGATACACAGAGGGGATGAAAAAGACAGAGTGTGCTTCCGACCTTCACAACTTCTAAGCAAGCGGAGATGAGGTTGTGGAAGAAGCAAATAAGCTGTTGATCTAGAAGCAGCCTGAAGATTGTCCTTAAGCAGGGCCTTGCATTCTTCATTTTTACAGCATTGCTTGCCTTCAAGTGCACGACGATGATTTTATGAACTTTCTACCACTACAGAAATGCACCGGATTCTTTCACAAAACTTACGGGTGGTACTTGGCAATATTGGTCAGCATTCTCTATTTCCTTCTTCATCTCAATTCTCTTTTGGCCTGTGAAGCTTTCCAGATCAGAGGAGAAGATCCACGGTAATACGGAGCTTTGGATACTGCAAAGGAAACAAAGAATCCTACTGACAACTCTTTTCAACCTCGCCTGCAAGCATCACAGAAAAGAACACCGAAAGAACACCGCTTTATCATGGGAAGCATAAATTGGAGCATAGGTGTCCTATAGCTGAAGCGAGGTGAAGCAGGTTCCACACAAGGTGAAGGAGCACACCCATAAGCATTTCCATAAAGCCGTGTTTTCAAACAAAGGGTTAAGATTTAGATTTTCTTACAAGTGAAGAATGAAGAAATAAAAGGAAAAGAAAATTACCAGGACATCCAGTTTTCCTCTAGCTTGCTTTGCTTCTTTCCGAATCTGAGTCTGGAGTGACAGTCAGGGAGCAGCGTTGTGCAGAAATGCCAAAGCCTCCCCAGCTGGTTGTACCTTCATCAGCAAGGGCTTTGATACTGCTGCCTCCTCAGCAACATCAGCCATTTCCGAGGAAAGCTGGTGTCCATCAGGTCAAATAGGAATGGGAAATCCCTCTTGCCACAACTTCACACTCACACCAGAGTTGGCAGGACAGGCCGATGGACAGAGAAGCGTCTGCAAGAGTGTTAGAAAACAGACTTTAGATTTCCGTCAACCCAGGAAGAATTACTTGCTCATCCCTTCAAAGTGAACTCTGAGTAGAAGGAGGGGATCCCAAGCTGCATTCCTGACATCTATGCTGCAAAGTCATCCAATGGGACATGTTACTGGACCAGCCTGTTACGAACAGAAACAGGACTTTGAGGTTATGCTGTTGGATTAGAATTAAGCTCAAAGAGTTAGTCCTTTGACGTGTTTTTGTTTGCAAGTGTTTTCACTGCTTCCCAGACAATGTCTCCAGCAAGCTAGCTGCTTGCTTCATTTGTTCTGTTCTGTTCTGTTCTGTTCTTTTTGATTCTCTTTTGTTTTGTTTTCTCAGCCAGGATTCTTAGAGAAATGAGATTAAAGTGATCATATTGTATGTCCACCCATCCCTCCCTCCCCTTCGCTTGTCCAGAGCTTTTACCTCGTCCAGCAGCTTGAATGAACTCGGTCCTAGGCGCAGTTGTGTCCAAGCCATTCTGTTCCTAGACGTGTTGTGAGAACAGACAGCTAAGTAGTGGGGAGAGGACGTGCTGCTGTCTGCAGTGTGACCTCAGCGCTTACCAAACAGTAGGGAATACACAGAGAAGGGCCTTAGGGGAACTTCAAGCCCCAGATACGTTTTATGTGGAAACCATATTTCCCAAGATAACACTGGACACAACTGCATAATCAAAAGGGATTCATTTCTTGGTTCATTCAACTCCTAGGTTTTAGTTTTAAAACATGTCTGTCTTGGCTTAAAGCACTCTTCCAATCTCTATTTCCAGTTCCTAGGATTTCCTGAAATAGGGAATCCCACTTTTTCCTTTTACAATCTCCCAGTCTCTTCTTTTTTACCTCTCCCCAAGAAACTTAGCACTGCTCTCTTCATACTTGACAACTAGATATGGAGCTGTATCAGCCAGAAGGAAGTTTCCTTCACACTTTCTGCTTCTTACGGTATCTGGGCTCTTACCTTTACACTTACTCACCCTTCCTACATTAGCACAAAGAAAGCTGTTTGGGAGATCTGATGTCTTGTTTTCCAGAAACTGCCCTGAATCACCTTTACGAGAGCTGTCCCACGCTGCGAGCACAAGTCTTGCAGTCTGGCCAGATATTTGCCTTCTAAGTCAATAACCAAATCTGTTACAAAGGTAAGAACATGTAATTAATGGAAAGGAAATCCTTTTATCCTTTTATTTTGATCCAAATTCACTTTTTTTTTTTTTTTCTAGTCCAAGAATGAATCATGGAGAACCACCAAAACTCAGGTGAGAAATGAAATGACAAATGTTAAGGTCAGGCAGCTTGCCCACTGCCATTGCTACCCTGAAAGCAGATGGAGTGCATCTTCATACGCCACAGCCTGAGACACTAGTCGACAGGCCAGCCCGTGTGAGGAAGTCCATTGCTGTCCTGAATTTTAACGTGACAGGGGGACTCTTAAGCCTCTTGTTTATGCTTTAGTACTTGCGGTCTATGGGAGGACCACAGCACACTCTTCTCTGTCTCCCCTTATTTGTTGATCATCTGTAGGAAGAAGAGAACGTGCAGAGGCCCTCACCCGTACATTGGGTCTGTTCTCACTCTGTGCAGCTCCATCATTGAGCAAAGTACCAACCTTGAGGCTTCTGTAAGGACTTGACACAAACTACAGAATACTACAATGAAGCATTCACAACAAAACCACATTTTTTTCCTCAGCCAAGCATCAAAACACTTACAGAAGGGCATGGTCCCTCTCTGTGCACCTCAAGGGGAGATCCACAAATCCTCACGTGGTTTCATCGCATCCAGCACCCTTCTCTGTGCCTCCCAGCTAAACGTGCACAGAGGCAGCTGTTGCCAAAGTGCTGTGGTGACACAATTCAGTTCTGTTTCTGAAGTCATCACCGCAGGCGCCTCCCAGTGACGGCACAACACTCTCTGTTGCTAATGCGTCTGTCTCAGAAACAGCTAGGGAAGTACCACTATGCCCAAACTGACTTGAATTAGAGTAGTTCAAACATTATTCCCTGCTCCCCTACATCTGTGGAAGGTGTGTGATCAATCTTTTCCTTGAGAAAGGACTACAGAGCAAAAGAGCTTGATTCTGAGACGTTGCCCGTCCTTGTAGAGCAGTTCACCTTTGATTTCCATGTCAGAAAAAAGAAGGTGAAATCAACAATTCCCTTCCTCTGAGCTGGGAATAGGAAAGAAGCCCAATTCTCCAGGAAGCCTTCAAAAGGAAACTCTGCATTTCTTTGTTAAACACCTTGTTTAATTTCTTGAAAGAAATCTTTCCCAGGACTTTGCAACTGTGGTGGTTCGAAGCGGGTGGGCAGCCGAGTTCCACCACGGCCGCTCTCTCACTCCCCCTCCTCAAAGGGAAAGGGGGAGAAAATACGATGCAAAGGGCTCCAGGGCTGAGATAAGGACAGGGCGATGGCTCAACAAGTATCGTGACGGGCAAAGCAGACTCAGCAGAGTGACCCTCAGGGTCCCTCCCTGCCCCTGCTCCCCGTGGGGTCCCTCCCATGGGATGCCGCCCTTCCCCAGCTGATCCCACACGGGCTGCCCACAGGCAGCAGCTCCTCAAGCACTGCTCCCACACGGCTCCGTCCCACGGGCTCCATCCATCCATCCATCCCCCAGGAGCAAACTGCTCCAGCACGGGTCCCCCACGGCTGGGCGGCAGCTCCCCCCAGCCCCCCTGCTCCTGCGGGGGCTCCTCTCCATGGCTGCAGCTGCGGCCCGGGGCCTGCTCCTGCGGGGGCTCTCCACAGGCCGCAGCCTCCTCCAGGCCACAGCCACCTGCTCCACCGGGGGCTCCTCCACCCACAGGGGGGCAGCAGCGTGGAGATCTGCTCCATGGGGGACCCATGGGTGCAGGGGGACAGCCTGCTCCACCAGGGGCCTCTCCCTGCACAGCCCGCAGGGGAACTGCTGCTGTGAGCCTGGAGCACCTCCTGCCTCCTGCTGCACTCACCTTGGGGGCTGCAGGGCTGCTTCTCACTCCTTGCTCTTCCAGCTTCTGTTGTGCAGCAGTATTTCCCCCTGCTTACATCTGCTCTCCCAGAGGTGCAAACAACATCGCTTATTGGCTCAGCTCTGGCAAGCGCCGGGGCCCTTTTGGAGCTATCTGGAGCTGGCTGTTGTCTGGACTGTTCTCACAGACGCCATCCCTGCAGGCCCCTGCTACCAAACCCTTGCCACGTAAATCCGATCGAAGTGTATGCAGCAATTACAAAGCCGCTGTGCTTTGGGCTGTCACGATCCTTCTGCAAGTGCAGGGGAGGTGCAGGGTTGCTTTGCATTTCCAAAAGGAGGAAGAAAGCCTCCAACCCCACTGGACCTCAGCCACTTGCAGGATCCAAGCAACGCTCCCCACTTTCAGTTATCTCCCTCCCATGCACACAGTGGGAGCAAGGTTGAACAAGCACATTTTTGAAAATGTTTATCTTAATGAAGAATAAAAGAAGTCTACAACACCCAATCCCTCTGTGCACCCAAGGCAAAAATCGTGGACTATTCTGCCTCAACACTATTTTCAGACCCAATTTGTCAAGTCATCTAGCAGAGGATTTCTCTCTTGTTCACTCACTAGCTTAGTAGAGCACCAGTTTACATAGGTGCTGGAGCAGATTCCTCAACCATCTGAAGGGACTTGATCCCAGAAAAGTTCAAAACTGCAGATGACTCATGATTTTGTGGTGAAGCATCTATTAAATGAGAGCTGTTCCGCTTAGGGCACAGTGAGACAGTGTGAGAAGAACCCTGTATCTCACTGATTGAGGCTTTATAACTCTACAGAATTGTCAGTCAACAATAAATGGAAAGTGCAGGAGATATGTTCTTTCTTCCTCCTTTCCCTGCCATACATTAGCAGAGAGATTGTGGTGGGATATAGGTTCAGAGCCTCACAGAAGAAGGATTTGAACCCAGGCTCTCCACAGTCTGCACCACTGCCTTCCTGATGGCTTTTGACTATTTTATTTTATTTTATATTATTTTATTTTATTTTATTTTATTTTATTTTATTTTATTTTATTTTATTTTATTTTATTTTATTTTATTTTATTAGTATTATTATTCTTCTTTTTCTGGGTGGTGTCTAAGTCTTGGGGGGAAGAACAAACTGTGGGAGGAGGGAATGCTACTACTGTCTGTGACAGTGGTGATTTCTGGACAGTGTTAGCAACAGAGCTTCTGCAGAGAAGAGAAAATGCCAGGCAGTCTCTGTTGGTATTCCATGTACTGAGTACTGAGTGCAGTTTTGGGCTCCACAGTATAAGAAAAAGACATAAACCTGTTAGAGAGTGTCGAAAGAAGGGCAACAAACAAGAGGGTCTCTTTTAACAGGGGGATTGAGGTTTGTGGCAAGGTTTTGGTAGCAATTTAGGGGCTGCACTGTGCTGGACACAGCAACAGACGCACCATAAGCCAAAGTCAGACAATAAGCCAAGGTGTGTTCACGCGTGGTTTACTGTGGTTTAACGTGGTTTACGTATAGAAGAAAGTTTTCGCCTATTGGTGAGTATACTGCAGATTTGTTGCATTGTTCTAAATTAAATAGCAAGATAAGTGATGGCATCGTAGGCTGGGAAAATATTTCTAGAGTATCAGCGCATTTTGAGCATCATTTTAACTGTTTATGCAAACATGAAGATTATTAAAATCAGTGTTTATTTATGTCTGTATGTAAACAGGTGATCATGTTGTATAGCATGCAGTAAATGGTTTGTGAATGCTGCTTGAAGAATGAAAAGAGTAAGTCAGCTCCACAAGGAATAAATGAATTTTGTTTATTTGTGCAATGCAGAGATTAGAATTAGACCAACAGCATGGAACCAAAGTCTTGCTGTGTGCCTTTTATCTGTAGGACAGTTCATGGAGGCTTCATCAGCCCTATCTGTTTTCTAGCACTCTGAAATGTCCTCTGTGGTGCTGCACCCAGTTGAAAGCCTGCACTGATTGTGATGAACTTTCCTAACAGGAGGCACGGGTCCTTCGTCGGACGCTGGCTGGGGATGTATGCTGCGATGCGGGCAGATGATGCTGGCCCAAGCACTGATCTGCAGACACTTAGGGAGAGGTGAGTGCTGGTCCTGAGGGAACTTCGGTATTGTCTGCAGACGCTTCTTCGTAAGTACTCCATTAAAAGCACAAACCCTGAATTTATTAGTGAGACTTTCTTTGATGCCCTGGTAACAGTTCCTAATGAATCAATTCATATTCAGCTGGGTGAAATCATCCCAGCCTGAAGCAGAGAAATAGGCATAGAAGGAGAACAAATGGGGAATCCTGTCGCCATTATTTTATAAACCTTTTAGTGTAACACCCAAGTTGAGGCCAAGGGAAAACCTGCCACCGTGGGACAGTGCTCTTACCCTTCTCTTCACTACTCACTTGTCAGCAGCACGAGGTCCAAACCCCCCTGGTGCAAGCTCTTAAGCGTGCATGTCACATCCCAGGATGCTGCCAGTGGAGTGTTTGGACTTTCTGTATGGATCTTATGTTGTTATTTAATGGGTGCTTAGAAATCCAACAAGGTCTAAACACAGCCTGTACTTTTAAATAATCTTGGAAGCTCAGAGATACTGGAATGGCTATCAACACGCAGCATGATCCGTCAGAATATGTTTGCAGTTGATGTTTTTGTTTTGTTTTATTTTCCCTGTTTTTACAATCTAGCCTATGATGATAAAGGGCAGCTTGATGATAAATAACAAGCTTGGAATTCTAGGAGCTCTACACAAAATGTAAATATTCGAGATGAATTGAAATGTCTTTTAACATCTCATTATAAAGCTTTCTGCTGTCTAGACATTTGATCAGTGTAATGAAAACGTCACCATTTTTTATTCTATATCAATTTTTCCTTTCAGATTGGCAATGGGAAAAACACAAAAAACAACCAGAAGAATATCACAGAATCCTACGATGCTTTCTCGACAGGAAGGCTTGCTCTTATTCAATCCACCAGATGGGTAAGAACAAACATAAACTTTCAGGTTTTTTCCACTGAAATTTCTACTGTGTTGAATCACTAATTTGCAGTATGTTAATTCATAATTTTAAAAAGTGGATGTGAAGACAAGGTGTATGCTTATACAAAAATAAAAAGGTATGCAGATGGGCGCAAAGACTAGTAGTACAGAAACATTCCCTGAGACCTAAATAAAGCCATGTACTAGAATGTAGCTCTTGATAAACTCTGTAAGCCTTGGGTACCAGAGTCAGTAATGTTAGAATAGACAGTCTTGTAGCTTATTGCTGTAATTTGTAATAAAGGGCACTAACATTTGTTAACTTGTAATTCTCATTGTAGTTTAGAAGCCTTTTGTTTATTAAAGAAACTGGCACTCCCTAAGTTTTGAAAAGAGCATAGATTGAGAAAATAATTGTTATTGCTAAATACAGATTGCAGTTACTCTAGAATGTTTGACAGTCACGGTATTTACTGTATATTGTTCCCACATTCTTTATGGTCTCATTTTTCTTTGATTTTGTGTACGTGTGTCTTTTTTTCACTATGAAAACAGCACAGGTGGGTGTTGGAGAGGGGAAGTCAATTGGAGAATGGTTTGGACCAAATACAGTTGCTCAAGTACTAAAGTAAGTGAGATCATACCAGTCTCATTCAGAACGTACTCCCCTGGGGCAGCCAAGAGAAGGCCCAGGCAGAGTTTTGAAGGCTGCATCTCCCCCTGTCCCACAGTCAGGAATGTACTTGCCATCTATTTACAAGTGCAGCATGGAATGTCATGCCACAGCTCGGTGTGCAGGTACTGAGTTGGGAATGGGTGACCTCTAAATTTTAATAAAGGAAGAGCCTGAGGAGAAGAAACTGCAGGAAAGTCTCCTGCTATGCCGTCTGCATGCCCTCACCAGTCACACCACAGATGTATATTCCTTTCTGCACAGTGGCACAGCTCTGGCAGGTCGAGAGTGCCACCGTGTAGGTCGGAGTGGTGGTGTGAAACATCAGAGAGAAGCCATCTCGGCTGAGGAGGGAACTGAGCTGCAATTCCTCCCTTTCTGAGCAGCAGTTCTGCCAGCAAGGCTACTGGATAAAGATGGGCAGCTCCTCATAGTCTGGGAGCCACACTGAAAGGAACTGAGGCTGCTCAGTTCTCCAGGGGTACGTGGAGGTGTCTTACCTCAGGCAGGGGCTAGGCTACAGGTCCTGCGAGCTCAGCAGCAAGTCTTTGACACCCTGGAACAGGCACATGATCTGAAGAGGGAGGGGAGCTGAAGCATGCCCTGGACTCCAGATCTTTCATGGCCAAGTTTTTCATGGTGAAACGCTCACCCCCATTTCTTTCTGGCTTATTTGAAACAGCTAATTCTGCCAGTGCAGCTTAAGAGTGTAGCTCCCTTCCCCAAAGGTTTGGATTTTGCAGAAGTGGACATAAAACTGTGTGCTGCTGTCTCCCACTGAAGTTTTGGTGCCCCAAACCCTTAGCTGATTTAGCTTTTAACGCCCCATTTCTGCTGTGCACGCAGGCTCAGGCAGAAGTAATTCCACTGAATTCAGTGGAATTTCTTAAGCAAAAAGTAATCTGCAAAACTGGCATAGGAATTTTTTTCTTTTCCAGATGAGAAAAGACACAATTGGGCAAGAACCCAGTGCAGAGACTGTCGAGTGCAATAAAAAGTAATAAACTTGATGTAGTTGAACTGTTACTGTCACTGCACTTAGCAGTAAGACAAAACAGTTTGCACATGGTGCAGCGCATATGTTTTTCCTGGTACCACTCAGTACCTATTTTTCTAAAGATATTAAACATTTAATGTTTAAAGTTTTCTTTTTCTTACATGGAGACTTTAAAAAATGCAGAAAGGATGTTTTTTCTTAAGAAAAATAAATAAATAAATGGTTCTGAGTGTAAAGCTACCCTTTTGATCCAACTAGTTTATATTAATTAGTACCTTAATGTTTTCTAGGAAGCTTGCTTTATTTGATGAATGGAATTCATTAGCAGTTTATGTATCTATGGGCAATACGGTGGTCATTGACGACATCAGTAAGTGACACCTCATCAGTTTTCTGGTAACAGTTTCTGATTTGACTCCATTTGCCAGCATGTATCTAAACATGAACAAATACTTGGGGGGCCATGGGTTTGTCTTGCAAGGGTAAGAAGAGGGAAGAAGGACATACAAACTCAGTTGTGTTTTTTTGATCCCTGATGCCAACTTCGTGCTCACATCACTGGATGTGAAGAGCTCCTTGAAGAATTTCTACTGTCATCATTGCTGCCATTTCATTTCTCTGGCGTTTTATAGGCAAAGCTTGACACTATTAATAACATTAATAGGACATGTCACTGCAGTCTTAAATTGTCATCCCCCAATCATTGATCTAACGTCTCACTTGGACGTGCCAGCACATACTGTCTGCTAGAATTACTTCTACTAAATAGCTGTAATTGCCATGCCCGGCTCGTTTTGTCTTGGGTGCCCTATAAAGATCCCTGGCAAACTAGCTTAATTCACTACTGAGAGGAAGATCTGCTTTGTGTTCCTCTGTGCGTTGACTGATTTCTAGTTTTATTCCCGCAGAAAAAATGTGCTGGTCCCCTCCTCAGAGCAGCAGCGCGTCCCACAGCAGTGCACATTTGCACAGAAGTGCTCTTGGCCGAAGCAAGAAGGCAGGAGGACTCTGCACAGGCTGGAAAGCCCTCTTGCTTATTATACCTCCACGACTAGGGATAAATCACATAAATCCCGTATATATTGATGCATTTAAAGTAAGGTTTTCTTTCAATTCATTGCTCGTTACTGTCAAATAAGTTTGGGTATCTGTGATGTCAGTAAAGAAATGAATGACAATTTCCTTTATTCCTTTTGAACTCCTAGGAATGCTTTAAGATGCCACAGTCTTTGGGAGCATTAGGAGGGAAACCAAATAATGCCTTTTATTTCATAGGATTTTTAGGTAAGGAAAAAAGAAACTTATTCCAAATGTGCAGATGATCAAAAGAGAACATTTTTTGAAGGGGAAATAGTAAGGGGTCTAAGCGTGAACCTCTAGAAGTAAAGAAAGATGAGAATAGAATAAAATAAATGAAGAAGCATATCTAAAAGAGTTTAGAAACAGTATGAGATGATCCTTAACAGGAGCAGAAAGTTAACAGCAAAGCTAGGTGTAAAAATAAGTGATGACATCAACAAGAGCAACATACTGAGAATAGCTGATAGCATTTGACAAGTGTATTGGTCAAATGTCACTTTTATTTTCTTGTATTTCAAAACTGTTTCTGATAGCAGTATCTTTTTCACCTTTTGCATACCTTCTGTTATTAAGTATTGCTCTAATTAATTTAAAATGCATTCCTTCAGATTTCACCCCACTTTGGGCCAAAATTTTGCAACCCTATTTTGTCCTTTTGTAAAACCTAACCTGTTTTAGTTAGGCTTTTTTGTTCCAATTTCTGAATGAATGCCTAATGGGATTACAGATTGCATCTGTGAACATCCTGTACCTTTTAATCTGTCAAATGTTAGTGTTTACAACACTTGAGATTTAAAAAAAAAAAAAAAAAAAAAAGTACTGGATCTCACATGGAAAAATAAAAGTATGTGACAAAGATAGAACATAACCAACCAAAAAATTACAGTAATAGGTGACAATAGGAAGTTATACTAAATACCCTGTGGGAAACGCTGTGTCTAAACCTTCCGATTCTCTTAAAGAATCCCTAGCTGGAAAGTCTAGATTATACTGACTGCGATGGCAATCTAATTTCTATTTTACAGTTCTGGACCAAGTGCTTATTAATGTCACTTGCTTATTTTTAACATACGGCTTTTACCCATCCAGGCAATGAGCTGATCTATCTGGACCCTCACACCACTCAAAGCTTTGTAGATTCAGAAGAAAATGGCACGGTTGACGATGAGAGTTTCCACTGCCAGGAAGCCCCACATAGAATGAAGATCATGAATTTGGACCCTTCAGTAGCTTTAGTAAGTGTCAGGAAATCTTGAATGCATGTACTTTATCTCAAAGTAATGTCTCTCTACATTGGTAAGGGCAGCAATGCATCTCCTTGAACAGAACCAAGATCACAAAGCTGTCTTCTGTGATCAACACATAGTAGTTTGTACATAACTACATGGAGAATCTTAGGGCAAGTGGGGAGCTGTCTGTACTGTAGGGAGCTCGCTTTGTTTTCTTTACTGAGCAGCTTTTACTTCTTTCAAGAGGCATTATAATGGTCAGAGCAAGGAACTGAAACAGGTTAACGTGTTTTATTCTATCACTACTTTATGTTTGGTCACCTCTAGACAAGTTACTTAAACTTACTTTATATCATAAGTTGAAAATGTTTAAGTGGAATTATTGTATTTCACCCCAAATTACAAATACAAATGTATTATTTGTAATTCACCCAAATGTCATGGGGGTACTGTGGTATTTGAAAAAGTTGGATCTGATCCCATGCCAGTATCCTGTGATTGGGTGATTGGCAGTTGTCACCAGTGGGATGTGTTTCTAAAGCTTTAAACAATCTGTAAAGATACCGGTATCTGTCATTCATTCACATACCTGTTTTTTAATACTGCTGCTTTTTAGAAAGTTTTTTTGTTTTGTTTTGTTTTAATACTTAACTACGTAACTGTGCAAAATGTGGCATGATGCAACAAGACAGACAAAATCATAATGAAGAGCAAATATTTTCAGTATAGATACCAGAATGGAAATGTTCCTTAGGTGGTCCATCATCTACAAGTTTTCAGCTTCTGCTGATACCTGGACTGTAGGAACTGGGTGGCGCTCCATGGAGGAGCACACAGGAGCTGCTGCTATTTTTTGCTTGACTATTTCGTTAGGGGTTTGCAGGGCCTTGTTCTCCCCGTGGGTTCTCTCCCTAGAGCTGCCACATATTTGGAGTCTTATATCTACTGATCGTACAGGGCATTACTGTATCAGAGGTCAAACCGCCTTACCTGCTGGTACCACATACCTACCATCTGCAAAGGTAAAACTCTGTGTGTTTGTTTTTTCCCCTAAGGGCTTCTTTTGCAAAGAAGAATGTGATTTTGATAACCGGTGTAGTCTTGTACAAAAGGTAAGAGTGGGAACTTAGCATCTCGATTTGTTCTTTATAAAGTCTGGTTTTTATTGTCTGTTTTTTGTAAAATTTTCCTTTGCATTTTCCTTTGTATACAAATTGTATGAGCCATGGAGAAGAATGCATTAAAGCATCAGGGTAAGGCAATACTACTGAATTGCTAATTGGAAATTGTTCAGCACTTTACCAGCCACAAACCCTGCCAGTTGGAAAATGGGTGTAAACATCCACACTTGAAGGTGTTACTGGGTGACACTTGCTTTTAACTTCTAATTCTCACTAAATGACTAAGGTTTAACTGCCATATTGTAGTGATGTATCAATGATTTGCTTCCTGATCCTTTTTTATTGTTTGACATAATAGGTTGCGTGTTCTAATTATGACTGTTAGTCCCTGCTATCTTAAAGATCTGATTCTGTAAGTGCTGCAGGCCTCTAGCTCCTGCTGATCTAGGGAGAACAGAAGGTGCTGGCTGCCACAGGAAACAGACTTGAGGATGTTTCTGCATGCAGCTGTTAAGCTAAGCACCAGACGTCTGAATGTAAAGTACCATCAACCTCTAAGGGCATTTATTTAAAAAAAAAAAAATCATCTAAGGAAAACAGTTTGTAAATAACTGAAATACAGGACAGAAGGTAACTTCTCTTTGAAGAGGAATAGCGTTTGGCTTCAGGAACACCTTTTTTCCTGACCAAAACCTGTCCTTCAAAATCTGATGCGTTTTTTTTTTTTTTTCCCCTTTGGAGGAGCTGATAGATCTGTCTTTTGTGCTATTGATCAACAGAAAACTTGAGGAGAGTTCTATGCAAGCAACTTTCTTTTAAAAAGCAGAAAATATTGTACATTCCTAGTGTGCTTGCTACCTGTAAACAAAATTACAGGTTTGCAGATATCAAAGCTGATATCAAAAGATGATAAGACTGATAATTTGTAGTACAGTTCAAGAGATCTGTCTTCCAGATGTGTTTTAACTAGGGATGTATTACAGAGACCATGGTGCTTGGATTTCACAGTATGTCTGTATAAAGACTTTTTTTTCCTGATGGACATGCGTAATTAAAAAACACTTTCAATTAAGCAGACACGTTTTGTGTTTGAAGCGTCCCCCGAGCCAGCTTTTAAAATGAAAGCATTCTGTCCTCAGGAGATTCTAAAGCAGCAGAGTCTACGGACGTTTGAGCTGGTCCAGAAGCACCCGCCACACTGGCCTCCTTTCATACCTCCAACAAAACCAGAAGTGACAACCACAGGAGCAGGTAAGGCACCGATTAAAAGCCTAATTGTGCAATGTTATGTTCCTCGTTAGCAAATAAAAGAATAATCACAGGTAGAATAACTATCCTTTGTGAGTGTCAAGCAATATATAGCAGGCATGTATCCAAACAAGCCATACAATTGCTAGCACAGATTTTTTTTTTTCACTCTTACAAAGTACTTTTCTGGAATGCGTCTTTCAAAGTTTTTTTTTTTTTAAGTGAACAAAATCAGGCATGTCTTTAGAAGCATTTTTTTCTTTATCTTTTTTTACAGAACTCATTGAATCTACTGACAAGCTATTTGAATTGGAAGAAGAATTTGAAATCCTGAGTGTGTGAAGGAAACTGTGGTGACTCTTCTGAGTGTTGAATATATTGGTAATATTATTGCATTGACTTAAACAGCCATGTTAGCCCCGAAGTGCCTGAAATTATGGATAACAGAGCACAGAAATCTAGTAGCATCCAAAACTCCAAGGGCAGTTTAACACACAAGCTTCCCCGGATGGAAAGGCAGTAAGAGATCTTGTGATAAGATGCTTAAAGGGAATCTCTTTTTAACGTACCTTACCTGGAGACAAACGGGCCTTTGAGATTAAGGCAAAAATACATGTATCACTGGGCACCATGTTTGGAGAAAGGGATAACCCAAATGGATATTTCTTGCTCTCATATAATAATGCAATAGTTTAGTTCTTCAAGCAAAACAGTCTTCAGTTCAGGAGGATGTTTACTTCTGTTCCCTCCTGTGGGCTGCGTCATAGGAAAAATACATTGTCTTGTTTAAAAGATTGACTGGATCAGGAGAAAATTGTTTCCTTGTTAAATATTTTAACATGTATTTGAGCAACCAGACTTTATTACAAAAATGTTTCTGTAAAAGGAACTATGTCTAATGGACACATTTTGCAATAGCCTTCCTGTTTCTGGGAGACCTCAAGAGGAACAGGAGCCTCAAATAGTTGATACAGATCACAACCACTGTTATAGTTATGGTATATTTCACCTTGACCTTAAAATTCAAATGATTAAAACTTAGGTTATTTCTTTCCGAGTTAAAACGAGTCAAAGGTGGTTTAACTGTACCTTATTTATTTTAGAATAGATTTACACAAGTTTCTCTGTTACAGCACTTTATCTGTGCATCTAATAAATTTCTTAAGCTTTTCTTAGGTTGTATGCTGCTATGTTTGGTTAATTTGTGTGAACTAAATATAAACCAGGTGATCTTAAAACTTAATATAGAAGCGTACACAGATTACTGAATTGTTGCTTTTTGACTTCTTGCCTTTTGAAATCTGTTTTGGTAGAAGTGCCTTAACCCTACAGGTTTATCAGAACAGCCTGGGCAGTTTTATTTCTAAGGCAGAGAATCTCTCTCTAGCAGCCATAAGAAAAACAGTTCAGAATAAAGAAAGGCAAACATTTTTAATCCATGCTGAAGTTCCTTTTCACTACCAGACAGTCCCCCTTGTGGTCATGTTGTCATGCTAGTGTCATGAACATGAACTGCAGACTTTCATCTTCACCAATAAATGACAACATAGAGAAATACTGAATATCTCTCACTCTTATTTATAGATTTTCTTTTCTTTTTCAGTAGTTCAGCCCTAGTCAACTCGGAGGTGGGCAGCAGCAGCTTCTATGGAGCTCCTATGCTGAAAAAAAAAAAAAAAAAAAGTTGAGCCTTGAGGGAAAAGGAAGGTGGGAGAGCCAGATGGGGCAAGAGGAAGGGAGGTGGTTTGACCAGGACACCTTGAGGGTCTGGGAAGAGAAGAAATGGATGGGTGCTTAAGAGATGAGCAGCATCACAGCCTACATATGGAAGAATTGTGACGAGCAGTTTAGAAATGTGAGCGATTGGTGGTCTTGTGTTGATCGGCAGCTGTGCTCCATGGTTATAGCTGTAATTTCAGCAGGTTACTGTGTAAGCCGCATGTTGCCACTTCCTTGATCAAGGCAATGCTGTTCAGTTGCAGGGAAGAGGGGCAAGACTCAGGGAAGAAACGGAATGGAGAAAACTCTACACTGTGGATATGCACACGTAGCCATAAAATCAGTGCTGGACAGAAAGAGAGACAGACAGACAGACAGAACGAAAGGAGGGAAGGAAGGAAGGAAGGAAGGAAGGAAGGAAGGAAGGAAGGAAGGAAGGAAGGAAGGAAGGAAGGAAGGAAGGAAGGAAGGAAGGAAGGAAAGAGGAAGGTAAAGGGAGAAAGAAGGAATACCCCACACTCATAAAAGTGAGAAAGATCCAGGTGTAAAAGAACGTAAAAGAAAGACAACTGTCATGTTGTGGTCTGATAGTTTCTGGGAGAAAGCAGAAACCCAGCAATTCTGTCTTTCCTACTCCTCCAAACCAATTCCGTTGACAACTCTGAATGCTTCCAGCTAGAAAAAAAAGGAAGAATGAAGTGGAGGGCTCCTTGCCATCACTGTATTTCTGGAGCAGATTTCTGGATAGTCCCCGCAGCCAGCTGTAGGGCCTGTGCCAGGCTTGGAGTGGCTGCAGGGAACATGCCAGGGGCTCGAGGTGCTGCAGGGAACATGCCAGGGGCTGGAGGGGCTGCAGGGCGAGTGACACGGGTTTGAGGGGCCTCAGGTCCCAGCGCAGTGGTTGAAGTCGATGCAGGGAACATCAGAGTTGTTGGAGGGGCTGCAGGTAAAATGCCAGGGGTTGCGGGGGCTGCAGGGTGCTGAGTCACAGCTTTGCATCAGGTCAAGACGCATTTTCCTAGAACCATCCATTTCCTCCTGAAGGGGCTGAATAGCATGGAACGGTCTTCAAAATGCACAGAGCAGACCCCAGCAAACGTAGGGATGCTGCTAGCAAGTAGGGAACTTTTTTGTTGATGTTGTTAACATTGTTTCACGACAATAGATGCAAACATGTATCTTGAGTTGAGGGCAAAGGTGACCTTGGATCTGAAGCACACAGGCGTTCACTAATGTCCCCCCATCCGGAGTGAATCCACAACGACTCGGAAGGAAAACTAAAGTCCAAAGCAGTGCACTGGGATAAAGAGAGTTTAATAGGGTAGAAAAGGAATAAAAACAATATAATAAATATTAATATTTATAATTTATAATATAATAACGTATAAAAATTGTTTAATTAATAAGATTAAATAATAATCATCATAATTTTATAGTAAGAAAACAACGCCATACTGTACAACACAGTCAATAAAGTGGATTGAATGCAATAAAAATAAAACCCATTTATCCCATCCCAATGAGTTCCTATCCCCATCATCACTTCCCATCCCACTGATCATTTCCTATCCCAACAACGTCCCAGTTCTGATCCCAAGGCTGAATTCCCAACTCCCACCCACCCACCCATCCAGCCAGCCATGCACCCATTTTCTGCATTTTCAGGTCACAAGACTCTGATGAAGGCCACCTCAGCCTTTTCCCCGAAAAAAAAGCTGCTCTTTATTGTGAAAAACTTCACTTTTGCACAACACTGCAGACCCAGCCAAGATGGTCCTGCAAGACAAGGTGAAACAAACATACAAAACCCATATGGAGGTAAATTGGTTCATCTAAACAAATTCCTACCACGAAATCCTGATCCTCAATCTCAGCACCGATGAAAAAAGAGGATACAGTTCCCTCCTCCAAGGTCCCTCTCTGCCCCTGCTCCCCGTGGGCTCCTCTCCATGGCTGCAGCTGCGGCCCGGGGCCTGCTCCTGCGGGGGCTCTTTTTTGCACCTAAGTGCTGTTAACCATCCCAGGCATTTGTTGTTCACATGGTGAATAAGTGCTGTTTTGGATTTACAGAGATAATCTGTAGATTTGGTTCCAAAGGGGTTCAAATTCAGGCAAGGCAGTGAGAGCTTTGTGGGCTGCAGGAGAACCAAAATGCAGGAACTGTCAGGGCTCATCCTCACCCGTGACCAACTCTCATTTGGTCTTCTTTGGAGAGAAAGCCAAGCCAGCCAGATGGCTTCCACTACTTCTATGGGAGTGACATTGGGATTGATCTTTAAAATGAAATGAAGCAGAAGGCTGTGGGTTCTCCAACCTTCAAGATATGCAGCACTTGGCTGGGAAGGTTTCTTCCGTTCCTATGGATTTGAAGAATTAGGGCTGAAAGAAGCAGCAGGACCCTAGGGCCATATTCTGTCATCTCTATGGAAACTCCTGACGGGAATTACCTCCCTACTGGTGTCAAACTGCAGGCAGGCAAACGGGTGTGGTCTCCTCTCTGTGCAACTCCCCAATCCATGGTGTCTCTTTGCATGTGTGAAATCGCATGTGTATAGGGGGTGTGGTGGCAGAAGAGTGAAAGCCTCTTCTGATGGCTCCTAAAGCTGTGAGTCTGACCCTTCTGTGACTGTGCTGAAAGCGATCCTGGGGATAGAAGGGAGAGTGATCCAGCTGCACATCATGAGACGGGGAAGAGACAGAGGCTCTGGCGTGCACTGCTGACTGGTTTGCCTCGGTGGGGTTGGAGTGAGGAAGCTGTACCCTCCTCTGTTAGCACAAAGGAGAGGAGTTATTCCACGCTATTTGTCCTCCTCTGTGTATGAATGGACAGACTGCACAGTTGGTTAAGGCCGTAGCTACTGAAGACAAGAACTCGATTGTCTGCTGCTCTTCAGGCAGAAGGCAGAAGGAATCAAGAGACAGGACTGGCTCTGTCTGCATACTGCAGTAGACGCACTTTTTTGCATCTTCTGTGCGTGAAAAAGTATGTTTTAATTGATAAGAATCCCAAGGGCCTAGAAATACTGCAGTTTTAGGATAAATCTGGTATAAACTGAGTGTCCTGAGGATTTTGAGTACTCCATTTCCGTGGCCAGACCAACAGAAACTCCAGGGCAATAGGAAACACAACTTTCTCTCTCTTATCCTAAATTTCTCCACTTGTTATCTCCTGACCAGCAATTTACAGGAAAGTTACAGGAAAGTGAGGGAAAATATTTGAACTATTTATACACCAGTGCAGGTGGTGCCATGTTAACTTCACTCTTTTGCAAGATCTTGTTTGCTAACAGCAAGTTATGGCCCCTAGGGATGTTTTACCTTGAGGGAGGGAATGGGGGCACACCAAAACAAGTAGAACAAGCAAAATACTGTGGGGTGGAGCTGACAAAACAACAAACAAACAAACAAACAACAAAAAAACAACTACCACCACAGACCACCCACTAGTGCCGTGCTTTTCATACTGAAGTGAGGAAAGAGCAGAGCATCCTTGCAGGAACTTCATGCCTCAAAACCCTCCTTTGTCACTCTTCCTGCACTTGTGTAACAGTTGCTTGCAGGTCTGTTTCCTTTGTTATTTCAGGACTGGAAGATGGCTTCATGGACAAAACAGACTTGGCTTGGGGAAGAGTAATTGAATTTATTGCCAACTGATCACAAAGTAGGACAGTGAGAATTTAAAAACTTTAAAACCAACCAACCAACCAACCAACCAACCAACCAACCAAACAGAAAACCACCTCGCCACACTACCTCCATCCCAGGCTAAACCTCAGTCTTGATTCTTCTATCTATTTCCCACGGAGCAGTGGGGGGTGGTTGGAGGATGTTGGGGACTGGAGGTTGCAGGCTCTGCTGCACCTTCATCGTATTTGGCAATTTTATTGATGGTAGCGCTCCCCACCCCTCCCATCCCCTCTTTTCCCTTCCCTCCACTCCCCTGCCCTCCCCTATGCTCCCTGTTCTTTCTGACCAACAGTATGATAGATTCGGGTGGGTGGTCAGCACGTGGGGCTACGGAGAGGACATGTACACAAAGATTTGGCTCCAGATCCAAAATGACATGTATTTGGCAATTTTATTTATGGTAGCACTCCCCTCCCCTCCCCTCCCCTCCCCTCCCCTCCCCTCCCCTCCCCTCCCCTCCCCTCCCCTCCCCTCCCCTCCCCTCCCCTCCCCTCCCCTCTTTTGCCTCCTCTCCCCACTTTTGCCTCCCCTCCCCCCCATCTCCTCCCCTCCCCTCCCGTCTCCTCCCCTCCCCTACACCCCCTCCCCTATTCTCCCTGTCCCTATACTCTGCTACACTCCCCTCCCCTATACTACCCTACACACTCCTACACTCCCCTCCCCTATCCTACCCTAAACTTCCGTTCGCTACACTACCCTACATTACCCTATGGCCCCCTCCCCTACACTCTCCTACACTCCCCTCCCGTATCCTACCCTACACTCCCCTAAACTCCGATCCCCTACACTACCCTATACTCTCCTATGCTCCCCTCCCCTCTAACACGCTACACTACACTACGCTATGCTACCCTACCCTACCCTACCCTACCCTACCCTACCCTACCCTACCCTACCCTACCCTACCCTATCCCATCCCATCCCATCCCATCCCATCCTATCCTATCCTATCCTATCCTATCCTATCCTATCCTATCCTATCCTATCCTATCCTATCCTATCCTATCCTATCCTGTCCTATCCTATCCTATCCTATCCTATCCTATCCTACCCTCCCCCTGCCCTCCCCTCCCCTCCCCTCCCTTCCTTTTATTCCCTCCCCTTCCCTCCCCTCTTGTCTTCTTCTCTCCTCTCTTCTTTC
Source organism: Anas platyrhynchos (assembly GCF_047663525.1). NCBI lineage: Eukaryota > Metazoa > Chordata > Aves > Anseriformes > Anatidae > Anas > Anas platyrhynchos. The sequence goes on from NC_092600.1 coordinate 23,325,328, forward strand.
TTTCGGGTAACTTCAAATCGCTTCAGTCGTTCTCATAGCTCCTGTCCCTGGCTGATTCACGGGAACCCATCAGCAGCAACCAGAAGCGCTCCAGCTGCTGTGTCACTGGTCGAGCAACAGTCTCCAACTGGGAATCGCTGACTTCGTTGTGTGGCTCAGACAGGTGCCTTGCAGTTCCACCGTGGCCTGGACGTTTCCTCTTGCTGTGTCCCCACCTACAGCGCACTTCTGCTTAGAAGCAGCAGCAGGCTTTGGAAGATGTCCCACTCCTTCCATTTTCAGTGGTTTAGCTTGGCTAGCCGGGTGGTGTCTGTCAATAGAAGACAACAACGAGATTTGGGTTAGAAACAGCTAACTGAGTAGTTCCTTTGCACAAGGGCAAGGAATAACTACCCCTTCCTACTGGAGGCTGCAGTGTCAGAGATAATGACGGGTCCTTCCGAGAGCTTTGAAATATCCCTTGGGCATGCTGAGTCCAGAGGACCAGAGCAAACCTGTCTAAAGTACACCGTGGAATCACTCGGAATGACTTCCTAGCAGAAGCATGTGTCTGATACGGCTTCAGCTGCTTGCAGTGTTCTTCTTCACCTCATACCTAAATTCAGATGAGAGATCTCAATGAAGATGGAAAGGTTGAGAAATAGAGAAATCACTGATGTGCTTTGAGAACTTCTAAGGACTGAGTACTGCATCAATCCCATGTTGTAACATTAAGGATTGGTTAGAAAAGCAAACGTTAAAAACAAGGAAAGGGGAAGAACAAGTAAGCTTTCTTAAAGTATCTATTCTATTTAAGGTATCTTTAAAGAAGTAAATAAGTACTGAAATATATATGCAGATAGAGAGAGAGAGAGAAAGAGAGAGAGAGAGAGAGATACAGAAACCTAAGAGTCTGCTGTGCAGGTTAGCTTCTTGCTCTCTTTTCTAAAAGTCACAGTGAATGCAGCATCTGTGTGCGTTACAAGCATTACCCTCAGTCCAGCACAGGTACACACGAGAGGTCAGCCTGCAGGTTGCGGAGGCAAAGCAACTGCTCTGGCTGGATGTGAAGAGCCAAGACAGAAGTTGCTGTCAGGGAAAAGATACACAGAGGGGATGAAAAAGACAGAGTGTGCTTCCGACCTTCACAACTTCTAAGCAAGCGGAGATGAGGTTGTGGAAGAAGCAAATAAGCTGTTGATCTAGAAGCAGCCTGAAGATTGTCCTTAAGCAGGGCCTTGCATTCTTCATTTTTACAGCATTGCTTGCCTTCAAGTGCACGACGATGATTTTATGAACTTTCTACCACTACAGAAATGCACCGGATTCTTTCACAAAACTTACGGGTGGTACTTGGCAATATTGGTCAGCATTCTCTATTTCCTTCTTCATCTCAATTCTCTTTTGGCCTGTGAAGCTTTCCAGATCAGAGGAGAAGATCCACGGTAATACGGAGCTTTGGATACTGCAAAGGAAACGAAGAATCCTACTGACAACTCTTTTCAACCTCGCCTGCAAGCATCACAGAAAAGAACACCGAAAGAACACCGCTTTATCATGGGAAGCATAAATTGGAGCATAGGTGTCCTATAGCTGAAGCGAGGTGAAGCAGGTTCCACACAAGGTGAAGGAGCACACCCATAAGCATTTCCATAAAGCCGTGTTTTCAAACAAAGGGTTAAGATTTAGATTTTCTTACAAGTGAAGAATGAAGAAATAAAAGAAAAAGAAAATTACCAGGACATCCAGTTTTCCTCTAGCTTGCTTTGCTTCTTTCCGAATCTGAGTCTGGAGTGACAGTCAGGGAGCAGCGTTGTGCAGAAATGCCAAAGCCTCCCCAGCTGGTTGTACCTTCATCAGCAAGGGCTTTGATACTGCTGCCTCCTCAGCAACATCAGCCATTTCCGAGGAAAGCTGGTGTCCATCAGGTCAAATAGGAATGGGAAATCCCTCTTGCCACAACTTCACACTCACACCAGAGTTGGCAGGACAGGCCGATGGACAGAGAAGCGTCTGCAAGAGTGTTAGAAAACAGACTTTAGATTTCCGTCAACCCAGGAAGAATTACTTGCTCATCCCTTCAAAGTGAACTCTGAGTAGAAGGAGGGGATCCCAAGCTGCATTCCTGACATCTATGCTGCAAAGTCATCCAATGGGACATGTTACTGTAGCAGCCTGTTACGAACAGAAACAGGACTTTGAGGTTATGCTGTTGGATTAGAATTAAGCTCAAAGAGTTAGTCCTTTGACGTGTTTTTGTTTGCAAGTGTTTTCACTGCTTCCCAGACAATGTCTCCAGCAAGCTAGCTGCTTGCTTCATTTGTTCTGTTCTGTTCTGTTCTGTTCTGTTCTTTTTGATTCTCTTTTGTTTTGTTTTCTCAGCCAGGATTCTTAGAGAAATGAGATTAAAGTGATCATATTGTATGTCCACCCATCCCTCCCTCCCCTTCGCTTGTCCAGAGCTTTTACCTCGTCCAGCAGCTTGAATGAACTCGGTCCTAGGCGCAGTTGTGTCCAAGCCATTCTGTTCCTAGACGTGTTGTGAGAACAGACAGCTAAGTAGTGGGGAGAGGACGTGCTGCTGTCTGCAGTGTGACCTCAGCGCTTACCAAACAGTAGGGAATACACAGAGAAGGGCCTTAGGAGAACTTCAAGCCCCAGATACGTTTTATGTGGAAACCATATTTCCCAAGATAACACTGGACGCAACTGCATAATCAAAAGGGATTCATTTCTTGGTTCATTCAACTCCTAGGTTTTAGTTTTAAAACATGTCTGTCTTGGCTTAAAGCACTCTTCCAATCTCTATTTCCAGTTCCTAGGATTTCCTGAAATAGGGAATCCCATTTTTTTCTTTGTACACTCTCCCAGCCTCTTTGTTTTCCTCTCCCCAAGAAACTTAGCACTGCTCTCTTCATACTTGACAACTAGATATGGAGCTGTATCAGCCAGAAGGAAGTTTCCTTCACACTTTCTGCTTCTTACGGTATCTGGGCTCTTACCTTTACACTTACTCACCCTTCCTACATTAGCACAAAGAAAGCTGTTTGGGAGATCTGATGTCTTGTTTTCCAGAAACTGCCCTGAATCACCTTTACGAGAGCTGTCCCACGCTGCGAGCACAAGTCTTGCAGTCTGGACAGATATTTGCCTTCTAAGTCAATAACCAAATCTGTTACAAAGGTAAGAACATGTAATGAATGGAAAGGAAATCCTTTTATTTTCATCACAGTTCACTTTTTTTAGTTAAGTTAAGAACATGTAATGAATGGAAAGGAAATCCTTTTATCCTTTTATTTTGATCCAAATTCACTTTTTTTTTTTTTTTTTTTTTTTTTTTTTTTCTAGACCAAGAATGAATCGTGGAGAGCCACCAAAACTCAGGTGAGAAATGAAATGTCAAATGTTAAGGTCAGGAAGCTTGCCCACTGCCATTGCTACCCTGAAAGCAGATGGAGTGCATCTTCATACGCCACAGCCTGAGACACTAGTCGACAGGCCAGCCCGTGTGAGGAAGTCCATTGCTGCCTGAATTTTAACATGACAGGGGGACTCTTAAGCCTCTTGTTTATGCTTTAGTACTTGCGGTCTATGGGAGGACCACAGCACACTCTTCTCTGTCTCCCCTTATTTGTTGATCGTCTGTAGGAAGAAGAGAACGTGCAGAGGCCCTCACCCGTACATTGGGTCTGTTCTCACTCTGTGCAGCTCCATCATTGAGCAAAGTACCAACCTTGAGGCTTCTGTAAGGACTTGACACAAACTACAGAATACTACAATGAAGCATTCACAACAAAACCACATTTTTTTCCTCAGCCAAGCATCAAAACACTTACAGAAGGGCATGGTCCCTCTCTGTGCACCTCAAGGGGAGATCCACAAATCCTCACGTGGTTTCATCGCATCCAGCACCCTTCTCTGTGCCTCCCAGCTAAACGTGCACAGAGGCAGCTGTTGCCAAAGTGCTGTGGTGACACAATTCAGTTCTGTTTCTGAAGTCATCACCGCAGGCGCCTCCCAGTGACGGCACAACACTCTCTGTTGCTAATGCGTCTGTCTCAGAAACAGCTAGGGAAGTACCACTATGCCCAAACTGACTTGAATTAGAGTAGTTCCCAAATTATTCCCTGCTCCCCTACATCTGTGGAAGGTGTGTGATCAATCTTTTCCTTGAGAAAGGACTACAGAGCAAAAGAGCTTGATTCTGAGACGTTGCCCGTCCTTGTAGAGCAGTTCACCTTTGATTTCCATGTCAGAAAAAAGAAGGTGAAATCAACAATTCCCTTCCTCTGAGCTGGGAATAGGAAAGAAGCCCAATTCTCCAGGAAGCCTTCAAAAGGAAACTCTGCATTTCTTTGTTAAACACCTTGTTTAATTTCTTGAAAGAAATCTTTCCCAGGACTTTGCAACTGCGGTGGTTCAAAGCGGGTGGGCAGCCGAGTTCCACCACGGCCGCTCTCTCACTCCCCCTCCTCAAAGGGAAAGGGGGAGAAAATACGATGCAAAGGGCTCCAGGGCTGAGATAAGGACAGGGCGATGGCTCAACAAGTATCGTGACGGGCAAAGCAGACTCAGCAGAGTGACCCTCAGGGTCCCTCCCTGCCCCTGCTCCCCGTGGGGTCCCTCCCATGGGATGCCGCCCTTCCCCAGCTGATCCCACACGGGCTGCCCACAGGCAGCAGCTCCTCAAGCACTGCTCCCACACGGCTCCGTCCCACGGGCTCCATCCATCCATCCATCCCCCAGGAGCAAACTGCTCCAGCACGGGTCCCCCACGGCTGGGCGGCAGCTCCCCCCAGCCCCCCTGCTCCTGCGGGGGCTCCTCTCCATGGCTGCAGCTGCGGCCCGGGGCCTGCTCCTGCGGGGGCTCTCCACAGGCCGCAGCCTCCTCCAGGCCACAGCCACCTGCTCCACCGGGGGCTCCTCCACCCACAGGGGGGCAGCAGCGTGGAGATCTGCTCCATGGGGGACCCATGGGTGCAGGGGGACAGCCTGCTCCACCAGGGGCCTCTCCCTGCACAGCCCGCAGGGGAACTGCTGCTGTGAGCCTGGAGCACCTCCTGCCTCCTGCTGCACTCACCTTGGGGGCTGCAGGGCTGCTTCTCACTCCTTGCTCTTCCAGCTTCTGTTGTGCAGCAGTATTTCCCCCTGCTTACATCTGCTCTCCCAGAGGTGCAAACAACATCGCTTATTGGCTCAGCTCTGGCAAGCGCCGGGGCCCTTTTGGAGCTATCTGGAGCTGGCTGTTGTCTGGACTGTTCTCACAGACGCCATCCCTGCAGGCCCCTGCTACCAAACCCTTGCCACGTAAATCCGATCGAAGTGTATGCAGCAATTACAAAGCCGCTGTGCTTTGGGCTGTCACGATCCTCCTGCAAGTGCAGGGGAGGTGCAGGGTTGCTTTGCATTTCCAAAAGGAGGAAGAAAGCCTCCAACCCCACTGGACCTCAGCCACTTGCAGGATCCAAGCAACGCTCCCCACTTTCAGTTATCTCCCTCCCATGCACACAGTGGGAGCAAGGTTGAACAAGCACATTTTTGAAAATGTTTATCTTAATGAAGAATAAAAGAAGTCTACAACACCCAATCCCTCTGTGCACCCAAGGCAAAAATCGTGGACTATTCTGCCTCAACACTATTTTCAGACCCAATTTGTCAAGTCATCTAGCAGAGGATTTCTCTCTTGTTCACTCACTAGCTTAGTAGAGCACCAGTTTACATAGGTGCTGGAGCAGATTCCTCAACCATCTGAAGGGACTTGATCCCAGAAAAGTTCAAAACTGCAGATGACTCATGATTTTGTGGTGAAGCATCTATTAAATGAGAGCTGTTCCGCTTAGGGCACAGTGAGACAGTGTGAGAAGAACCCTGTATCTCACTGATTGAGGCTTTATAACTCTACAGAATTGTCAGTCAACAATAAATGGAAAGTGCAGGAGATATGTTCTTTCTTCCTCCTTTCCCTGCCATACATTAGCAGAGAGATTGTGGTGGGATATAGGTTCAGAGCCTCACAGAAGAAGGATTTGAACCCAGGCTCTCCACAGTCTGCACCACTGCCTTCCTGATGGCTTTTGACTATTTTATTTTATTTTATTTTATTTTATTTTATTTTATTTTATTTTATTTTATTTACTTTATTAGTATTATTCTTCTTATTTTTCTGGATGGTGTCTAAGTCTTAGGGGGGAAGAACCAACTGTGGGAGGAGGGAATGCTACTACTGTCTGTGACAGTGGTGATTTCTGGACAGTGTTAGCAACAGAGCTTCTGCAGAGAAGAGAAAATGCCAGGCAGTGTCTCTTGGTATTCCATGTACTGAGTTCTGAGTGCAGTTTTGGGCTCCACAGTGTAAGAAAAAGTATAAGAACAAACCAGTGCACTGTGATAAAGAGAGTTTAATAGGGTACAAAAGGAATAAAAACAAACAAAATAAGAAATGAGAATATTGATAATTTATAATGTATCATAGAATCATAGAATCATAGAATATCCTGAGTTGGAAGGGACCCTTAAGGATCATCAAGTCCAACTCTTGACACCGCACAGGTCTACCCAAAAGTTCAGACCATGTGACTAAGTGCATGGTCCAATCTCTTCTTAAATTCAGACAGGCTCGGTGCAGTGACCACTTCCCTGGGGAGCCCGTTCCAGTGTGCAACCACCCTCTCTGTGAAGAACCCCCTCCTTATGTCAAGCCTAAATTTCCCCTGCCTCAGCTTAACCCCGTTCCCGTGGGTCCTGTCGCTGGTGTTAATGGAGAAAAGGTCTCCTGCCTCTCGACACCCCCTTACGAGTATAAAATATATAAATATTGTTTAATTAATAATATTAAATACTTATCATTTTATAATAATGAAACAATGCCATACTGTACAACACAGTCAATAAAGTGGATTTAATTAAATAAATTAAATTTTAATTAAAACCCAGGAAATTAAATAAAATTTTAAAATGTAAATTTAATACAAATAAAACCCATTTTTCCCATCCCAATGAGTTCCTATCCCCATCATCACTTCCCATCCCACTGATCATTTCCTATCCCAACAACGTCCCAGTTCTGATCCCAAGGCTGAATTCCCAACTCCCACCCACCCATCCATCCAGCCATGCACCCATTTTCTGCCGTCCGTGCTGGCCATGCCCACATCCATGCCCGGTCTGGGCATGGGCAGTGGGAGCGGTCTGCATGAAATAACTGAACATGAAATCATGAAATAACATGAAATAATAAATAAGGTAACTTAATTGTTGCTGTTGTTAACATTGCTTCATGACAACAGATGCAAACATGGATCTTGAGTTGAGGGCAAAGGTGACCTTGGATCTGAAGCACACAGGCGTTCGCTAATGTCCCCCCATCTGGAGTGAATCCACAACGACTTGGAAGGAAAACTAAAGTCCAAACCAATGCACTGGGATAAAGAGAGTTTAATAGGGTAGAAAAGGAATAAAAACAAACAAAATTAGAAATGAGAATATTGATAATTTATAATGTATAAAATATGTAAATATTGTTTAATTAATAATATTAAATACTTATCATTTTCTAATAATGAAACAATACCATACTGTACAACACAGTCAATAAAGTGGATTTAATGAAATAAATAATACAACCAGTACATTAAATAAAATTTGAAAATTTAAATTTAATAAAAATAAAACTCAGAAATTTAAATAAAATTTAAAAATGTAAATTTAATACAAATAAAACCCAGTAAATTAAATAAAATTTAAAAATGTAAATTTAATACAAATAAAACCCATTTTTCCCGTGCCAATGAGTTCCTATCCCCATCATCACTTCCCATCCCACTGATCATTTCCTATCCCAACAACGTCCCAGTTCTGATCCCAAGGCTGAATTCCCAACTCCCACCCACCCATCCAGCCAGCCATGCACCCATTTTCTGAATTTTCTGCAGAAAATTTTCTGCAGGCAGAGGCCTTGCTGAGTGAGCACCTAAGGAGAGGAATGTAATCCAGAAGGCAGCAAAGAAGAGCAATGCCCCGAAAGAAGAGCTAAGTCTTGTCTCTCAGCCCTTTGGTGTCCCAAGCAGCAGTTGCCATGGGCAAGCTTTCCCAGCCCAGCTGCTGCCAGCATCCCCCCAGCTTGCCATTGCCACCTTCCTGGGTGAGGCGCGCGCGCATTTGCCATTGGCATTTGCCGTTGCCCATCCCTGAGAGTGGCAAGCAGTGCGTAGGTCCAGCACGAGAGAGGGGAGAGGGCAAGCGAGAGGGGCAAGGGCTGAGGAGCGTGGCTGAAGCTGGAGCAGGTGCCTGCAGAGGTCTCTGTGCCTGCCTGCGTGCTGAGCGGGCCTGGGTGCTGCGGGGGCCGTCGAGGAGAAGCCCGAGGTCGGTCACGGGTAGCCGTAAGAGTAGGCTCTGGCGTGGTCCTTCTGCCGCTGCTCGAAGAATTGCCCGGGGCCGATCCTCATGTGGTGGGCCGCCCGCTGCCGCTCCTCCTGGGCCAGCTTCTTGAGGCGCTCCCGCTCGGGACGCTGCTGCGGCGTGATGGGCACCGACGACTCCTGCTCCTCCAGCGGTGTGGGCGCTGCGTCGCCGCCCGCCCAGGGCCCCACGCAGGGCACGTAGTCCCCGCGGGGCTGCGCCGGACGCTGCAGCGTGCGCGGCTGCGTGGGCAGAGCCGTGGGCAGTCCCCTCCAGAGCGGGGGGCTCTGGAGGGGACTGCGAGGGGGACTGGGCAGGGCTCTCCTGAGGGCTGGGAGAAGTTGAGGCCTCTTGAGGGGAGCCAAGGGAGGCTGGGGCAGGGTTCTCTTGCGGGCAGGGATGAATTCCTGCTGGGGGGGCCTTTTGGGCAGGGCTCTCCTGAGCTGGGGCCGGGCTGCAGGCTTGAGGGGGGAGCTGAGTGGCGGCACAGCAGCTGCAGGGGGCTGCAGCGCCCGCCCAGCCTGCACCTTGTCGGGGTGCAGCCCAGGGCTTGAGGGGACCTCACCCAGCGCTCTGGTGGCTGCCAGTCCCTGTGTGCTGGGCTCCTCGATGTCCTCGCAGAGGTCGGGCAGCTGCGAGAGGAAGCGCTTGAGGACAGGACTGCTGGGGACAGCGGCGAAGGCGTCCTGGGGCTCCACGGCATCCAGGCAGCTGAGCAGCTCCTCCAAGCCGGAGCTGTCCAGGTCGGCCGGGAGCTGGTCCTGCAGGTGCTGCAGCTGCTGGCTGTCCCCTGCCAGCTGGGGAAAGGCCTCGGCGAAGGCATCGGGGCCCAGCTCCAGCAGCTCCAGGGGCTCCTCAGGCACCTCTGCAAGTGTCGCCGCTGAGGAAAAAGCAAGCCAATGCAATCCCCCAAGCATCCCCCGCTGCCAGCTTTGCCATGGCTCCTGGGTGTGGGGCGCCCAGCGGCCGGCTGTGCCAGCCCCAAACTCACCGTCGGGCGTCGCCGTCTGGGTGCTGGTGGTCGCTGGAGCCTGGGCAGGCTCGGGGGCAGTGGGGCCGGGCAGCGGGGGCCCCTGGTCCTCGCTGAGCCCCACGGCATGCAAGCAGGGCTCCGGCAGCTGCCCCCGGCTGCTGCTGAGGGTGCAGGGCGCGTGGAGCGCCTGCTCCCGCAGCGGAGGCCCCGGGACGAGGGGTGGTGGGGGGTTGCGCTGGGCGGGGGCCTGCAACAGGCAGGTGCCTGCGGGGTGCAGGAGCTCCCCATGGAGCACGGCCCTGGGCCCCAGCCCCAGCGCATGGTGGGGCACCAGTGTCCCCGTCACCATGGGCTGTCCCCACTGATGGACGGGGGCACAGGGAGGAGCGGCGTGGGGGAGCTGCCCCACGGCGGGGAGCTGCACCAGCTGCAGCTGGTGCCCCGTGGTTGGGAGCTGCACCAGCTGCAGGTTTTGCCCCACAGCGGGGAGCTGCACCAGCTGCAGGTTATGCCCCACGGCGGGGAGCTGCCCCCCAGCAGGGAGCTGCCCCATGGTGGCGGCGGGGAGCTGCCCAAGCTGCAGGTGGTGCCCCTGGGCTGGGAGGTGCCACCCAGGTGGCAGCTGCACCCTGGCGGGGAGCTGCAGCACCTGCCCCTGGACCCCCGGCACCACGTGCCAGACGGTGGCCTGGGGCAGTGCGGAGGGGAGGGTGGGTACCTGGGGGGGCTGCAAGGGCAGCGCCGTCGCTCCGGGGAGGGAGGGAAGCAGCCAGGCAGCCACCGTTGGCGGCACGGCTGGGACGACGAAGGGGGAGTTTTGCGTCTGCGGAAGCCGCGGAAGCCGTCTGGGGAAACCCTCTGTGGGAAAAAGGGCGCTGGGCTGAGCTCTGGGGCGCTGGGCTCGCCAGCAGGGCCGCAGCCCCGGGAGGAGCGGGAGCCGGCTGCTGGACCTGCCATGGTGGCTGGAGAGTGGGGCGGTTGCTTGGGGAACGCGGGCAACGGGGGTTCCGTCCCAACGGCTGACCAGCCCCTCGCCGACATCTTGGGGAGGACTGCAGGCTTTGGAGCCAAGCAGGCTGCCCAGCGCAAGACTTGGCCATCCCCAGCAGGCTTTCCCTCCCACGCAGCACTTGCCATGCCCACGACGCTTCCACACCGCCTCTTGCCCGTCCTGAGCATTTCCCAGCCCAGGACCAGCTTTCATCCTCATGGTCATTTCCCATCCTGACAAGTTCACATGAGAACAGATTCCCATACAAAAGATTTCCCATCAACACAAACAGATTTTTCCCTTCATCCAAAGAGATCTCTTCCCAAAGAATTCCCCTCTCTTGGAGGACTTCCCCATGGTTTTCCTACTTCAATAAATGTTACCCACCCCATTAAAGATTTCCCATCCCAGTACTTTCCCATCCCTGGAGTGACTGCCCATCCCAATGCTTTTGCTTCCCAATGCTTTCAAACCCAGAGAACATTTCCCATCTCTTTCATTTCCGAGCCCAATGCCTTTCCACCCCAAGGAAGTCTTCCCATCCCAGCAAGGATTTCTCGGCGCACACATCCTTTCCCAACCCATTCCCATTTCCCACTTTCACCATCCAACACACAGCTTGGCCAGCCCACAGCTCTAGAGAGGGATTGGGACGATGCTGATAGACACAAGGTCACGGGGATTTGCTGTGCTGACGATTGCTCTTTCTTACAGATCAACACAGATCCCCAGTCCCAAGGGCGCCAGGCAGAGTCTGGCTAATATGTAGATACGAGGCTCTTCCATTTCCTACCGGGAAAGAAAGAGATCTGTGCGTTTCTCTCTCTCCACCTCCGGAAAAAGAGAGGAAGGGGAGAGCGCTAATGAACAGGAGCATGCTCAGCTCAGCCACCGGCATGGAGGCTGCCCGCTCCTCAGCACCTCGAAGCAGCAGCACCTTCAAGTCTCCTCCTGCAGCAGCAGCACATCAGTGTCTCTTGTCCCACCAGCAGGACAGTGGCGTCTCCCATTGCACCATGCCGACCTCCACGCCTCGAGTGCCAGCAGCAGTCCTCAATGCGAGCTGGACGCTCAGGGTACTTGTGGCCACCCACCTTTGTGAGCTCCAAGGCTGACAGTGACTCTCTGCTGAGCTCCCACGGCTCTCAGGCGTCCCGCTGGCAGAGCTAATGGCGCTAAGCTGACTGCCAGGAGAAAAGGCTCCCGTGAAATGGCTGCTCCACAACGCCAGGAGCAAGGTCTGCTGGGCTGGGGGTTCGCAGAGGAGCTCGGCCTTGGGCCTGGCAACTGCGCCTGGAAGCCAGGGACGGCCTTGGTGTGCAGCTGGACACCTGGGCCTGAGAAAGCAAGGTCTCTTTCAAGACGCTTGGCACCATCGTCACCCAGTGGCTGTCTCAGGGCGACGAGAGAAATGCACAGCATCTCTTGCTGCCCTGCAGTGCTGCTGTCCTACGCCCTTGGGTGTCTCCGGGATAGAAAAAGGGACGGATTTTGCCCCAAAACCCAGCTCCTTTCTATCAAAAGCATCACGTCCTCCTCTCTTTCTTGGATTTGGCTATGACTTTAGGAATCCCTGCAATCCCTGCAGCTGTGTCCCCTGCCAGCTTCTTGTGTGCCCCAAGCATCCTCGCTTGCAGGGCAGTAGAAGATGCAGAAAAGGCCTTGCCTTAGTGGAAGCACTGCCCTGCAGGAGCTCCAACATCCCTCTTAGCAGCACGCTGTAGCCCCCAAATGCCCCCGAAACGGCACATTTCAGCTCCTGGGAAGGAAATGAGCTCGCTCAAGGGGAGCTACCTGCTCAAGGCCCAGGTGTCTGTGAGGCGGTGTTGGCAAGGAGTCCTGTTGTGTGAGTCCATTCTTTGTGGGTGCTCCGTCCCCACAAGGCTTGCTTTGGAAGGCCCAGGAGAGTCTTGTGGGCACTGGCCTGGGGTCCCAGGCTGAGCCAGCTGCTGCCTGGCAATCAGGGAGGCTCGCTCAGTGTCTTGGCTTGGGTTTGCGTGGCCAGGCTGTGGGAGCGGGGGGCTGCAGGGGTGTCCTCTGTGAGAAGAATGCAGCAGCTGCCCCATGGGAGCTCAGGGCCGCTTCCAGGAGGCTCCTTCCAGGAGGGACCCACCCGCTGCTGCCCAGAACGCAGAGCAAAAGGATGATGTTTGCGCCTGGGGGAGAGCCCATCTAAGAAAGGGAACAAAAGCTGCTGCCCAGCAGTGTCTGGCTCAGGGAGGAGTGGGAAAGCTCTGTGCAGCCCCCAGGGGCCGTGCAGCAGGAAGCAGGAGGTGCTCCAGGCTCACAGCAGCAGTTCCCCTGCGGCCTGTGCAGGGAGAGGCCCCTGGTGGAGCAGGCTGTCCCCCTGCAGCCCATGGGTCCCCCGTGGAGCAGATCCCCACGCTGCTGCCCCCCTGTGGGTGGAGGAGCCCCCGGTGGAGCAGGTGGCTGTGGCCTGGAGGAGGCTGCGACCTGTGGAGGAGGCCCCAGAGGAGCAGGGTGTTCAAGGAAAGGTTGGAGCTGGTGCTTAGGAACATGGTTTATTGGGTGACATTGGTAGTACAGTGATGACTAGACCGGACAAATGTGAAGGTCTCCTCCAACAATAATGATTCTATGATACCTCCACCACGTCCTCCTCCTCCACTTCCTCCTCATCGTCCACGGCCTTTTTCTTGTCCACTGCCTCCTCCTTGTCTACCGCGTCCTCCTCGCCCCCCGCCTGCTAAACCTATTTCTCATTTTCCTCCTCCTTCTCCTCCTTCCCTGCCTCTTGCACCTCCAACACCTCCTCCACCTCCACTGCCTCTTCCTCCTTCTCCTTCTCCAGCCCCACTGACTATTCCTCCTCCACAGCCTCCTCCACCTCGGCAGAAGCTTCCTGGCCAACTTCCTCTGCATGCTCCTTGCTAAGGCATGCTGGTAGCAATGATCGTGAGCCCAGAAATGGCAGGAGGAGTTGCCAGGAACCAGGTGCGCCAAGGCGGCTTCTCTGGGAGGCTATGGCTGTGAGCGCTGCCCACCGCTCCTAATTCTAGTTCCATTTGTCACCCCACAGGACCATGGCACTGTGACCCTGTAAGGTAGCAGCTGGCGGCTCCTATCATCTTGATGACGCTCTGTGATGCGTTGCTTGTTGCCTGGGTAGCGATTGTTAGCAATTATGCAAATGGCTTGTCATCAATCGGGGATGTGGCTGCTCCTCCCTATAAATGGGCCAAGGGGGGCAGTGGGAGCCAGAGTATTGGAGAGTGGAGATGGGAGAAGGTGGAAACAGAAAAGGAGGAGGATGAGGAAGAGGCATAGGTGGAAAAGGGGGAGTAAGAGAGGAAGGGGGCAGTGGAGGAGGTGGCGGAGGAGGAGGTGGCGGAGAAGATTGAGGAGGTGGCGGAGAAGATTGAGGAGGTGGCGGCATGAGTAGGAGTGGTGACAAAAGAGGAGGCGAGCAAGGGATAGGCAGAGGGACACGATGGAGGTGGAAGAGGAGAAGAAGGTGGTGGAGAAATAGTAGAATACTAGAGGAGGAGGTGGTGGCAAAAAAGAAAAAAAAAAAGGTGGAGGAGGAGAAGGTGGTGGAGGAGGAGGCTGCCAAAAAAAACAAAAAAACAAAAGAGAAGGAGTAGAAGGTGGAGGAGGAGAAGGAGGTGGAGGAGGAGGAGGCGGAGGACTCCAAAACAAAAGACCCTCTCTGGTGGTGAGCGTTGACCGCTGCTCCTAATTCTAGTTCCATTTGTCATCCCACAGGACCATGGCACAGTAGCCCTGTAAGGTAGCAGCTGGCTGCTCCTAGCAACTTGATGATGCTCTGTGATGCGTTGCTTGTGGCCTGGTTGCCTGGGTAGCGATTGTTAGCTATTATGCAAAAGGCTTGTCATCAATCGGGGATGTGGCTGCTCCTCCCTATAAATGGGCCAAAGGGGGGCAGTGGGAGCCAGAGTGTTGGACAGGGGAGAGAGGAGGAGGAGGAGGAGGAGGAGGAGGAGGAGGAGGAGGAGGAGGAGGAGGAGGAGGAGGAGGAGGTGGAAGCCAAAATAAAAAGGAATAAAAACAAAAAAAGAGGAGGAGGAGAAGGTGGCGGAGGAGGAGGCGGTGGAGGAGGAGGCCAAGGAGGAGGTTTGCTCAGCTACAGCAAGCCATGGGATTTTTGCTGTTTAAACTTTTAACTCCTTGCCTAACCACAGGGGTTGTCATTCGTGGACAAATCCTGGGTTAAGTACACCGTCACTGCAAGAGGAGCACAAGCTACCTGCAAATGGGCAAATATACCTCTGCAAGTTTTCTTACAAGGGATTAAGACAAAAAGGCCTGTGCCTGGCAGAGGGAGCACTGAACGATGATCTAGCAAAGCAGT